>NC_139697.1:107387281-107517281 GCF_964188405.1 Protomyctophum parallelum | reverse complement strand
CCTCTCTCTCTCTCTCTCTCTCTCTCTCTACCTCTCTCTACCTCTCTCTCTCTCTCACACACACACACACACACACACACACACACACACACACACACACACACACACACACACACACACACACACACACACACACACACACACACACACACACACACACTAGAATAAGTGTGTGTTTAGCTACAATGTTGCACGTCCTTCACACACATCTATGTTGTGTGTTTTGGGGGGAAACGGGATGTAATCTTTCAGATAGTTTGATCTGTGTTTACAAACAGAGTAAACAGTCCAGTAGCAACAGTACTATAGACCGATTCACAGAGGGGTGCCCTGGGCGCGGCCATTACTGAGGGGTAATCCATTGAGCAGGTGCTGCATAGGCCAGGTGTAGCTAATCAGTGCTGCTGCACTCAATGGTACACCTCAGTAATGGCCGCACCCAGGAAACCCTCTTTGAATCGGTCTATAGAGCACCGAAGTCCTGACGTAACTCGCTCATCCCGACGATTCCCCTGGTTCCCGGAAGTAATTTCTCTATGGAGAATAACATGGGGTGATCTTAATATCGTCTACCATAAGCGTTGTGGTCCAAAAATAAACAAGCTGTCTCGGCGTTATTGTCAGGGAGGTGTCTCTGTATCGTTTGCAACAGTCAGTCACTCATATATGATACAGTCTGCTTCTAGCGAAAATCTAACTAATTCAGCAGCAGTAACATTAGCGTTTTCTCTCAGTCAGTTGATTCTTCATATCCATATGAGTGAAGCGGCCGGGATGACATGTTTATTTTTCAAACACAGTTGTTATATGAGGCGATCTAAAATCGCCTCAATGGGGATTTCAATGCAACTAAACAAATACATGAACCTGGGGACTGACGCCCTCTACTGGAAGTGACGTCAGACTTCGGTGCTCTATGTAGGTATACTTCTTCTACACGCTGTAATAATACTTATTATTATTATCATTAAAACAGAATACAGACGTAGATCGCTCGGGTCGAATCATCGGGTCGAATCATCCACTCATTGTTTTCTTTTATTCCACAACTTTTCCTTGTTGTTGTTTCGCGCAGAGTTGTATTCCAAGAGTATTCCACTTCCACGGCCCACCCAACAGCCGGTCTATGCAGGACCATAGTCGGCTTGTGGTTTCACATATATTTATTGAGGGTGACATGGAGGGATGATGATTGAATTATATTAACGCATCAAGGTGGACAGAATCAGGTTTCTACCTCTTCTCCCATTCAACATTTCTATACCAAATGAGACCAAATGTTTTCTCTGAGGGTTACACCTGAGCCTTTATCGGCCAGACACAGGTGTGCCCAACTAGTATTCAGTATAGCCCCACCCACCACTAGAGGAGGAATGAGGTGATCAGCTCCGGTTCCACCCCACTCTCAGCCGGAGAGTGGTGGGTTTTTCTACAGTTACTGTTGATCACATAATCACCACCTGTCTCCTTTTACTGTCCATCACATGATCACCACCTGTCTCCTTTTACTGTCCATCACATGCTCACCACCTGTCTCCTTTTACTGTCAATCACATGATCACCACCTGTCTCCTTTTACTGTCCATCACATGATCACCACCTGTCTCCTTTTACTGTCCATCACATAATCACCACCTTATACATTATATAACCACATTATATTATTATTATCTGCTTTTTCCAATGTGTGTAATTGTATACGTGTGATATGAATGCATGTGAAACCCTGTGATATGTGCACTTCCACTCCATGTGGGGTAATGGGCCTGATCAGCATGACAGTGATTGCTGCCACTTGACAAATAGAGGGTGTGGTGCAGGAAGAGGACAGACCTGTGTACTAGCAGTGTTGTTTTTGGCTGCAAAGTTCTATTTTAGTTTTAGTCATAGTCTCCTGAATAATTTTCACTTAGTCTTAGTCACATTTTAGTCACCTGGAATGTATTAGTGTTAGTCTAGTTTTAGTCAGTAAAATGTATTTTTGTGGGCCTTGTTGCCGTCATAATGACTTATTTTACACTTGCTGAAAATAGCCGATCTACAAGCTCACAACGTGACGCGCTGCGACGCGTTGTGAGCTTGTAGATCTGCTATTTTCAGCATGCAACCAAGTGTAAAATGACTTGTACTGGATCTGTTGTCCACTAGTCCCTTCCTAACATTTTAGTCTAGTTTTTATTTGTTGACGAAATTGTCAGTATATTTAGTCTTTAGTTTTAGTCACCATAGCATAGTTTTAATTTAGTTTCCATTTAGTTTTCTTCAGTGGAAAAGGTAGTCGACGAACATTTTTCGTCTTAGTTTTAGTCGAGGAAAACAACACTGTGTACTAGTGTGAACGGGTGTGAGGAGGAGATGTCAGAGGCGCCAGGGTCTGTGTTTAGTGTTTAAGTTACAGTAACTAACTACTATAGCAACCTGCAGCCTAAACAGACACACTGTCGAGCTCAGCCGAGCACGGAGTAAGCGGCCGTGTTGAGACGCTGGGGAGACTGTCGTCATCGGAGCTGGGTCCATGCATGAACTGCCCGTCAACGAGGAGCATGGCGGGTGAGAGAAATCCGTGTTCTGTTGGATATCAATGGATTAACGTGCGCTTGATTTGTGGAACTATTACTATACTGTGGGAGCGTACTGAGAGGACCGTTCATGATTCAGAGCACCAGTGTAACGTGGTTAATAGTGCTTCCACTTGCCCAGGCATTATATTGTATTGTGATCCAATGTTCTGTCACTTTAAGAGTTCAGGCGGTTGACGTGACCTATAACCTAATGACGTAACCTACCGCACTTCCTATTTCATACTAGCTTTGAAAGCGGTAGGTTGTGTTTATTTTGCTCTGCAGATTCTTTTATTATTTTATGTACTTTGATTGATTGATTGAAATATTTATTAACAGTTTGTAGAATTTACAGTATACATTTTAAGCACAAACTCAATACAAAGACTGTCAACTGTGAGTGGACGACCCAATTAAGCATTACACTTGTTTCCTGTTCTGTTCTTTAGCTACATAGAAGTGTCTATTTGTATGTCTCTAAATGTTTTGATGAATTGAACAATGTGGACCCTGTTGTAAACAAGTGTAATGCTTAATTGGGTCGTCCACTCACAGTTGACAGTCTTTGTATTGAGTTTGTGCTTAAAATGTACTGTAAATTCTACAAACTGTTAATAAATATTTCAATCAATCAATCAATCAATCAATCAATCAATCAATCACATAATCATAGTGAGTGAGTGTGTGTGGAAATATCTGGAGTGAGTGTGGAACTATAGTGGACCTCTGGAGTGAGTGTGGAACTATAGTGGCCCTCTGGAGTGAGTGTGGAACTATAGTGGCCCTCTGGAGTGAGTGTGGAACTATAGTGGCCCTCTGGAGTGAGTGTGGAACTATAGTGGCCCTCTGGAGTGAGTGTGGAACTATAGTGGTCCTCTGGAGTGAGTGTGGAACTATAGTGGCCCTCTGGAGTGAGTGTGGAACTATAGTGGACCTCTGGAGTGAGTGTGGAACTATAGTGGCCCTCTGGAGTGAGTGTGGAACTATAGTGGCCCTCTGGAGTGAGTGTGGAAATATAGTGGCCCTCTGGAGTGAGTGTGGAACTATAGTTGCCCTCTGGAGTGAGTGTGGAACTATAGTGGCCCTCTGGAGTGAGTGTGGAAATATAGTGGCCCTCTGGAGTGAGTGTGGAACTATAGTGGCCCTCTGGAGTGAGTGTGGAACTATAGTGGCCCTCTGGAGTGAGTGTGGAAATATAGTGGCCCTCTGGAGTGAGTGTGGAACTATAGTGGCCCTCTGGAGTGAGTGTGGAAATATAGTGTCCCTCTGGAGTGAGTGTGGAACTATAGTGGCCCTCTGGAGTGAGTGTGGAACTATAGTGGCCCTCTGGAGTGAGTGTGGAACTATAGTGGCCCTCCGGAGTGAGTGTGGAACTATAGTGGCCCTCTGGAGTGAGTGTGGAACTATAGTGGCCCTCTGGAGTGAGTGTGGAACTATAGTGGCCCTCTGGAGTGAGTGTGGAACTATAGTGGCCCTCTGGAGTGAGTGTGGAACTATAGTGGCCCTCTGGAGTGAGTGTGGAAATATAGTGGCCCTCTGGAGTGAGTGTGGAACTATAGTGGCCCTCTGGAGTGAGTGTGGAACTATAGTGGCCCTCTGGAGTGAGTGTGGAACTATAGTGGCCCTCTGGAGTGAGTGTGGAACTATAGTGGCCCTCTGGAGTGAGTGTGGAACTATATAGTGGTCCTCTGGAGTGAGTGTGGAACTATAGTGGCCCTCTGGAGTGAGTGTGGAACTATAGTGGCCCTCTGGAGTGAGTGTGGAAATATAGTGTCCCTCTGGAGTGAGTGTGGAACTATAGTGGCCCTCTGGAGTGAGTGTGGAACTATAGTGGCCCTCTGGAGTGAGTGTGGAACTATAGTGGCCCTCTGGAGTGAGTGTGGAACTATAGTGGCCCTCTGGAGTGAGTGTGGAACTATAGTGGCCCTCTGGAGTGAGTGTGGAACTATAGTGGCCCTCTGGAGTGAGTGTGGAAATATAGTGGCCCTCTGGAGTGAGTGTGGAACTATAGTGGCCCTCTGGAATGAGTGTGGAACTATAGTGGCCCTCTGGAGTGAGTGTGGAACTATAGTGGCCCTCTGGAGTGAGTGTGGAACTATAGTGGTCCTCTGGAGTGAGTATGGGAATATAATATAGTGGCCCTCTGGAGTGAGTGTGGAACTATAGTGGCCCTCTGGAGTGAGTGTGGAACTATAGTGGCCCTCTGGAATGAGTGTGGAAATATAGTGACCCTCTCCATCGTCAACGTTGCCCACCCCTGTCTCACAGCATGGAACATCTCCCACCACTGTATCGCTCCCAGTTCATGTCTCACAGCATCGAACAGGAGGAGGATAGCATTGAAGGAAGGACCTTTTCCGAGGCCCACACCAAATGTTCTCTTATAGTGAGAATCACACCGCATACCTCAAAAGAAAGCTTATCTTATCCTACTCCAATTCTTTTAAAGTATTTAGATTTTACCGTCTTCCATTCTGGAGATATTTACCTTTTTGTAACACCTGCTTTTGTTTGAAAGTGATGTTCTTGAACAGAAAGCTAGCTATGGACCGTTTAAGGTCACAGACGTTGACAGGCAGATATAAAAATGAACACAAACAATATCCTATACATACTATACACCAAATGAAAGGAACTGTATCGCTTCCCAGTTCATTTAGCACTTTGCAGCACGTAAAAATAACAAAAAACTAGAAATGCACTCTGTCGAGTGCATACTTGCTTGTTGCACACTAGTAGGCCATAAATGGCCAACTAGTGCGCAAGCAGAGCGCGCAAGTACTTTCGACCGCTGTAAACTGTCAAATCTCAGTATATCTGTGAAGGAACGTTTGAAATGTAAAATTATTAGGTGTAACTATTTTCTACCTACCTACTTTATGCATATAAACACCTAGTATTATTAAGTATGGTTCAAGTTTCTATCTATATAAGAAATACAGTTTTATCGATGTAGATATATTCTAGATCCCTTTTTAGGTTTTCAAAGAAAAATAAATCATTGATATCTGTTACATAATCAGGGATTATATATATTTATGAGATGATAACCTGATGATTGTATTTATATATATATATATATATTATATATATATTAAATAATATGTGAATAATATGTGATGAAAAAAAGGTATATAAACTGATTTAAAATATATTATACAGTATAGTTATTTTATTATTTATTGTAAATTGTCAATTGTTTTAAATATATATATATATACTATATAGAGTCTATAGTTGTAAGTTGATTAGTGGTATACTGTGGTTACTTTGCGCCAAAAACCGCGACAGCAACCCGCCATTGTATGCGTATGCCAATAAAACAGCAAATCTGTGCCTGGTTTGCTGGGACCAGATCACATAAATGACCATTATGTCTTACGTCATCATTTAGAGCTAGTCATACATATACACACCACATACTCTGGTCCCAGCAGATCAGGCACAATTTGCTAGTTTATTTTACTGATTATGTATATAGTATACGTATGACTAGCTCTAAATTATGACGTAAGACATATGGTCATTTATGTGATCTGGTCCCAGCAAACCAGGCACAGAGTTGCTGTTTTATTGGCATACGCATACAATGGCGGTTTGCTGTCGCGATGAACGATGACCGGGCGAATTTATGACTTGCGCGCTCTGCTTGCGCAAGTAATAAAAGCTATTTTCTTAGTTTATGTCTGAGGAGTTTTCCTTAACCCATTCAGACCTGAGGACGATTCTATAAAAGTCGACTAAATCGTGACAGTTTGTCTGAAAAACCTGTTTCTGTATCAGTCGTTCTCAAACATTTTCATGACAAGGACCCCCAAAAATATTTGTATTTGGCCCGCCGACCCCCATTTGAAAATATGTTGTTCCAGGGACCCCCCCCCCCCCCCCCAGAAGCAAAGATTTGAGTTAAAAACGTTTGCTCTGAAAGAATGTATATTAAAAATTTGTGCCACATTTACACGATTTTTCAACAATAGCAGACCTACAAGTGCGTAGCGCTATGAGCTTGTAGATCTATAAGAATGCTTAACCCATTCTGACCTGAGATCAGATTCATACGAGGTTTCCACTGGACACCCACTGGTCTGATTAAAATAGCTAAAGATTTTTCTACCCAGAATGGGTTAAGGTATTTGTGGAGTGAATATTCCGGTTTTAAATTGTATAAAGACATAATCATGGCTATCATTTATAGTCATGACTCAAATTGAGTGTCTAGGCTATTAAGGACTTTTATTAAATTTTTTCATCAAATGATCGTGCTGTGGGAGGTCGGCAAGACACACAGGCAACTGTGATTTGGACCTGTAGGCCTACATTATCAAACAAAACCTAAGGCACTGGTTGTGGTACTTCTGGTTTACCAGAACAGGGTTCAACTCTCTGCGGTGCCCTGCTCAATTTGCTGTTACATGGTTCATTTTCTGCTCATTGTGTTGCCTTTTCATAGATGATATATCTATTCTTATTTACTGATTGTATGTATTATAGCCCATCGTTTTTTGAATTTTTGAAAAAAAAATTATCCTCGTTTTTCATCATTTTGGAACATGGGCTATAGCCCATATCGTACGGCATACTAAAGCACGCCGTTTTTCATCATTTTTGAGGATTTGAAACGAATTAAAAAAACGATGGGTTATAGCCCATCGTTTTTTGAATTTTTGAATTTTTTTTAATGCTCGTTTTTCATCATTTTTGACCATGGGCTAAAGCCCATACCGTACGGCATACTATAGCACGCCGTTTTTCATCATTTTTGAGGATTTGGAAAAAAGAAAAAAAAAAGAAACGATTTAAAAATAGAAGTCTAAAACACGTCTATTTTTAGACGTGTTTTAGACGTCTATTTTTAGACGTTATTTATCCCATTTTTAGACGCTCGTCTAATAGCCCATATCGTACGGCATACTGTAGCATGCCGTTTTTCATCTTTTTTGAGGATTTGAAAAAAAAACAAAAAAAAACAAACATGGGTTATAGGTTATATCGTTTTTTGAATTTTTTGACTTTTTCTTTTGAATCCTCGTTTTTCATCATTTTTGACTATCCCACTGAGCAATAGCCGGCTATTAGACGTGCTTCTAAAAAAAGAATTATCCTCGTTTTTCATCATTTTTGACCATGGGCTATAGCCCATACCGTACGGCATACTATAGCACGCCGTTTTTCATCATTTTTGACGATTTAAAAAAAATGGAAAAAAAACGATGGGTTATATCCCAACGTTTTTTGATATTTTGACTTTTTCTTTTGAATCCTCGTTTTTCATAATTTTTGACTATCCCACTGAGCAATAGCCGGCTATTAGACGTGCTTCTAAAAATGGGATAAAAAACGTCTAACAATAGACGTCTATTTTTAGACGTTTTTTATCCCATTTTTAGACGCTCGTCTTATAGCCCATATCGTACGGCATACTGTAGCACGCAGTTTTTCATCATTTTTGAGGATTTAAAAAAAACGTCTAAAAATAGACGTCTAAAACGCGTCTAAAAATAGACGTGTTTTAGACGTCTATTTTTTTTAAACCCATCGTTTTTTTTCTTTTTTTTCAAATCTTCAAAAATGATGAAAAACGGCGTGCTATAGTATGCAGTACGGTATGGGCTATAGCCCATAGTCAAAAATGGGATAAAAAACGTCTAGAAATAGACGTCTAGAACACGTCTATTTTTAGACGTTTTTATCCCATTTTTAGACGCTCGTCTTATAGCCCATACCGTATCGGCATACTATAGCTCGCCGTTTTTCATCATTTTTGAGGATTTGAAAACAATGAAGATTTTATTTTATTTTATTTTATCCTCAAAAAAGATGAAAAACGGCGTGCTGTATGCCGTACGGTATGGGCTATAGCCCATGGTCAAAAATGGGATAAAAAACGTCTAAAAATAGACGTCTAAAACACGTCTATTTTTAGACGTGTTTTAGACGTCAATTTTTTGACGTTTTTATCCCATTTTTAGACGCTCGTCTTATAGCCCATATCGTACGGCATACTGTAGCACGCAGTTTTTCATCATTTTTGAGGATTTAAAAAAAACGTCTAAAAATAGACGTCTAAAACACGTCTAAAAATAGACGTGTTTTAGACGTCTATTTTTTTTAAACCCATCGTTTTTTTCATTTTTTTCAAATCTTCAAAAATGATGAAAAACGGCGTGCTATAGTATGCAGTACGGTATGGGCTATAGCCCATAGTCAAAAATGGGATAAAAAACGTCTAGAAATAGACGTCTAAAACACGTCTATTTTTAGACGTGTTTTAGACGTCTATTTTTAGACACTCGTCTAATAGCCCATACCGTACGGCATACTATAGCACGCCGTTTTTAATCATTTTTGAGGTTTTGAAAAAAAAAAAAAAAAAGAGAAAAGGATGGGTTTATAACCCATCGTTTTTAGATTTTTTGATTAAAATAAATAAATAATCAAATCCTCAAAAATGATGAAAAACGGCGTGCTATAGTATGCCGTACGGCAGGGGTATTCAATTAGATTAGGCCGGGGGCCACAACTGTAGAATTATTGTGTGTGGGGGGCCGCACAGTGTGCGCGCGAAGCGCGGAAATTTGTGGGTTCTCAAAATGCTTTTTGTGCTCAAACACGAAGATTTATGTATATTTCCGCACAGTAATGAGCAGGATAATATGTCTATACAGGTATATGCCACCTTAGAATAGATGTAGGCCTAGACCTATTTGACAGTGCATAAACAGCATTGCTTTGACATTAACGACTGGACGGACACACACACACACACACACACACAAACACACACACACACACACACTCACTCTGCTGTGGGCAGTTCAGAAACCCGTCCACGACCACCAGTGACATCATCGTTAGGCAGATTGTTTTTTAAACAAGATTTATTTACGTGAGAATAGTTTATCAGACTATAAAGATCAGATTACATAGAGCAGTGATTCCCAAAGTGGGGTTCGGGGTCCGGGGACCCCCAGGGTCCTGGAGGCAGTTCCAGGGGGTCCCCAGGGAAATGATGGTTTGGAACCAAATGGACCCTTATGGGTCTGTAACTGTAACTGTGTACAAATGGAACCAAATGGACCCTAACAGGGTTTATTATTGTGAGAATGATGGCTTCCATTTTCGCATAGCAACTTTTCAGGACTAGAAAGCCTGCAGTTTCTATTAGCTTGGATTCTCCATTGATGTCACTGTTGGGTGGGTTTCTGAACTGCCCACAGCCCTCCTATGTGACACAGACCGAGTAGAAAAAAACGTGTCATTTTATCATGATTATTAGTGAGGACCTATTATATGAAGATAGGTTGAAAAGTGGTCCTTTAATGAGTACCGTCATTATTGTAATCAAACAATTAATATCGCACACACCATACCTGTAACTTTTATTATCCCTCTTATTATTCTCAAAAAAAAAAAAAAAAAAAAAACATTTTTTTTTTTTTTTTTTTTTTCAAAATTCTTCCAGGGGCCACAAGGGGGCGCTCCGCGGGCCGCATGTGGCCCGCGGGCCGCCAATTGAATATCCCTGCCGTACGGTATGGGCTATAGCCAATGGTCAAAAATGGGATTAAATACGTCTAAAAATAGACGTCTAAAACACGTCTATTTTTAGACGTGTTTTAGACGTCTATTTTTAGACGTTTTTATCCCATTTTTAGACACTCGTCTAATAGCCCATACCGTACGGCATACTATAGCACGCTGTTTTTAATCATTTTTGAGGTTTCGAAAAAAATGGAAAAAAAAAAAAGCGATGGGTTATAGCCCATCGTTTTAAGATTTTTTGAATTTTTTTCAAATCCTCAAAAATGATGAAAAACGGCGTGCTATAGTATGCCGTACGGTATGGGCTATAGCCCATGGTCAAAAATGGGATAAAAAACTTCTAAAAATAGACGTCTAAAACACGTCTATTTTTAGACGTGTTTTAGACGTCTATTTTTAGACACTCGTCTAATAGCCCATACCGTACGGCATACTATAGCACGCCGTTTTTAATCATTTTTGAGGTTTTGAAAAAAAAAAAACGATGGGTTATAGCCCATCGTTTTAAGATTTTTTGAAATTTTTTCAAATCCTCAAAAATGATGAAAAACGGCGTGCTATAGTATGCCGTACGGTATGGGCTATAGCCCATGGTCAAAAATGGGATAAAAAACGTCTAAAAATAGACGTCTAAAACACGTCTATTTTTAGACGTGTTTTAGACGTCTATTTTTAGACACTCGTCTAATAGCCCATACCGTACGGCATACTATAGCACGCCGTTTTTAATCATTTTTGAGGTTTTGAAAAAAAAAAAACGATGGGTTATAGCCCATCGTTTTAAGATTTTTTGAATTTTTTTCAAATCCTCAAAAATGATGAAAAACGGCGTGCTATAGTATGCCGTACGGTATGGGCTATAGCCCATGGTCAAAAATGGGATAAAAAACGTCTAAAAATAGACGTCTAAAACACGTCTATTTTTAGACACTCGTCTAATAGCCCATACCGTACGGCATACTATAGCACGCTGTTTTTAATCATTTTTGAGGTTTCGAAAAAAATGGAAAAAAAAAAAAACGATGGGTTATAGCCCATCGTTTTAAGATTTTTAGCATTTTTTTCAAATCCTCAAAAATGATGAAAAACGGCGTGATATAGTATGCCGTACGGTATGGGCTATAGCCCATGGTCAAAAATGGGATTAAATACGTCTAAGAATAGATGTCTAAAACACGTCTATTTTTAGACGTGTTTTAGACGTCTATTTTTAGACACTCGTCTAATAGCCCATACCGTACG
The DNA here is from genome assembly GCF_964188405.1 of Protomyctophum parallelum. Taxonomy (NCBI): domain Eukaryota; kingdom Metazoa; phylum Chordata; class Actinopteri; order Myctophiformes; family Myctophidae; genus Protomyctophum; species Protomyctophum parallelum. The sequence goes on along the minus strand of NC_139697.1, from coordinate 107,505,936 downwards.
GCATACTATAGCACGCCGTTTTTAATCATTTTTGAGGTTTTGAAAAAAAAATATCGATGGGTTATAGCCCATCGTTTTAAGATTTTTTGATTAAAAAAATAATAAATTCAAATCCTCAAAAATGATGAAAAACGGCGTGCTATAGTATGCCGTACGGTATGGGCTAGAGCCCATGGTCAAAAATGGGATTAAATACGTCTCAAAATAGACGTCTAAAACACGTCTATTTTTAGACGTTTTTATCCCATTTTTAGACGCTCGTCTAATAGCCCATACCGTACGGCATACTATAGCACACCGTTTTTCATCATTTTTGAGGTTTTGAAAAAAAAGGGAAAAAAAAGAACGATGGGTTATAGCCCATCGTTTTAAGTTTTTTCTTTTTTTTTCAAATCCTCAAAAATGATGTAAAACGGCGTGCTATAGTATGCCGTACGGTATGGGCTATAGCCCATGGTCAAAAATGGGATAAAAAACGTCTAAAAATAGACGTCTAAAACACGTCTATTTTTAGACGTGTTTTAGACGTCTATTTTTAGACACTCGTCTAATAGCCCATACCGTACGGCATACTATAGCACGCCGTTTTTAATCATTTTTGAGGTTTTGAAAAAAAAAAAAAAAAAGGATGGGTTATAGCCCATCGTTTTTAGATTTTTAGATTTTTTCTTTTCAAATCCTCAAAAATGATGAAAAACGGCGTGCTATAGTATGCCGTACGGTATGGGCTATAGCCCATGGTCAAAAATGGGATTAAATACGTCTAAAAATAGACGTCTAAAACACGTCTATATTTAAGACGTGTTTTAGACGTCTATTTTTAGACGTTTTTATCCCATTTTTAGACACTCGTCTAATAGCCCATACCGTACGGCATACTATAGCACGCTGTTTTTAATCATTTTTGAGGTTTCGAAAAAAATGGAAAAAAAAACGATGGGTTATAGCCCATCGTTTTAAGATTTTTTGAATTTTTTTCAAATCCTCAAAAATGATGAAAAACGGCGTGATATAGTATGCCGTACGGTATGGGCTATAGCCCATGGTCAAAAATGGGATTAAATACGTCTAAAAATAGACGTCTAAAACACGTCTATATTTAAGACGTGTTTTAGACGTCTATTTTTAGACGTTTTTATCCCATTTTTAGACACTCGTCTAATAGCCCATACCGTACGGCATACTATAGCACGCTGTTTTTAATCATTTTTGAGGTTTCGAAAAAAATGAAAAAAAAAAACGATGGGTTATAGCCCATCGTTTTAAGATTTTTTGAATTTTTTTCAAATCCTCAAAAATGATGAAAAACGGCGTGATATAGTATGCCGTACGGTATGGGCTATAGCCCATGGTCAAAAATGGGATTAAATACGTCTAAGAATAGACGTCTAAAACACGTCTATTTTTAGACGTGTTTTAGACGTCTATTTTTAGACACTCGTCTAATAGCCCATACCGTACGGCATACTATAGCACGCCGTTTTTAATCATTTTTGAGGTTTTGAAAAAAAAATATCGATGGGTTATAGCCCATCGTTTTAAGATTTTTTGATTAAAAAAATAATAAATTCAAATCCTCAAAAATGATGAAAAACGGCGTGCTATAGTATGCCGTACGGTATGGGCTATAGCCCATGGTCAAAAGTGGGATAAAAAACTTCTAAAAATAGACATCTAAAACACGTCTATTTTTAGACGTGTTTTAGACGTCTATTTTTAGACACTCGTCTAATAGCCCATACCGTACGGCATACTATAGCACGCCGTTTTTAATCATTTTTGAGGTTTTGAAAAAAAAAAAACGATGGGTTATAGCCCATCGTTTTAAGATTTTTTGAAATTTTTTCAAATCCTCAAAAATGATGAAAAACGGCGTGCTATAGTATGCCGTACGGTATGGGCTATAGCCCATGGTCAAAAATGGGATAAAAAACGTCTAAAAATAGACGTCTAAAACACGTCTATTTTTAGACGTGTTTTAGACGTCTATTTTTAGACACTCGTCTAATAGCCCATACCGTACGGCATACTATAGCACGCCGTTTTTAATCATTTTTGAGGTTTTGAAAAAAAAAAAACGATGGGTTATAGCCCATCGTTTTAAGATTTTTTGAAATTTTTTCAAATCCTCAAAAATGATGAAAAACGGCGTGCTATAGTATGCCGTACGGTATGGGCTATAGCCCATGGTCAAAAATGGGATAAAAAACGTCTAAAAATAGACGTCTAAAACACGTCTATTTTTAGACACTCGTCTAATAGCCCATACCGTACGGCATACTATAGCACGCTGTTTTTAATCATTTTTGAGGTTTCGAAAAAAATGGAAAAAAAAAAAACGATGGGTTATAGCCCATCGTTTTAAGATTTTTTGAATTTTTTTCAAATCCTCAAAAATGATGAAAAACGGCGTGATATAGTATGCCGTACGGTATGGGCTATAGCCCATGGTCAAAAATGGGATTAAATACGTCTAAGAATAGATGTCTAAAACACGTCTATTTTTAGACGTGTTTTAGACGTCTATTTTTAGACACTCGTCTAATAGCCCATACCGTACGGCATACTATAGCACGCCGTTTTTAATCATTTTTGAGGTTTTGAAAAAAAAATATCGATGGGTTATAGCCCATCGTTTTAAGATTTTTTGATTAAAAAAATAATAAATTCAAATCCTCAAAAATGATGAAAAACGGCCTGCTATAGTATGCCGTACGGTATGGGCTAGAGCCCATGGTCAAAAATGGGATTAAATACGTCTCAAAATAGACGTCTAAAACACGTCTATTTTTAGACGTTTTTATCCCATTTTTAGACGCTCGTCTAATAGCCCATACCGTACGGCATACTATAGCACACCGTTTTTCATCATTTTTGAGGTTTTGAAAAAAAGGGAAAAAAAAGAACGATGGGTTATAGCCCATCGTTTTAAGTTTTTTCTTTTTTTTTCAAATCCTCAAAAATGATGTAAAACGGCGTGCTATAGTATGCCGTACGGTATGGGCTATAGCCCATGGTCAAAAATGGGATAAAAAACGTCTAAAAATAGACGTCTAAAACACGTCTATTTTTAGACGTGTTTTAGACGTCTATTTTTAGACGTTTTTATCCCATTTTTAGACACTCGTCTAATAGCCCATACCGTACGGCATACTATAGCACGCTGTTTTTAATCATTTTTGAGGTTTCGAAAAAAATGGAAAAAAAAACGATGGGTTATAGCCCATCGTTTTAAGATTTTTTGAATTTTTTTCAAATCCTCAAAAATGATGAAAAACGGCGTGATATAGTATGCCGTACGGTATGGGCTATAGCCCATGGTCAAAAATGGGATTAAATACGTCTAAAAATAGACGTCTAAAACACGTCTATATTTAAGACGTGTTTTAGACGTCTATTTTTAGACGTTTTTATCCCATTTTTAGACACTCGTCTAATAGCCCATACCGTACGGCATACTATAGCACGCTGTTTTTAATCATTTTTGAGGTTTCGAAAAAAATGGAAAAAAAAAACGATGGGTTATAGCCCATCGTTTTAAGATTTTTTGAATTTTTTTCAAATCCTCAAAAATGATGAAAAACGGCGTGATATAGTATGCCGTACGGTATGGGCTATAGCCCATGGTCAAAAATGGGATTAAATACGTCTAAGAATAGACGTCTAAAACACGTCTATTTTTAGACGTGTTTTAGACGTCTATTTTTAGACACTCGTCTAATAGCCCATACCGTACGGCATACTATAGCACGCCGTTTTTAATCATTTTTGAGGTTTTGAAAAAAAAATATCGATGGGTTATAGCCCATCGTTTTAAGATTTTTTGATTAAAAAAATAATAAATTCAAATCCTCAAAAATTATGAAAAACGGCGTGCTATAGTATGCCGTACGGTATGGGCTAGAGCCCATGGTCAAAAATGGGATTAAATACGTCTCAAAATAGACGTCTAAAACACGTCTATTTTTAGACGTTTTTATCCCATTTTTAGACGCTCGTCTAATAGCCCATACCGTACGGCATACTATAGCACGCCGTTTTTCATCATTTTTGAGGTTTTGAAAAAGAATTAAAAAAAAAAAAAACGATGGGTTATAGCCATAGACTGTAAAAAATATGGACAAAGCGTTCCCCGGGTCTAACATGAACGTAAAATGAAGCCTGTAATAATATGCTAATTCCTGATGTAAGTCGCCATCTTTGGTACCAGCTGGCCATTGGCTGGCTCCGTTTTGTATACCAGCTGGTCATTGGCTGCCCAGACAACGAGGCGGGACTTCCCCCCTTCTTCTCCGTTGGTTTTTATTTTGACTCGAGTGGGAGGGGAATCCCGATCATAGACTGTAATGGTAGCCACGCCCCTCAGAACATACGCGATGTTTTTTTTTCTTTATGGTCATTTTTTTAATTAATGGGACCATAATTTTCCAAAAAGAATATTATGACATTAGAAATGAGACTTTAAACTAGTGACTGGAAGAAGAAAGTATTCATGACCATGTTTATTAAGGTAATACAGTCTAGGTGAAGTTGGGCCAAAATACATGGGCCTCTATGGAGCTATGGGGCTTTTTGGGTCCGGTCCAGCGCCACAACAGGCCATTATATGAACTACCGATTTCAAATGAGGCTTCACGAAATATCTGGCTGACTGCCCCCCTGGTTATAGCCCATCATTTTAAGATTATTATTATTTTTTTCAAATCCTCAAAAATGATGAAAAACGGCGTGCTACAGTATGCCGTACGATATGGGATATTAGACGAGCGTCTAAAAATGGGATAAAAAACGTCAAAAAATAGACGTCTAAAACACGTCTATTTTTAGACGTCTATTTTTAGACGTTTTTTATCTGGGCTACAGCTTATGTTCAGAAATGATGAAAAACGAGGATTTTTTTTCTCCAAAAATTAAAAAAACGATGGGCTATAACCCATGTTTTTTTTTTTTCACTTTTTTTCAAAACCTCAAAAATGATGAAAAACGGCGTGCTATAGTATGCCGTACGGTATGGGCTATTAGACGAGCGTCTAAAAATGGGATAAAAAACGTCTAAAAATAGACGTCTAAAACACGTCTAAAAATAGACGTGTTTTAGACGTCTATTTTTAGACGTTTTTTAGACGTCTATTTTTAGAAGTTTTTTAGACGTCTATTTTTAGACGTTTTTTTAGACGTCTATTTTTAGACGTTTTTTATCTGGGCTATAGCTTATGTTCAGAAATGATGAAAAACGAGGTAAATTTTTTTTTTCAAAAATTCAAAAAACGATGGGCTATAACCCATGTTTTTTTTTTTTTTTCATTTTTTTCAAAACCTCAAAAATGATGAAAAACTGCGTGCTACAGTATGCCGCACGATATGGGCTATTAGACGAGGGTCTAAAAATGGGATAAAAAACGTCAAAAAATAGACGTCTAAAACACGTCTATTTTTAGACGTTTTTTAGACGTCTATTTTTAGACGTTTTTTAGACGTCTATTTTTAGACGTTTTTTATCTGGGCTATAGCTTATGTTCAGAAATGATGAAAAAGGAGGATTTTTCTTTTTTCAAAAATTCAAAAAACGATGGGCTATAACCCATGTTTTTTTTTCACATTTTTTCAAAACCTCAAAAATGATGAAAAACGGCGTGCTATAGTATGCCGTACGGTATGGGCTATTAGACGAGCGTCTAAAAATGGGATAAAAAACGTCTAAAAATAGACGTCTAAAACACGTCTAAAAATAGACGTATTTTAGACGAATATCCCATTTTTAGACGCTCGTCTAATAGCCCATACCGTACGGCATACTATAGCTCGCCGTTTTTCATCATTTTTGAGGATTTGAAAACAATGAAGATTTTCTTTTATTTTCTTTTATCCTCAAAAATGATGAAAAACGGCGTGCTGTATGCCGTACAATATGGGCTATAGCCCATGGTCAAAAATGGGATAAAAAACGTCTAAAAATAGACGTCTAAAACACGTCTATTTTTAGACGTGTTTTAGACGTCAATTTTTTGACGTTTTTATCCCATTTTTTGACGCTCGTCTAATAGCCCATACCGTACGGCATACTATAGCTCGCCGTTTTTCATCATTTTTGAGGATTTGAAAACAATGAAGATTTGTTTATTTATTTTTAATCCTCAAAAATGATGAAAAACGGCGTGCTGTATGCCGTACGGTATGGGCTATAGCCCATGGTCAAAAATGGGATAAAAAACGTCTAAAACTAGACGTCTAAAACACGTCTATTTTTAGACGTGTTTTAGACGTCTATTTTTAGACGTTTTTATCCCATTTTTAGACACTCGTCTAATAGCCCATACCGTACGGCATACTATAGCACGCCGTTTTTAATCATTTTTGAGGTTTTGAAAAAAAAAAAAAAAAGGATGGGTTATAGCCCATCGTTTTTAGATTTTTAGATTTTTTCTTTTCAAATCCTCAAAAATGATGAAAAACGGCGTGCTATAGTATGCCGTACGGTATGGGCTATAGCCCATGGTCAAAAATGGGATAAAAACCGTCTAAAAATAGACGTCTAAAACACGTCTATTTTTAGACGTGTTTTAGACGTCTATTTTTAGACGTTTTTATCCCATTTTTAGACGCTCGTCTAATAGCCCATACCGTACGGCATACTATAGCACGCCGTTTTTAATCATTTTTGAGGTTTTGAAAAAAAAAAAAAAAAAAGGATGGGTTATAGCCCATCGTTTTTTGATTTTTTGATAAAAAAATAAATAATCAAATCCTCAAAAATGATGAAAAACGGCGTGCTATAGTATGCCGTACGGTATGGGCTATAGCCCATGGTCAAAAATGGGATTAAATACGTCTAAAAATAGACGTCTAAAACACGTCTATATTTAGACGTGTTTTAGACGTCTATTTTTAGACGTTTTTATCCCATTTTTAGACGCTCGTCTAATAGCCCATACCGTACGGCATACTATAGCACACCGTTTTTCATCATTTTTGAGGTTTTGAAAAAAAAGGGAAAAAAAAGAACGATGGGTTATAGCCCATCGTTTTAAGATTTTTTTCTTTTTTTTTCAAATCCTCAAAAATGATGTAAAACGGCGTGCTATAGTATGCCGTACGGTATGGGCTATAGCCCATGGTCAAAAATGGGATAAAAAACGTCTAAAAATAGACGTCTAAAACACGTCTAAATATAGACCATTTTTGACCATGGGCTATAGCCCATACCGTACGGCATACTATATCACGCCGTTTTTCATCATTTTTGAGGATTTGAAAAAAATTCAAAAAATCTTAAAACGATGGGCTATATAACCCATCGTTTTTTTTTTTTTTTTTTTTTTTTTCAAAACCTCAAAAATGATGAAAAACGGCGTGATATAGTATGCCGTACGGTATGGGCTATAGCCCATGGTCAAAAATGATGAAAAACGAGGTTAATTGTCTTTTTTCAAAAATTCAAAAAACGATGGGCTATAACCCATGTTTTTTTTTTTTTTTCATTTTTTTCAAAACCTCAAAAATGATGAAAAACGGCGTGCTATAATATGCCGTACGGTATGGGCTATAGCCCATGGTCAAAAATGATAAAAAACGAGGTTAATTTTTTTTTTCTAATTTTCAAAAAACGATGGGCTATAACCCATGTTTTTTTTTTGTTTGTTTTTTTCAAAACCTCAAAAATGATGAAAAACGGCGTGCTACAGCATGCCGTACGGTATGGGCTATTAGACGAGCGTCTACAAATGGGATAAAAAACGTCTAAAAATAGACGTCTAAAACACGTCTATTTTTAGACGTTTTTTAGACGTCTATTTTTAGACGTCTATTTTTAGACGTTTTTTATCTGGGCTATAGCTTATGTTCAGAAATGATGAAAAACGAGGTTATTTTTTTTTTCAAAAATTCAAAAAACGATGGGCTATAACCCATGTTTTTTTTTTTTTTTCATTTTTTTCAAAACCTCAAAAATGATGAAAAACGGCGTGCTATAATATGCCGTACGGTATGGGCTATAGCCCATGGTCAAAAATGATAAAAAACGAGGTTATTTTCTTTTTTTCTAATTTTCAAAAAACGATGGGCTATAACCCATGTTTTTTTTGTTTTTTTTTAGGGGTAGGGGCTATAGCCCATGTTCAAAAACGATGAAAAACGAGGATAACATTGTTTTTCAAAAATAAAAAAAACGATGGGGTATAACCCATGTTTTTTGAAATTTTGAATTTTTTTCAAATCCTCAAAAATGATGAAAAACGGCGTGCTATAGTATGCCGTACGGTAGGGGCTATAGCCCATGTTCAAAAACGTTGAAAAACGAGGATAACATTTTTTTCAAAAATTCAAAAAACGATGGGCTATAACCCATGCTTTTTGAAATTTTGCATTTTTTTCAAATCCTCAAAAATGATGAAAAACGGCGTGCTATAGTGTGCCGTACGGTAGGGGCTATAGCCCATGTTCAAAAACGATGAAAAACAAGGATAACATTTTTTTCAAAAATTTAAAAAACGATGGGTTATAACCCATGTTTTTTTAAAATTTTAAATTTTTTCAAATCCTCAAAAATTATGAAAAACGGCGTGCTATAGTATGCCGTACGGTAGGGGCTATAGCCCATGTTCAAAAACGATGAAAAACGAGGATAACATTTTTTTCAGAAATAAAAAAAACGATGGGCTATAACCGATGTCTTTTGAAATTTTGAATTTTTTCCAAATCCTCAAAAATGATGAAAAACGGCGTGCTATAGTATGCCGTACGGTAGGGGCTATAGCCCATGTTCAAAAAAGATGAAAAACAAGGATAACATTTTTTTCAAAAATTCAAAAAACGATGGGCTATAACCCATGTTCTTTGAATTTTTGATTTTTTTTTTTCAAAAATGATGAAAAACGGCGTGCTATAGTATGCCGTACGGTAGGGGCTATAGCCCATGTTCAAAAACGATGAAAAACGAGGATAACATTTTTTTCAAAAATTAAAAAAACGATGGGCTATAACCTATGTTTTTTGAAATTTTGATTTTTTTTCAAATCCTCAAAAATGATGAAAAACGGCGTGCTATAGTATGCCGTACGGTAGGGGCTATAGCCCATGTTCAAAAACGATGAAAAACGAGGATAACATTTTTTTCAAAAATTAAAAAAACGATGGGCTATAACCCATGTTTTTTAAAATTTTGATTTTTTTTCAAATCCTCAAAAATGATGAAAAACGGCGTGCTATAGTATGCCGTACGGTAGGGGCTATAGCCCATGTTCAAAAACGATGAAAAACGAGGATAATTTTTTTTTCAAAAATTAAAAAAACGATGGGCTATAACCCATGTTTTTTGAAATTTTGAATTTTTTTCAAATCCTCAAAAATGATGAAAAACGGCGTGCTATAGTATGCCGTACGGTAGGGGCTATAGCCCATGTTCAAAAACGATGAAAAACGAGGTAATTTTTTTTTTTTTTTTTTCAAAAAACGATGGGCTATAACCCATGTTTTTTTTTTTTTCATTTTTTTCAAAACCTCAAAAATGATGAAAAACTGCGTGCTATAGTATGCCGTACGGTATGGGCTATTAGACGAGCGTCTAAAAATTGGATAAAAAAAGTCTAAAAATAGACGTCTAAAACACGTCTAAAAATAGACGTGTTTTAGACGTCTATTTTTAGAAGTTTTTTAGACGTCTATTTTTAGACGTTTTTTAGACGTCTATTTTTAGATGTTTTTTATCTGGGCTATAGCTTATGTTCAGAAATGATGAAAAACGAGGTTATTTTTTTTTTTTAATTCAAAAAACGATGGGCTATAACCCATGTTTTTTTTTTTTTTTCATTTTTTTCAAATCCTCAAAAATGATGAAAAACGGCTGTGCTATAGTATGCCGTACGGTATGGGCTATAGCCCATGGTCAAAAATGATGAAAAACGAGGTTAATTTTCTTTTTTCAAAAATTCAAAAAACGATGGGCTATAACCCATGTTTTTTTTTTTTTTTTTTTTTTTTTTTTTTTTCAAAACCTCAAAAATGATGAAAAACGGCGTGCTATAGTATGCCGTACGGTAGGGGCTATAGCCCATGTTCAAAAACGATGAAAAACGAGGATAATATTTTTTTCAAAAATTCAAAAAACGATGGGCTATAACCCATGCTTTTTGAAATTTTGCATTTTTTTCAAATCCTCAAAAATGATGAAAAACGGCGTGCTATAGTGTGCCGTACGGTAGGGGCTATGGCCCATGTTCAAAAACGATGAAAAACAAGGATAACATTTTTTTCAAAAATTTAAAAAACGATGGGTTATAACCCATGTTTTTTGAAATTTTGAATTTTTTTCAAATCCTCAAAAATGATGAAAAACGGCGTGCTATAGTATGCCGTACGGTAGGGGCTATAGCCAATGTTCAAAAACGATGAAAAACGAGGATAACATTTTTTTGAAAAATTCAAAAAACGATGGGCTATAACCCATGTTTTTTTTAATCTTGAATTTTTTTCAAATCCTCAAAAATGATGAAAAACGGCGTGCTATAGTATGCCGTACGGTAGGGGCTATAGCCCATGTTCAAAAAAGATGAAAAACAAGGATAACATTTTTTTCAAAAATTTAAAAAACGATGGGCTATAACCCATGTTTTTAGAATTTTTGATTTTTTTTCAAAAATGATGAAAAACGGCGTGCTATAGTATGCCGTACGGTAGGGGCTATAGCCCATGTTCAAAAACGATGAAAAACGAGGATAACATTTTTTTCAAAAATAAAAAAAACGATGGGCTATAACCCATGTCTTTTGAAATTTTGAAATTTTTTCAAATCCTCAAAAATGATGAAAAACGGCGTGCTATAGTATGCCGTACGGTAGGGGCTATAGCCCATGTTCAAAAACGATGAAAAACGAGGATAACATTTTTTTAAAAAATTCAAAAAACGATGGGCTATAACCCATGTTTTTTTAAATTTTTAAATTTTTTCAAATCCTCAAAAATTATGAAAAACGGCGTGCTATAGTATGCCGTACGGTAGGGGCTATAGCCCATGGTCAAAAATGATGAAAAACGAGGTTAATTTTCTTTTTTCAAAAATTCAAAAAACGATGGGCTATAACCCATGTTTTTTTTCTTTTTTTTTTTTTTCTTTTTTTTTCAAAACCTCAAAAATGATGAAAAACGGCGTGCTATAGTATGCCGTACGGTAGGGGCTATAGCCCATGTTCAAAAACGATGAAAAACGAGGATAACATTTTTTTCAAAAATTAAAAAAACGATGGGCTATAACCCATGTTTTTTAAAATTTTGATTTTTTTTCAAATCCTCAAAAATGATGAAAAACGGCGTGCTATAGTATGCCGTACGGTAGGGGCTATAGCCCATGTTCAAAAACGATGAAAAACGAGGATAATTTTTTTTTCAAAAATTAAAAAAACGATGGGCTATAACCCATGTTTTTTGAAATTTTGAATTTTTTTCAAATCCTCAAAAATGATGAAAAACGGCGTGCTATAGTATGCCGTACGGTAGGGGCTATAGCCCATGTTCAAAAACGATGAAAAACGAGGTAATTTTTTTTTTTTTTAATTCAAAAAACGATGGGCTATAACCCATGTTTTTTTTTTTTTCATTTTTTTCAAAACCTCAAAAATGATGAAAAACTGCGTGCTATAGTATGCCGTACGGTATGGGCTATTAGACGAGCGTCTAAAAATTGGATAAAAAAAGTCTAAAAATAGACGTCTAAAACACGTCTAAAAATAGACGTGTTTTAGACGTCTATTTTTAGAAGTTTTTTAGACGTCTATTTTTAGACGTTTTTTAGACGTCTATTTTTAGATGTTTTTTATCTGGGCTATAGCTTATGTTCAGAAATGATGAAAAACGAGGTTATTTTTTTTTTTTTTAATTCAAAAAACGATGGGCTATAACCCATGTTTTTTTTTTTTTTTCATTTTTTTCAAATCCTCAAAAATGATGAAAAACGGCTGTGCTATAGTATGCCGTACGGTATGGGCTATAGCCCATGGTCAAAAATGATGAAAAACGAGGTTAATTTTCTTTTTTCAAAAATTCAAAAAACGATGGGCTATAACCCATGTTTTTTTTCTTTTTTTTTTTTTTCTTTTTTTTTCAAAACCTCAAAAATGATGAAAAACGGCGTGCTATAGTATGCCGTACGGTAGGGGCTATAGCCCATGTTCAAAAACGATGAAAAACGAGGATAATATTTTTTTCAAAAATTCAAAAAACGATGGGCTATAACCCATGCTTTTTGAAATTTTGCATTTTTTTCAAATCCTCAAAAATGATGAAAAACGGCGTGCTATAGTGTGCCGTACGGTAGGGGCTATGGCCCATGTTCAAAAACGATGAAAAACAAGGATAACATTTTTTTCAAAAATTTAAAAAACGATGGGTTATAACCCATGTTTTTTGAAATTTTGAATTTTTTTCAAATCCTCAAAAATGATGAAAAACGGCGTGCTATAGTATGCCGTACGGTAGGGGCTATAGCCAATGTTCAAAAACGATGAAAAACGAGGATAACATTTTTTTGAAAAATTCAAAAAACGATGGGCTATAACCCATGTTTTTTTTAATCTTGAATTTTTTTCAAATCCTCAAAAATGATGAAAAACGGCGTGCTATAGTATGCCGTACGGTAGGGGCTATAGCCCATGTTCAAAAAAGATGAAAAACAAGGATAACATTTTTTTCAAAAATTTAAAAAACGATGGGCTATAACCCATGTTTTTAGAATTTTTGATTTTTTTTCAAAAATGATGAAAAACGGCGTGCTATAGTATGCCGTACGGTAGGGGCTATAGCCCATGTTCAAAAACGATGAAAAACGAGGATAACATTTTTTTCAAAAATAAAAAAAACGATGGGCTATAACCCATGTCTTTTGAAATTTTGAAATTTTTTCAAATCCTCAAAAATGATGAAAAACGGCGTGCTATAGTATGCCGTACGGTAGGGGCTATAGCCCATGTTCAAAAACGATGAAAAACGAGGATAACATTTTTTTAAAAAATTCAAAAAACGATGGGCTATAACCCATGTTTTTTTAAATTTTGAAATTTTTTCAAATCCTCAAAAATTATGAAAAACGGCGTGCTATAGTATGCCGTACGGTAGGGGCTATAGCCCATGTTCAAAAACGATGAAAAACGAGGATAACATTTTTTTCAAAAATTAAAAAAACGATGGGCTATAACCTATGTTTTTTGAAATTTTGATTTTTTTTCAAATCCTCAAAAATGATGAAAAACGGCGTGCTATAGTATGCCGTACGGTAGGGGCTATAGCCCATGTTCAAAAACGATGAAAAACGAGGATAACATTTTTTTCAAAAATTAAAAAAAACGATGGGCTATAACCCATGTTTTTTGAAATTTTGATTTTTTTTCAAATCCTCAAAAATGATGAAAAACGGCGTGCTATAGTATGCCGTACGGTAGGGGCTATAGCCCATGTTCAAAAACGATGAAAAACGAGGATAACATTTTTTTCAAAAATTCAAAAAACAATGGGCTATAACCCATGTTTTTTTTTTTTTCATTTTTTTCAAAACCTCAAAAATGATGAAAAACTGCGTGCTATAGTATGCCGTACGGTATGGGCTATTAGACGAGCGTCTAAAAATTGGATAAAAAAAGTCTAAAAATAGACGTCTAAAACACGTCTAAAAATAGACGTGTTTTAGACGTCTATTTTTAGACATTTTTTAGACGTCTATTTTTAGACGTTTTTTAGACGTCTATTTTTAGATGTTTTTTATCTGGGCTATAGCTTATGTTCAGAAATGATGAAAAACGAGGTTATTCTTTTTTTTTTTAATTCAAAAAACGATGGGCTATAACCCATGTTTTTTTTTTTTTTTCATTTTTTTCAAATCCTCAAAAATGATGAAAAACGGCTGTGCTATAGTATGCCGTACGGTATGGGCTATAGCCCATGGTCAAAAATGATGAAAAACGAGGTTAATTTTCTTTTTTCAAAAATTCAAAAAACGATGGGCTATAACCCATGTTTTTTTTCTTTTTTTTTTTTTTCTTTTTTTTTCAAAACCTCAAAAATGATGAAAAACGGCGTGCTATAGTATGCCGTACGGTAGGGGCTATAGCCCATGTTCAAAAACGATGAAAAACGAGGATAATATTTTTTTCAAAAATTCAAAAAACGATGGGCTATAACCCATGCTTTTTGAAATTTTGCATTTTTTTCAAATCCTCAAAAATGATGAAAAACGGCGTGCTATAGTGTGCCGTACGGTAGGGGCTATAGCCCATGTTCAAAAACGATGAAAAACAAGGATAACATTTTTTTCAAAAATTTAAAAAACGATGGGTTATAACCCATGTTTTTTGAAATTTTGAATTTTTTTCAAATCCTCAAAAATGATGAAAAACGGCGTGCTATAGTATGCCGTACGGTAGGGGCTATAGCCAATGTTCAAAAACGATGAAAAACGAGGATAACATTTTTTTGAAAAATTCAAAAAACGATGGGCTATAACCCATGTTTTTTTAAATCTTGAATTTTTTTCAAATCCTCAAAAATGATGAAAAACGGCGTGCTATAGTATGCCGTACGGTAGGGGCTATAGCCCATGTTCAAAAAAGATGAAAAACAAGGATAACATTTTTTTCAAAAATTTAAAAAACGATGGGCTATAACCCATGTTTTTAGAATTTTTGATTTTTTTTCAAAAATGATGAAAAACGGTGTGCTATAGTATGCCGTACGGTAGGGGCTATAGCCCATGTTCAAAAACGATGAAAAACGAGGATAACATTTTTTTCAAAAATAAAAAAAACGATGGGCTATAACCCATGTCTTTTGAAATTTTGAAATTTTTTCAAATCCTCAAAAATGATGAAAAACGGCGTGCTATAGTATGCCGTACGGTAGGGGCTATAGCCCATGTTCAAAAACGATGAAAAACGAGGATAACATTTTTTTTTTAAATTCAAAAAACGATGGGCTATAACCCATGTTTTTTTAAATTTTGAAATTTTTTCAAATCCTCAAAAATTATGAAAAACGGCGTGCTATAGTATGCCGTACGGTAGGGGCTATAGCCCATGTTCAAAAACGATGAAAAACGAGGATAAATTTTTTTTCAAAAATTAAAAAAACGATGGGCTATAACCTATGTTTTTTGAAATTTTGATTTTTTTTCAAATCCTCAAAAATGATGAAAAACGGCGTGCTATAGTATGCCGTACGGTAGGGGCTATAGCCCATGTTCAAAAACGATGAAAAACGAGGATAACATTTTTTTCAAAAATTCAAAAAACGATGGGCTATAACCCATGCTTTTTGAAATTTTGCATTTTTTTCAAATCCTCAAAAATGATGAAAAACGGCGTGCTATAGTATGCCGTACGGTAGGGGCTATAGCCCATGTTCAAAAACGATGAAAAACGAGGATAACATTTTTTTCAAAAAATAAAAAAAACGATCGGCTATAACCCATGTTTTTTGAAATTTTGATTTTTTTTCAAATCCTCAAAAATGATGAAAAACGGCGTGCTATAGTATGCCGTACGGTAGGGGCTATAGCCCATGTTCAAAAACGATGAAAAACGAGGATAACATTTTTTTCAAAAATTCAAAAAACAATGGGCTATAACCCATGTTTTTTGAAATTTTGAATTTTTTTCAAATCCTCAAAAATGATGAAAAACTGCGTGATATAGTATGCCGTACGGTAGGGGCTATAGCCCATGTTCAAAAACGATGAAAAACGAGGATAATTTTTTTTTCAAAAATTCAAAAAACGATGGGCTATAACCCATGCTTTTTGAAATTTTGCATTTTTTTCAAATCCTCAAAAATGATGAAAAACGGCGTGCTATAGTGTGCCGTACGGTAGGGGCTATAGCCCATGTTCAAAAACGATGAAAAACGAGGATAACATTTTTTTCAAAAATTCAAAAAACGATGGGCTATAACCCATGCTTTTTGAAATTTTGCATTTTTTTCAAATCCTCAAAAATGATGAAAAACGGCGTGCTATAGTATGCCGTACGGTAGGGGCTATAGCCCATGTTCAAAAACGATGAAAAACGAGGATAACATTTTTTTCAAAAATTAAAAAAAACGATGGGCTATAACCCATGTTTTTTGAAATTTTGTTTTTTTTTCAAATCCTCAAAAATGATGAAAAACGGCGTGCTATAGTATGCCGTACGGTAGGGGCTATAGCCCATGTTCAAAAACGATGAAAAACGAGGATAATATTTTTTTCAAAAATTCAAAAAACGATGGGCTATAACCCATGCTTTTTGAAATTTTGCATTTTTTTCAAATCCTCAAAAATGATGAAAAACGGCGTGCTATAGTGTGCCGTACGGTAGGGGCTATAGCCCATGTTCAAAAACGATGAAAAACAAGGATAACATTTTTTTCAAAAATTTAAAAAACGATGGGTTATAACCCATGTTTTTTGAAATTTTGAATTTTTTTCAAATCCTCAAAAATGATGAAAAACGGCGTGCTATAGTATGCCGTACGGTAGGGGCTATAGCCAATGTTCAAAAACGATGAAAAACGAGGATAACATTTTTTTGAAAAATTCAAAAAACGATGGGCTATAACCCATGTTTTTTTAAATCTTGAATTTTTTTCAAATCCTCAAAAATGATGAAAAACGGCGTGCTATAGTATGCCGTACGGTAGGGGCTATAGCCCATGTTCAAAAAAGATGAAAAACAAGGATAACATTTTTTTCAAAAATTTAAAAAACGATGGGCTATAACCCATGTTTTTAGAATTTTTGATTTTTTTTCAAAAATGATGAAAAACGGCGTGCTATAGTATGCCGTACGGTAGGGGCTATAGCCCATGTTCAAAAACGATGAAAAACGAGGATAACATTTTTTTCAAAAATAAAAAAAACGATGGGCTATAACCCATGTCTTTTGAAATTTTGAAATTTTTTCAAATCCTCAAAAATGATGAAAAACGGCGTGCTATAGTATGCCGTACGGTAGGGGCTATAGCCCATGTTCAAAAACGATGAAAAACGAGGATAACATTTTTTTTTTAAATTCAAAAAACGATGGGCTATAACCCATGTTTTTTTAAATTTTGAAATTTTTTCAAATCCTCAAAAATTATGAAAAACGGCGTGCTATAGTATGCCGTACGGTAGGGGCTATAGCCCATGTTCAAAAACGATGAAAAACGAGGATAACATTTTTTTCAAAAATTAAAAAAACGATGGGCTATAACCTATGTTTTTTGAAATTTTGATTTTTTTTCAAATCCTCAAAAATGATGAAAAACGGCGTGCTATAGTATGCCGTACGGTAGGGGCTATAGCCCATGTTCAAAAACGATGAAAAACGAGGATAACATTTTTTTCAAAAATTCAAAAAACGATGGGCTATAACCCATGCTTTTTGAAATTTTGCATTTTTTTCAAATCCTCAAAAATGATGAAAAACGGCGTGCTATAGTATGCCGTACGGTAGGGGCTATAGCCCATGTTCAAAAACGATGAAAAACGAGGATAACATTTTTTTCAAAAAATAAAAAAAACGATCGGCTATAACCCATGTTTTTTGAAATTTTGATTTTTTTTCAAATCCTCAAAAATGATGAAAAACGGCGTGCTATAGTATGCCGTACGGTAGGGGCTATAGCCCATGTTCAAAAACGATGAAAAACGAGGATAACATTTTTTTCAAAAATTCAAAAAACAATGGGCTATAACCCATGTTTTTTGAAATTTTGAATTTTTTTCAAATCCTCAAAAATGATGAAAAACTGCGTGATATAGTATGCCGTACGGTAGGGGCTATAGCCCATGTTCAAAAACGATGAAAAACGAGGATAATTTTTTTTTCAAAAATTCAAAAAACGATGGGCTATAACCCATGCTTTTTGAAATTTTGCATTTTTTTCAAATCCTCAAAAATGATGAAAAACGGCGTGCTATAGTGTGCCGTACGGTAGGGGCTATAGCCCATGTTCAAAAACGATGAAAAACGAGGATAACATTTTTTTCAAAAATTCAAAAAACGATGGGCTATAACCCATGCTTTTTGAAATTTTGCATTTTTTTCAAATCCTCAAAAATGATGAAAAACGGCGTGCTATAGTATGCCGTACGGTAGGGGCTATAGCCCATGTTCAAAAACGATGAAAAACGAGGATAACATTTTTTTCAAAAATTAAAAAAAACGATGGGCTATAACCCATGTTTTTTGAAATTTTGTTTTTTTTTCAAATCCTCAAAAATGATGAAAAACGGCGTGCTATAGTATGCCGTACGGTAGGGGCTATAGCCCATGTTCAAAAACGATGAAAAACGAGGATAACATTTTTTTCAAAAATTCAAAAAACAATGGGCTATAACCCATGTTTTTTGAAATTTTGAATTTTTTTCAAATCCTCAAAAATGATGAAAAACTGCGTGATATAGTATGCCGTACGGTAGGGGCTATAGCCCATGTTCAAAAACGATGAAAAACGATGATATTTTTTTTTTCAAAAATTCAAAAAACGATGGGCTATAACCCATGTTTTTTGAAATTTTGATTTTTTTTCAAATCCTCAAAAATGATGAAAAACGGCGTGCTATAGTATGCCGTACGGTAGGGGCTATAGCCCATGTTCAAAAACGATGAAAAACGAGGATAACATTTTTTTCAAAAATTCAAAAAACGATGGGCTATAACCCATGTTTTTTTAAATTTTGAAATTTTTTCAAATCCTCAAAAATTAAGAAAAACGGCGTGCTATAGTATGCCGTACGGTAGGGGCTATAGCCCATGTTCAAAAACGATGAAAAACGAGGATAACATTTTTTTCAAAAATTAAAAAAACGATGGGCTATAACCTATGTTTTTTGAAATTTTGATTTTTTTTCAAATCCTCAAAAATGATGAAAAACGGCGTGCTATAGTATGCCGTACGGTAGGGGCTATAGCCCATGTTCAAAAACGATGAAAAACGAGGATAACATTTTTTTCAAAAATTAAAAAAAACGATGGGCTATAACCCATGTTTTTTGAAATTTTGTTTTTTTTTCAAATCCTCAAAAATGATGAAAAACGGCGTGCTATAGTATGCCGTACGGTAGGGGCTATAGCCCATGTTCAAAAACGATGAAAAACGAGGATAACATTTTTTTCAAAAATTCAAAAAACAATGGGCTATAACCCATGTTTTTTGAAATTTTGAATTTTTTTCAAATCCTCAAAAATGATGAAAAACTGCGTGATATAGTATGCCGTACGGTAGGGGCTATAGCCCATGTTCAAAAACGATGAAAAACGAGGATAATTTTTTTTTCAAAAATTAAAAAAACGATGGGCTATAACCTATGTTTTTTGAAATTTTGATTTTTTTTCAAATCCTCAAAAATGATGAAAAACGGCGTGCTATAGTATGCCGTACGGTAGGGGCTATAGCCCATGTTCAAAAACGATGAAAAACGAGGATAACATTTTTTTCAAAAATTAAAAAAAACGATGGGCTATAACCCATGTTTTTTGAAATTTTGATTTTTTTTCAAATCCTCAAAAATGATGAAAAACGGCGTGCTATAGTATGCCGTACGGTAGGGGCTATAGCCCATGTTCAAAAACGATGAAAAACGAGGATAACATTTTTTTCAAAAATTCAAAAAACAATGGGCTATAACCCATGTTTTTTGAAATTTTGAATTTTTTTCAAATCCTCAAAAATGATGAAAAACTGCGTGATATAGTATGCCGTACGGTAGGGGCTATAGCCCATGTTCAAAAACGATGAAAAACGAGGATAATTTTTTTTTCAAAAATTCAAAAAACGATGGGCTATAACCCATGCTTTTTGAAATTTTGCATTTTTTTCAAATCCTCAAAAATGATGAAAAACGGCGTGCTATAGTGTGCCGTACGGTAGGGGCTATAGCCCATGTTCAAAAACGATGAAAAACGAGGATAACATTTTTTTCAAAAATTCAAAAAACGATGGGCTATAACCCATGCTTTTTGAAATTTTGCATTTTTTTCAAATCCTCAAAAATGATGAAAAACGGCGTGCTATAGTATGCCGTACGGTAGGGGCTATAGCCCATGTTCAAAAACGATGAAAAACGAGGATAACATTTTTTTCAAAAATTAAAAAAACGATGGGCTATAACCTATGTTTTTTGAAATTTTGATTTTTTTTCAAATCCTCAAAAATGATGAAAAACGGCGTGCTATAGTATGCCGTACGGTAGGGGCTATAGCCCATGTTCAAAAACGATGAAAAACGAGGATAACATTTTTTTCAAAAATTAAAAAAAACGATGGGCTATAACCCATGTTTTTTGAAATTTTGATTTTTTTTCAAATCCTCAAAAATGATGAAAAACGGCGTGCTATAGTATGCCGTACGGTAGGGGCTATAGCCCATGTTCAAAAACGATGAAAAACGAGGATAACATTTTTTTCAAAAATTCAAAAAACGATGGGCTATAACCCATGTTTTTTTAAATTTTGAAATTTTTTCAAATCCTCAAAAATTAAGAAAAACGGCGTGCTATAGTATGCCGTACGGTAGGGGCTATAGCCCATGTTCAAAAACGATGAAAAACGAGGATAACATTTTTTTCAAAAATTAAAAAAACGATGGGCTATAACCTATGTTTTTTGAAATTTTGATTTTTTTTCAAATCCTCAAAAATGATGAAAAACGGCGTGCTATAGTATGCCGTACGGTAGGGGCTATAGCCCATGTTCAAAAACGATGAAAAACGAGGATAACATTTTTTTCAAAAATTAAAAAAAACGATGGGCTATAACCCATGTTTTTTGAAATTTTTTTTTTTTTTCAAATCCTCAAAAATGATGAAAAACGGCGTGCTATAGTATGCCGTACGGTAGGGGCTATAGCCCATGTTCAAAAACGATGAAAAACGAGGATAACATTTTTTTCAAAAATTCAAAAAACAATGGGCTATAACCCATGTTTTTTGAAATTTTGAATTTTTTTCAAATCCTCAAAAATGATGAAAAACTGCGTGATATAGTATGCCGTACGGTAGGGGCTATAGCCCATGTTCAAAAACGATGAAAAACGAGGATAATTTTTTTTTCAAAAATTCAAAAAACGATGGGCTATAACCCATGCTTTTTGAAAATTTGCATTTTTTTCAAATCCTCAAAAATGATGAAAAACGGCGTGCTATAGTGTGCCGTACGGTAGGGGCTATAGCCCATGTTCAAAAACGATGAAAAACGAGGATAACATTTTTTTCAAAAATTCAAAAAACGATGGGCTATAACCCATGCTTTTTGAAATTTTGCATTTTTTTCAAATCCTCAAAAATGATGAAAAACGGCGTGCTATAGTATGCCGTACGGTAGGGGCTATAGCCCATGTTCAAAAACGATGAAAAACGAGGATAACATTTTTTTCAAAAATTCAAAAAACAATGGGCTATAACCCATGTTTTTTGAAATTTTGAATTTTTTTCAAATCCTCAAAAATGATGAAAAACGTCGTGCTATAGTGTGCCGTACGGTAGGGGCTATAGCCCATGTTCAAAAACGATGAAAAACAAGGATAACATTTTTTTCAAAAATTTAAAAAACGATGGGTTATAACCCATGTTTTTTGAAATTTTGAATTTTTTTCAAATCCTCAAAAATGATGAAAAACGGCGTGCTATAGTATGCCGTACGGTAGGGGCTATAGCCAATGTTCAAAAACGATGAAAAACGAGGATAACATTTTTTTGAAAAATTCAAAAAACGATGGGCTATAACCCATGTTTTTTTTAATCTTGAATTTTTTTCAAATCCTCAAAAATGATGAAAAACGGCGTGCTATAGTATGCCGTACGGTAGGGGCTATAGCCCATGTTCAAAAAAGATGAAAAACAAGGATAACATTTTTTTCAAAAATTAAAAAAACGATGGGCTATAACCCATGTTTTTAGAATTTTAGATTTTTTTTCAAAAATGATGAAAAACGGCGTGCTATAGTATGCCGTACGGTAGGGGCTATAGCCCATGTTCAAAAACGATGAAAAACGAGGATAACATTTTTTTCAAAAATAAAAAAAACGATGGGCTATAACCCATGTCTTTTGAAATTTTGAAATTTTTTCAAATCCTCAAAAATGATGAAAAACGGCGTGCTATAGTATGCCGTACGGTAGGGGCTATAGCCCATGTTCAAAAACGATGAAAAACGAGGATAACATTTTTTTAAAAAATTCAAAAAACGATGGGCTATAACCCATGTTTTTTTAAATTTTGAAATTTTTTCAAATCCTCAAAAATTATGAAAAACGGCGTGCTATAGTATGCCGTACGGTAGGGGCTATAGCCCATGTTCAAAAACGATGAAAAACGAGGATAACATTTTTTTCAAAAATTAAAAAAACGATGGGCTATAACCTATGTTTTTTGAAATTTTGATTTTTTTTCAAATCCTCAAAAATGATGAAAAACGGCGTGCTATAGTATGCCGTACGGTAGGGGCTATAGCCCATGTTCAAAAACGATGAAAAACGAGGATAACATTTTTTTCAAAAATTAAAAAAAACGATGGGCTATAACCCATGTTTTTTGAAATTTTGATTTTTTTTCAAATCCTCAAAAATGATGAAAAACGGCGTGCTATAGTATGCCGTACGGTAGGGGCTATAGCCCATGTTCAAAAACGATGAAAAACGAGGATAACATTTTTTTGAAAAATTCAAAAAACGATGGGCTATAACCCATGTTTTTTTTAATCTTGAATTTTTTTCAAATCCTCAAAAATGATGAAAAACGGCGTGCTATAGTATGCCGTACGGTAGGGGCTATAGCCCATGTTCAAAAAAGATGAAAAACAAGGATAACATTTTTTTCAAAAATTTAAAAAACGATGGGCTATAACCCATGTTTTTAGAATTTTAGATTTTTTTTCAAAAATGATGAAAAACGGCGTGCTATAGTATGCCGTACGGTAGGGGCTATAGCCCATGTTCAAAAACGATGAAAAACGAGGATAACATTTTTTTCAAAAATAAAAAAAACGATGGGCTATAACCCATGTCTTTTGAAATTTTGAAATTTTTTCAAATCCTCAAAAATGATGAAAAACGGCGTGCTATAGTATGCCGTACGGTAGGGGCTATAGCCCATGTTCAAAAACGATGAAAAACGAGGATAACATTTTTTTTAAAAATTCAAAAAACGATGGGCTATAACCCATGTTTTTTTAAATTTTGATTTTTTTTCAAATCCTCAAAAATGATGAAAAACGGCGTGCTATAGTATGCCGTACGGTAGGGGCTATAGCCCATGTTCAAAAACGATGAAAAACGAGGATAACATTTTTTTGAAAAATTCAAAAAACGATGGGCTATAACCCATGTTTTTTGAAATTTTGATTTTTTTTCAAATCCTCAAAAATGATGAAAAACGGCGTGCTATAGTATGCCGTACGGTAGGGGCTATAGCCCATGTTCAAAAACGATGAAAAACGAGGATAACATTTTTTTGAAAAATTCAAAAAACGATGGGCTATAACCCATGTTTTTTTTAATCTTGAATTTTTTTCAAATCCTCAAAAATGATGAAAAACGGCGTGCTATAGTATGCCGTACGGTAGGGGCTATAGCCCATGTTCAAAAAAGATGAAAAACAAGGATAACATTTTTTTCAAAAATTTAAAAAACGATGGGCTATAACCCATGTTTTTAGAATTTTAGATTTTTTTTCAAAAATGATGAAAAACGGCGTGCTATAGTATGCCGTACGGTAGGGGCTATAGCCCATGTTCAAAAACGATGAAAAACGAGGATAACATTTTTTTCAAAAATAAAAAAAACGATGGGCTATAACCCATGTCTTTTGAAATTTTGAAATTTTTTCAAATCCTCAAAAATGATGAAAAACGGCGTGCTATAGTATGCCGTACGGTAGGGGCTATAGCCCATGTTCAAAAACGATGAAAAACGAGGATAACATTTTTTTTAAAAATTCAAAAAACGATGGGCTATAACCCATGTTTTTTTAAATTTTGAAATTTTTTCAAATCCTCAAAAATTATGAAAAACGGCGTGCTATAGTATGCCGTACGGTAGGGGCTATAGCCCATGTTCAAAAACGATGAAAAACGAGGATAACATTTTTTTCAAAAATTAAAAAAACGATGGGCTATAACCTATGTTTTTTGAAATTTTGATTTTTTTTCAAATCCTCAAAAATGATGAAAAACGGCGTGCTATAGTATGCCGTACGGTAGGGGCTATAGCCCATGTTCAAAAACGATGAAAAACGAGGATAACATTTTTTTCAAAAATAAAAAAAAACGATGGGCTATAACCCATGTTTTTTGAAATTTTGAATTTTTTTCAAATCCTCAAAAATGATGAAAAACGGCGTGCTATAGTATGCCGTACGGTAGGGCCATAGCCCATGTTCAAAAACGATGAAAAACGAGGATAACATTTTTTTCAAAAATTAAAAAAACGATGGGCTATAACCCATGTTTTTTGAAATTTTGAATTTTTTTCAAATCCTCAAAAATGATGAAAAACGTCGTGCTATAGTGTGCCGTACGGTAGGGGCTATAGCCCATGTTCAAAAACGATGAAAAACAAGGATAACATTTTTTTCAAAAATTTAAAAAACGATGGGTTATAACCCATGTTTTTTGAAATTTTGAATTTTTTTCAAATCCTCAAAAATGATGAAAAACGGCGTGCTATAGTATGCCGTACGGTAGGGGCTATAGCCAATGTTCAAAAACGATGAAAAACGAGGATAACATTTTTTTGAAAAATTCAAAAAACGATGGGCTATAACCCATGTTTTTTTTAATCTTGAATTTTTTTCAAATCCTCAAAAATGATGAAAAACGGCGTGCTATAGTATGCCGTACGGTAGGGGCTATAGCCCATGTTCAAAAAAGATGAAAAACAAGGATAACATTTTTTTCAAAAATTTAAAAAACGATGGGCTATAACCCATGTTTTTAGAATTTTAGATTTTTTTTCAAAAATGATGAAAAACGGCGTGCTATAGTATGCCGTACGGTAGGGGCTATAGCCCATGTTCAAAAACGATGAAAAACGAGGATAACATTTTTTTCAAAAATAAAAAAAACGATGGGCTATAACCCATGTCTTTTGAAATTTTGAAATTTTTTCAAATCCTCAAAAATGATGAAAAACGGCGTGCTATAGTATGCCGTACGGTAGGGGCTATAGCCCATGTTCAAAAACGATGAAAAACGAGGATAACATTTTTTTTAAAAATTCAAAAAACGATGGGCTATAACCCATGTTTTTTTAAATTTTGAATTTTTTTCAAATCCTCAAAAATTATGAAAAACGGCGTGCTATAGTATGCCGTACGGTAGGGGCTATAGCCCATGTTCAAAAACGATGAAAAACGAGGATAACATTTTTTTCAAAAATTAAAAAAACGATGGGCTATAACCTATGTTTTTTGAAATTTTGATTTTTTTTCAAATCCTCAAAAATGATGAAAAACGGCGTGCTATAGTATGCCGTACGGTAGGGGCTATAGCCCATGTTCAAAAACGATGAAAAACGAGGATAACATTTTTTTCAAAAATTAAAAAAAACGATGGGCTATAACCCATGTTTTTTGAAATTTTGATTTTTTTTCAAATCCTCAAAAATGATGAAAAACGGCGTGCTATAGTATGCCGTACGGTAGGGGCTATAGCCCATGTTCAAAAACGATGAAAAACGAGGATAACATTTTTTTGAAAAATTCAAAAAACGATGGGCTATAACCCATGTTTTTTTTAATCTTGAATTTTTTTCAAATCCTCAAAAATGATGAAAAACGGCGTGCTATAGTATGCCGTACGGTAGGGGCTATAGCCCATGTTCAAAAAAGATGAAAAACAAGGATAACATTTTTTTCAAAAATTTAAAAAACGATGGGCTATAACCCATGTTTTTAGAATTTTAGATTTTTTTTCAAAAATGATGAAAAACGGCGTGCTATAGTATGCCGTACGGTAGGGGCTATAGCCCATGTTCAAAAACGATGAAAAACGAGGATAACATTTTTTTCAAAAATAAAAAAAACGATGGGCTATAACCCATGTCTTTTGAAATTTTGAAATTTTTTCAAATCCTCAAAAATGATGAAAAACGGCGTGCTATAGTATGCCGTACGGTAGGGGCTATAGCCCATGTTCAAAAACGATGAAAAACGAGGATAACATTTTTTTTAAAAATTCAAAAAACGATGGGCTATAACCCATGTTTTTTTAAATTTTGAAATTTTTTCAAATCCTCAAAAATTATGAAAAACGGCGTGCTATAGTATGCCGTACGGTAGGGGCTATAGCCCATGTTCAAAAACGATGAAAAACGAGGATAACATTTTTTTCAAAAATTAAAAAAACGATGGGCTATAACCTATGTTTTTTGAAATTTTGATTTTTTTTCAAATCCTCAAAAATGATGAAAAACGGCGTGCTATAGTATGCCGTACGGTAGGGGCTATAGCCCATGTTCAAAAACGATGAAAAACGAGGATAACATTTTTTTCAAAAATTAAAAAAAACGATGGGCTATAACCCATGTTTTTTGAAATTTTGATTTTTTTTCAAATCCTCAAAAATGATGAAAAACGGCGTGCTATAGTATGCCGTACGGTAGGGGCTATAGCCCATGTTCAAAAACGATGAAAAACGAGGATAACATTTTTTTCAAAAATTCAAAAAACAATGGGCTATAACCCATGTTTTTTTTTTTTTCATTTTTTTCAAAACCTCAAAAATGATGAAAAACTGCGTGCTATAGTATGCCGTACGGTATGGGCTATTAGACGAGCGTCTAAAAATTGGATAAAAAAGTCTAAAAATAGACGTCTAAAACACGTCTAAAAATAGACGTGTTTTAGACGTCTATTTTTAGACATTTTTTAGACGTCTATTTTTAGACGTTTTTTAGACGTCTATTTTTAGATGTTTTTTATCTGGGCTATAGCTTATGTTCAGAAATGATGAAAAACGAGGTTATTTTTTTTTTTTTTAATTCAAAAAACGATGGGCTATAACCCATGTTTTTTTTTTTTTTTCATTTTTTTCAAATCCTCAAAAATGATGAAAACGGCTGTGCTATAGTATGCCGTACGGTATGGGCTATAGCCCATGGTCAAAAATGATGAAAAACGAGGTTAATTTTCTTTTTTCAAAAATTCAAAAAACGATGGGCTATAACCCATGTTTTTTTTCTTTTTTTTTTTTTTCTTTTTTTTTCAAAACCTCAAAAATGATGAAAAACGGCGTGCTATAGTATGCCGTACGGTAGGGGCTATAGCCCATGTTCAAAAACGATGAAAAACGAGGATAATATTTTTTTCAAAAATTCAAAAAACGATGGGCTATAACCCATGCTTTTTGAAATTTTGCATTTTTTTCAAATCCTCAAAAATGATGAAAAACGGCGTGCTATAGTGTGCCGTACGGTAGGGGCTATAGCCCATGTTCAAAAACGATGAAAAACAAGGATAACATTTTTTTCAAAAATTTAAAAAACGATGGGTTATAACCCATGTTTTTTGAAATTTTGAATTTTTTTCAAATCCTCAAAAATGATGAAAAACGGCGTGCTATAGTATGCCGTACGGTAGGGGCTATAGCCAATGTTCAAAAACGATGAAAAACGAGGATAACATTTTTTTGAAAAATTCAAAAAACGATGGGCTATAACCCATGTTTTTTTAAATCTTGAATTTTTTTCAAATCCTCAAAAATGATGAAAAACGGCGTGCTATAGTATGCCGTACGGTAGGGGCTATAGCCCATGTTCAAAAAAGATGAAAAACAAGGATAACATTTTTTTCAAAAATTTAAAAAACGATGGGCTATAACCCATGTTTTTAGAGTTTTTGATTTTTTTTCAAAAATGATGAAAAACGGCGTGCTATAGTATGCCGTACGGTAGGGGCTATAGCCCATGTTCAAAAACGATGAAAAACGAGGATAACATTTTTTTCAAAAATAAAAAAAACGATGGGCTATAACCCATGTCTTTTGAAATTTTGAAATTTTTTCAAATCCTCAAAAATGATGAAAAACGGCGTGCTATAGTATGCCGTACGGTAGGGGCTATAGCCCATGTTCAAAAACGATGAAAAACGAGGATAACATTTTTTTTAAAAATTCAAAAAACGATGGGCTATAACCCATGTTTTTTTAAATTTTTAAATTTTTTCAAATCCTCAAAAATTATGAAAAACGGCGTGCTATAGTATGCCGTACGGTAGGGGCTATAGCCCATGTTCAAAAACGATGAAAAACGAGGATAACATTTTTTTCAAAAATTAAAAAAACGATGGGCTATAACCTATGTTTTTTGAAATTTTGAATTTTTTTCAAATCCTCAAAAATGATGAAAAACTGCGTGATATAGTATGCCGTACGGTAGGGGCTATAGCCCATGTTCAAAAACGATGAAAAACGAGGATAATTTTTTTTTCAAAAATTCAAAAAACGATGGGCTATAACCCATGCTTTTTGAAATTTTGCATTTTTTTCAAATCCTCAAAAATGATGAAAAACGGCGTGCTATAGTGTGCCGTACGGTAGGGGCTATAGCCCATGTTCAAAAACGATGAAAAACGAGGATAACATTTTTTTCAAAAATTCAAAAAACGATGGGCTATAACCCATGCTTTTTGAAATTTTGCATTTTTTTCAAATCCTCAAAAATGATGAAAAACGGCGTGCTATAGTATGCCGTACGGTAGGGGCTATAGCCCATGTTCAAAAACGATGAAAAACGAGGATAACATTTTTTTCAAAAATTAAAAAAACGATGGGCTATAACCTATGTTTTTTGAAATTTTGATTTTTTTTCAAATCCTCAAAAATGATGAAAAACGGCGTGCTATAGTATGCCGTACGGTAGGGGCTATAGCCCATGTTCAAAAACGATGAAAAACGAGGATAACATTTTTTTCAAAAATTAAAAAAAACGATGGGCTATAACCCATGTTTTTTGAAATTTTGATTTTTTTTCAAATCCTCAAAAATGATGAAAAACGGCGTGCTATAGTATGCCGTACGGTAGGGGCTATAGCCCATGTTCAAAAACGATGAAAAACGAGGATAACATTTTTTTCAAAAATGTAAAAAACGATGGGTTATAACCCATGTTTTTTTTAATTTTTTAATTTTTTCAAATCCTCAAAAATGATGAAAAACGGCGTGCTATAGTATGCCGTACGGTAGGGGCTATAGCCCATGTTCAAAAACGATGAAAAACGAGGATAACATTTTTTTCAGAAATAAAAAAAACGATGGGCTATAACCCATGTCTTTTGAAATTTTGAATTTTTTTCAAATCCTCAAAAATGATGAAAAACGGCGTGCTATAGTATGCCGTACGGTAGGGGCTATAGCCCATGTTCAAAAACGATGAAAAACGAGGATAACATTTTTTTTTTAAATTCAAAAAACGATGGGCTATAACCCATGTTTTTTGAAATTTTTAAATTTTTTCAAATCCTCAAAAATGATGAAAAACGGCGTGCTATAGTATGCCGTACGGTAGGGGCTATAGCCCATGTTCAAAAACGATGAAAAACGAGGATAACATTTTTTTCAAAAATTCAAAAAACGATGGGCTATAACCCATGTTTTTTGAAATTTTGAATTTTTTTCAAATCCTCAAAAATGATGAAAAACTGCGTGATATAGTATGCCCTCGGTAGGGGCTATAGCCCATGTTCAAAAACGATGAAAAACGAGGATAATTTTTTTTTCAAAAATTCAAAAAACGATGGGCTATAACCCATGCTTTTTGAAATTTTGCATTTTTTTCAAATCCTCAAAAATGATGAAAAACGGCGTGCTATAGTGTGCCGTACGGTAGGGGCTATAGCCCATGTTCAAAAACGATGAAAAACAAGGATAACATTCTTTTCAAAAATTTAAAAAACGATGGGTTATAACACATGTTTTTTTTAATTTTGAATTTTTTTCAAATCCTCAAAAATGATGAAAAACGGCGTGCTAT
Source organism: Protomyctophum parallelum (assembly GCF_964188405.1). Lineage (NCBI taxonomy): Eukaryota > Metazoa > Chordata > Actinopteri > Myctophiformes > Myctophidae > Protomyctophum > Protomyctophum parallelum. The sequence continues at coordinate 107,475,977 of NC_139697.1, read as the reverse complement.
AGTATGCCGTACGGTAGGGGCTATAGCCCATGTTCAAAAACGATGAAAAACGAGCATAACATTTTTTTCAAAAATTCAAAAAACGATGGGCTATAACCCATGTTTTTTGAAATTTTGATTTTTTTTCAAATCCTCAAAAATGATGAAAAACGGCGTGCTATAGTATGCCGTACGGTAGGGGCTATAGCCCATGTTCAAAAACGATGAAAAACGAGGATAACATTTTTTTCAAAAATGTAAAAAACGATGGGTTATAACCCATGTTTTTTTAATTTTTTAATTTTTTCAAATCCTCAAAAATGATGAAAAACGGCGTGCTATAGTATGCCGTACGGTAGGGGCTATAGCCCATGTTCAAAAACGATGAAAAACGAGGATAACATTTTTTTCAGAAATAAAAAAAACGATGGGCTATAACCCATGTCTTTTGAAATTTTGAATTTTTTTCAAATCCTCAAAAATGATGAAAAACGGCGTGCTATAGTATGCCGTACGGTAGGGGCTATAGCCCATGTTCAAAAACGATGAAAAACGAGGATAACATTTTTTTTTTAAATTCAAAAAACGATGGGCTATAACCCATGTTTTTTGAAATTTTGAATTTTTTTCAAATCCTCAAAAATGATGAAAAACTGCGTGATATAGTATGCCCTCGGTAGGGGCTATAGCCCATGTTCAAAAACGATGAAAAACGAGGATAATTTTTTTTTCAAAAATTCAAAAAACGATGGGCTATAACCCATGCTTTTTGAAATTTTGCATTTTTTTCAAATCCTCAAAAATGATGAAAAACGGCGTGCTATAGTGTGCCGTACGGTAGGGGCTATAGCCCATGTTCAAAAACGATGAAAAACAAGGATAACATTCTTTTCAAAAATTTAAAAAACGATGGGTTATAACACATGTTTTTTTTAATTTTGAATTTTTTTCAAATCCTCAAAAATGATGAAAAACGGCGTGCTATAGTATGCCGTACGGTAGGGGCTATAGCCCATGTTCAAAAACGATGAAAAACGAGCATAACATTTTTTTCAAAAATTCAAAAAACGATGGGCTATAACCCATGTTTTTTGAAATTTTGAATTTTTTTCAAATCCTCAAAAATGATGAAAAACGGCGTGCTATAGTATGCCGTACGGTAGGGGCTATAGCCCATGTTCAAAAACGATGAAAAACGAGGATAACATTTTTTTCAAAAATTCAAAAAACGATGGGCTATAACCCATGTTTTTTGAAATTTTGAATTTTTTTCAAATCCTCAAAAATGATGAAAAACTGCGTGATATAGTATGCCGTACGGTAGGGGCTATAGCCCATGTTCAAAAACGATGAAAAACGAGGATAATTTTTTTTTCAAAAATTCAAAAAACGATGGGCTATAACCCATGCTTTTTGAAATTTTGCATTTTTTTCAAATCCTCAAAAATGATGAAAAACGGCGTGCTATAGTGTGCCGTACGGTAGGGGCTATAGCCCATGTTCAAAAACGATGAAAAACAAGGATAACATTCTTTTCAAAAATTTAAAAAACGATGGGTTATAACACATGTTTTTTTAAATTTTGAATTTTTTTCAAATCCTCAAAAATGATGAAAAACGGCGTGCTATAGTGTGCCGTACGGTAGGGGCTATAGCCCATGTTCAAAAACGATGAAAAACAAGGATAACATTCTTTTCAAAAATTTAAAAAACGATGGGTTATAACACATGTTTTTTTAAATTTTGAATTTTTTTCAAATCCTCAAAAATGATGAAAAACGGCGTGCTATAGTATGCCGTACGGTAGGGGCTATAGCCCATGTTCAAAAACGATGAAAAACGAGGATAACATTTTTTTCAAAAATTCAAAAAACGATGGGCTATAACCCATGTTTTTTGAAATTTTGAAATTTTTTCAAATCCTCAAAAATGATGAAAAACTGCGTGATATAGTATGCCGTACGGTAGGGGCTATAGCCCATGTTCAAAAACGATGAAAAACGAGGATAATTTTTTTTTCAAAAATTCAAAAAACGATGGGCTATAACCCATGCTTCTTGAAATTTTGCATTTTTTTCAAATCCTCAAAAATGATGAAAAACGGCGTGCTATAGTGTGCCGTACGGTAGGGGCTATAGCCCATGTTCAAAAACGATGAAAAACGAGGATAACATTTTTTTCAAAAATTTAAAAAACGATGGGCTATAACCCATGTCTTTTGAAATTTTGAATTTTTTTCAAATCCTCAAAAATGATGAAAAACGGCGTGCTATAGTATGCCGTACGGTAGGGGCTATAGCCCATGTTCAAAAACGTTGAAAAACGAGGATAACATTTTTTTCAAAAATTCAAAAAACGATGGGCTATAACCCATGTCTTTTGAAATTTTGAATTTTTTTCAAATCCTCAAAAATGATGAAAAACGGCGTGCTATAGTATGCCGTACGGTAGGGGCTATAGCCCATGTTCAAAAACGATGAAAAACGAGGATAACATTTTTTTCAAAAATTAAAAAAACGATGGGCTATAACCCATGTTTTTTGAAATTTTTATTTTTTTCAAATCCTCAAAAATGATGAAAAACTGCGTGATATAGTATGCCGTACGGTAGGGGCTATAGCCCATGTTCAAAAACGATGAAAAACGAGGATAATTTTTTTTTCAAAAATTCAAAAAACGATGGGCTATAACCCATGCTTTTTGAAATTTTGCATTTTTTTCAAATCCTCAAAAATGATGAAAAACTGCGTGCTATAGTGTGCCGTACGGTAGGGGCTATAGCCCATGTTCAAAAACGATGAAAAACAAGGATAACATTCTTTTCAAAAATTTAAAAAACGATGGGTTATAACACATGTTTTTTTTAATTTTTTAATTTTTTCAAATCCTCAAAAATGATGAAAAACGGCGTGCTATAGTATGCCGTACGGTAGGGGCTATAGCCCATGTTCAAAAACGATGAAAAACGAGGATAATTTTTTTTTCAAAAATTCAAAAAACGATGGGCTATAACCCATGCTTTTTGAAATTTTGCATTTTTTTCAAATCCTCAAAAATGATGAAAAACGGCGTGCTATAGTGTGCCGTACGGTAGGGGCTATAGCCCATGTTCAAAAACGATGAAAAACGAGGATAACATTTTTTTCAAAAATTTAAAAAACGATGGGCTATAACCCATGTCTTTTGAAATTTTGAATTTTTTTCAAATCCTCAAAAATGATGAAAAACGGCGTGCTATAGTATGCCGTACGGTAGGGGCTATAGCCCATGTTCAAAAACGTTGAAAAACGAGGATAACATTTTTTTCAAAAATTCAAAAAACGATGGGCTATAACCCATGTCTTTTGAAATTTTGAATTTTTTTCAAATCCTCAAAAATGATGAAAAACGGCGTGCTATAGTATGCCGTACGGTAGGGGCTATAGCCCATGTTCAAAAAAGATGAAAAACGAGGATAACATTTTTTTCAAAAATAAAAAAAACGATGGGCTATAACCCATGTTTTTTGAATTTTAGATTTTTTTTCAAATCCTCAAAAATGATGAAAAACGGCGTGCTATAGTATGCCGTACGGTAGGGGCTATAGCCCATGTTCAAAAACGATGAAAAACGAGGATAACATTTTTTTGAAAAATTCAAAAAACGATGGGCTATAACCCATGTTTTTTTTAATCTTGAATTTTTTTCAAATCCTCAAAAATGATGAAAAACGGCGTGCTATAGTATGCCGTACGGTAGGGGCTATAGCCCATGTTCAAAAAAGATGAAAAACAAGGATAACATTTTTTTCAAAAATTTAAAAAACGATGGGCTATAACCCATGTTTTTAGAATTTTAGATTTTTTTTCAAAAATGATGAAAAACGGCGTGCTATAGTATGCCGTACGGTAGGGGCTATAGCCCATGTTCAAAAACGATGAAAAACGAGGATAACATTTTTTTCAAAAATAAAAAAAACGATGGGCTATAACCCATGTCTTTTGAAATTTTGAAATTTTTTCAAATCCTCAAAAATGATGAAAAACGGCGTGCTATAGTATGCCGTACGGTAGGGGCTATAGCCCATGTTCAAAAACGATGAAAAACGAGGATAACATTTTTTTTAAAAATTCAAAAAACGATGGGCTATAACCCATGTTTTTTTAAATTTTGAAATTTTTTCAAATCCTCAAAAATTATGAAAAACGGCGTGCTATAGTATGCCGTACGGTAGGGGCTATAGCCCATGTTCAAAAACGATGAAAAACGAGGATAACATTTTTTTCAAAAATTAAAAAAACGATGGGCTATAACCTATGTTTTTTGAAATTTTGATTTTTTTTCAAATCCTCAAAAATGATGAAAAACGGCGTGCTATAGTATGCCGTACGGTAGGGGCTATAGCCCATGTTCAAAAACGATGAAAAACGAGGATAACATTTTTTTCAAAAATTAAAAAAAACGATGGGCTATAACCCATGTTTTTTGAAATTTTGATTTTTTTTCAAATCCTCAAAAATGATGAAAAACGGCGTGCTATAGTATGCCGTACGGTAGGGGCTATAGCCCATGTTCAAAAACGATGAAAAACGAGGATAACATTTTTTTCAAAAATTCAAAAAACAATGGGCTATAACCCATGTTTTTTTTTTTTTCATTTTTTTCAAAACCTCAAAAATGATGAAAAACTGCGTGCTATAGTATGCCGTACGGTATGGGCTATTAGACGAGCGTCTAAAAATTGGATAAAAAAGTCTAAAAATAGACGTCTAAAACACGTCTAAAAATAGACGTGTTTTAGACGTCTATTTTTAGACATTTTTTAGACGTCTATTTTTAGACGTTTTTTAGACGTCTATTTTTAGATGTTTTTTATCTGGGCTATAGCTTATGTTCAGAAATGATGAAAAACGAGGTTATTTTTTTTTTTTTAATTCAAAAAACGATGGGCTATAACCCATGTTTTTTTTTTTTTTTCATTTTTTTCAAATCCTCAAAAATGATGAAAACGGCTGTGCTATAGTATGCCGTACGGTATGGGCTATAGCCCATGGTCAAAAATGATGAAAAACGAGGTTAATTTTCTTTTTTCAAAAATTCAAAAAACGATGGGCTATAACCCATGTTTTTTTTCTTTTTTTTTTTTTTCTTTTTTTTTCAAAACCTCAAAAATGATGAAAAACGGCGTGCTATAGTATGCCGTACGGTAGGGGCTATAGCCCATGTTCAAAAACGATGAAAAACGAGGATAATATTTTTTTCAAAAATTCAAAAAACGATGGGCTATAACCCATGCTTTTTGAAATTTTGCATTTTTTTCAAATCCTCAAAAATGATGAAAAACGGCGTGCTATAGTGTGCCGTACGGTAGGGGCTATAGCCCATGTTCAAAAACGATGAAAAACAAGGATAACATTTTTTTCAAAAATTTAAAAAACGATGGGTTATAACCCATGTTTTTTGAAATTTTGAATTTTTTTCAAATCCTCAAAAATGATGAAAAACGGCGTGCTATAGTATGCCGTACGGTAGGGGCTATAGCCAATGTTCAAAAACGATGAAAAACGAGGATAACATTTTTTTGAAAAATTCAAAAAACGATGGGCTATAACCCATGTTTTTTTAAATCTTGAATTTTTTTCAAATCCTCAAAAATGATGAAAAACGGCGTGCTATAGTATGCCGTACGGTAGGGGCTATAGCCCATGTTCAAAAAAGATGAAAAACAAGGATAACATTTTTTTCAAAAATTTAAAAAACGATGGGCTATAACCCATGTTTTTAGAGTTTTTGATTTTTTTTCAAAAATGATGAAAAACGGCGTGCTATAGTATGCCGTACGGTAGGGGCTATAGCCCATGTTCAAAAACGATGAAAAACGAGGATAACATTTTTTTCAAAAATAAAAAAAACGATGGGCTATAACCCATGTCTTTTGAAATTTTGAAATTTTTTCAAATCCTCAAAAATGATGAAAAACGGCGTGCTATAGTATGCCGTACGGTAGGGGCTATAGCCCATGTTCAAAAACGATGAAAAACGAGGATAACATTTTTTTTAAAAATTCAAAAAACGATGGGCTATAACCCATGTTTTTTTAAATTTTTAAATTTTTTCAAATCCTCAAAAATTATGAAAAACGGCGTGCTATAGTATGCCGTACGGTAGGGGCTATAGCCCATGTTCAAAAACGATGAAAAACGAGGATAACATTTTTTTCAAAAATTAAAAAAACGATGGGCTATAACCTATGTTTTTTGAAATTTTGAATTTTTTTCAAATCCTCAAAAATGATGAAAAACTGCGTGATATAGTATGCCGTACGGTAGGGGCTATAGCCCATGTTCAAAAACGATGAAAAACGAGGATAATTTTTTTTTCAAAAATTCAAAAAACGATGGGCTATAACCCATGCTTTTTGAAATTTTGCATTTTTTTCAAATCCTCAAAAATGATGAAAAACGGCGTGCTATAGTGTGCCGTACGGTAGGGGCTATAGCCCATGTTCAAAAACGATGAAAAACGAGGATAACATTTTTTTCAAAAATTCAAAAAACGATGGGCTATAACCCATGCTTTTTGAAATTTTGCATTTTTTTCAAATCCTCAAAAATGATGAAAAACGGCGTGCTATAGTATGCCGTACGGTAGGGGCTATAGCCCATGTTCAAAAACGATGAAAAACGAGGATAACATTTTTTTCAAAAATTAAAAAAACGATGGGCTATAACCTATGTTTTTTGAAATTTTGATTTTTTTTCAAATCCTCAAAAATGATGAAAAACGGCGTGCTATAGTATGCCGTACGGTAGGGGCTATAGCCCATGTTCAAAAACGATGAAAAACGAGGATAACATTTTTTTCAAAAATTAAAAAAAACGATGGGCTATAACCCATGTTTTTTGAAATTTTGATTTTTTTTCAAATCCTCAAAAATGATGAAAAACGGCGTGCTATAGTATGCCGTACGGTAGGGGCTATAGCCCATGTTCAAAAACGATGAAAAACGAGGATAACATTTTTTTCAAAAATGTAAAAAACGATGGGTTATAACCCATGTTTTTTTTAATTTTTTAATTTTTTCAAATCCTCAAAAATGATGAAAAACGGCGTGCTATAGTATGCCGTACGGTAGGGGCTATAGCCCATGTTCAAAAACGATGAAAAACGAGGATAACATTTTTTTCAGAAATAAAAAAAACGATGGGCTATAACCCATGTCTTTTGAAATTTTGAATTTTTTTCAAATCCTCAAAAATGATGAAAAACGGCGTGCTATAGTATGCCGTACGGTAGGGGCTATAGCCCATGTTCAAAAACGATGAAAAACGAGGATAACATTTTTTTTTTAAATTCAAAAAACGATGGGCTATAACCCATGTTTTTTGAAATTTTGAAATTTTTTCAAATCCTCAAAAATGATGAAAAACGGCGTGCTATAGTATGCCGTACGGTAGGGGCTATAGCCCATGTTCAAAAACGATGAAAAACGAGGATAACATTTTTTTCAAAAATTCAAAAAACGATGGGCTATAACCCATGTTTTTTGAAATTTTGAATTTTTTTCAAATCCTCAAAAATGATGAAAAACTGCGTGATATAGTATGCCCTCGGTAGGGGCTATAGCCCATGTTCAAAAACGATGAAAAACGAGGATAATTTTTTTTTCAAAAATTCAAAAAACGATGGGCTATAACCCATGCTTTTTGAAATTTTGCATTTTTTTCAAATCCTCAAAAATGATGAAAAACGGCGTGCTATAGTGTGCCGTACGGTAGGGGCTATAGCCCATGTTCAAAAACGATGAAAAACAAGGATAACATTCTTTTCAAAAATTTAAAAAACGATGGGTTATAACACATGTTTTTTTTAATTTTGAATTTTTTTCAAATCCTCAAAAATGATGAAAAACGGCGTGCTATAGTATGCCGTACGGTAGGGGCTATAGCCCATGTTCAAAAACGATGAAAAACGAGCATAACATTTTTTTCAAAAATTCAAAAAACGATGGGCTATAACCCATGTTTTTTGAAATTTTGATTTTTTTTCAAATCCTCAAAAATGATGAAAAACGGCGTGCTATAGTATGCCGTACGGTAGGGGCTATAGCCCATGTTCAAAAACGATGAAAAACGAGGATAACATTTTTTTCAAAAATGTAAAAAACGATGGGTTATAACCCATGTTTTTTTAATTTTTTAATTTTTTCAAATCCTCAAAAATGATGAAAAACGGCGTGCTATAGTATGCCGTACGGTAGGGGCTATAGCCCATGTTCAAAAACGATGAAAAACGAGGATAACATTTTTTTCAGAAATAAAAAAAACGATGGGCTATAACCCATGTCTTTTGAAATTTTGAATTTTTTTCAAATCCTCAAAAATGATGAAAAACGGCGTGCTATAGTATGCCGTACGGTAGGGGCTATAGCCCATGTTCAAAAACGATGAAAAACGAGGATAACATTTTTTTTTTAAATTCAAAAAACGATGGGCTATAACCCATGTTTTTTGAAATTTTGAATTTTTTTCAAATCCTCAAAAATGATGAAAAACTGCGTGATATAGTATGCCCTCGGTAGGGGCTATAGCCCATGTTCAAAAACGATGAAAAACGAGGATAATTTTTTTTTCAAAAATTCAAAAAACGATGGGCTATAACCCATGCTTTTTGAAATTTTGCATTTTTTTCAAATCCTCAAAAATGATGAAAAACGGCGTGCTATAGTGTGCCGTACGGTAGGGGCTATAGCCCATGTTCAAAAACGATGAAAAACAAGGATAACATTCTTTTCAAAAATTTAAAAAACGATGGGTTATAACACATGTTTTTTTTAATTTTGAATTTTTTTCAAATCCTCAAAAATGATGAAAAACGGCGTGCTATAGTATGCCGTACGGTAGGGGCTATAGCCCATGTTCAAAAACGATGAAAAACGAGCATAACATTTTTTTCAAAAATTCAAAAAACGATGGGCTATAACCCATGTTTTTTGAAATTTTGAATTTTTTTCAAATCCTCAAAAATGATGAAAAACGGCGTGCTATAGTATGCCGTACGGTAGGGGCTATAGCCCATGTTCAAAAACGATGAAAAACGAGGATAACATTTTTTTCAAAAATTCAAAAAACGATGGGCTATAACCCATGTTTTTTGAAATTTTGAATTTTTTTCAAATCCTCAAAAATGATGAAAAACTGCGTGATATAGTATGCCGTACGGTAGGGGCTATAGCCCATGTTCAAAAACGATGAAAAACGAGGATAATTTTTTTTTCAAAAATTCAAAAAACGATGGGCTATAACCCATGCTTTTTGAAATTTTGCATTTTTTTCAAATCCTCAAAAATGATGAAAAACGGCGTGCTATAGTGTGCCGTACGGTAGGGGCTATAGCCCATGTTCAAAAACGATGAAAAACAAGGATAACATTCTTTTCAAAAATTTAAAAAACGATGGGTTATAACACATGTTTTTTTAAATTTTGAATTTTTTTCAAATCCTCAAAAATGATGAAAAACGGCGTGCTATAGTGTGCCGTACGGTAGGGGCTATAGCCCATGTTCAAAAACGATGAAAAACAAGGATAACATTCTTTTCAAAAATTTAAAAAACGATGGGTTATAACACATGTTTTTTTAAATTTTGAATTTTTTTCAAATCCTCAAAAATGATGAAAAACGGCGTGCTATAGTATGCCGTACGGTAGGGGCTATAGCCCATGTTCAAAAACGATGAAAAACGAGGATAACATTTTTTTCAAAAATTCAAAAAACGATGGGCTATAACCCATGTTTTTTGAAATTTTGAAATTTTTTCAAATCCTCAAAAATGATGAAAAACTGCGTGATATAGTATGCCGTACGGTAGGGGCTATAGCCCATGTTCAAAAACGATGAAAAACGAGGATAATTTTTTTTTCAAAAATTCAAAAAACGATGGGCTATAACCCATGCTTCTTGAAATTTTGCATTTTTTTCAAATCCTCAAAAATGATGAAAAACGGCGTGCTATAGTGTGCCGTACGGTAGGGGCTATAGCCCATGTTCAAAAACGATGAAAAACGAGGATAACATTTTTTTCAAAAATTTAAAAAACGATGGGCTATAACCCATGTCTTTTGAAATTTTGAATTTTTTTCAAATCCTCAAAAATGATGAAAAACGGCGTGCTATAGTATGCCGTACGGTAGGGGCTATAGCCCATGTTCAAAAACGTTGAAAAACGAGGATAACATTTTTTTCAAAAATTCAAAAAACGATGGGCTATAACCCATGTCTTTTGAAATTTTGAATTTTTTTCAAATCCTCAAAAATGATGAAAAACGGCGTGCTATAGTATGCCGTACGGTAGGGGCTATAGCCCATGTTCAAAAACGATGAAAAACGAGGATAACATTTTTTTCAAAAATTAAAAAAACGATGGGCTATAACCCATGTTTTTTGAAATTTTTATTTTTTTCAAATCCTCAAAAATGATGAAAAACTGCGTGATATAGTATGCCGTACGGTAGGGGCTATAGCCCATGTTCAAAAACGATGAAAAACGAGGATAATTTTTTTTTCAAAAATTCAAAAAACGATGGGCTATAACCCATGCTTTTTGAAATTTTGCATTTTTTTCAAATCCTCAAAAATGATGAAAAACTGCGTGCTATAGTGTGCCGTACGGTAGGGGCTATAGCCCATGTTCAAAAACGATGAAAAACAAGGATAACATTCTTTTCAAAAATTTAAAAAACGATGGGTTATAACACATGTTTTTTTTAATTTTTTAATTTTTTCAAATCCTCAAAAATGATGAAAAACGGCGTGCTATAGTATGCCGTACGGTAGGGGCTATAGCCCATGTTCAAAAACGATGAAAAACGAGGATAATTTTTTTTTCAAAAATTCAAAAAACGATGGGCTATAACCCATGCTTTTTGAAATTTTGCATTTTTTTCAAATCCTCAAAAATGATGAAAAACGGCGTGCTATAGTGTGCCGTACGGTAGGGGCTATAGCCCATGTTCAAAAACGATGAAAAACGAGGATAACATTTTTTTCAAAAATTTAAAAAACGATGGGCTATAACCCATGTCTTTTGAAATTTTGAATTTTTTTCAAATCCTCAAAAATGATGAAAAACGGCGTGCTATAGTATGCCGTACGGTAGGGGCTATAGCCCATGTTCAAAAACGTTGAAAAACGAGGATAACATTTTTTTCAAAAATTCAAAAAACGATGGGCTATAACCCATGTCTTTTGAAATTTTGAATTTTTTTCAAATCCTCAAAAATGATGAAAAACGGCGTGCTATAGTATGCCGTACGGTAGGGGCTATAGCCCATGTTCAAAAAAGATGAAAAACGAGGATAACATTTTTTTCAAAAATAAAAAAAACGATGGGCTATAACCCATGTTTTTTGAATTTTAGATTTTTTTTCAAATCCTCAAAAATGATGAAAAACGGCGTGCTATAGTATGCCGTACGGTAGGGGCTATAGCCCATGTTAAAAAACGATGAAAAACGAGGATAATGTTTTTTTCAAAAATTCAAAAAACGATGGGCTATAACCCATGTTTTTTGAAATTTTGATTTTTTTTCAAATCCTCAAAAATGATGAAAAACGGCGTGCTATAGTATGCCGTACGGTAGGGGCTATAGCCCATGTTCAAAAACGATGAAAAACGAGGATAACATTTTTTTCAAAAATTAAAAAAACGATGGGCTATAACCCATGTTTTTTGAAATTTTGAATTTTTTTCAAATCCTCAAAAATGATGAAAAACGGCGTGCTATAGTATGCCGTACGGTAGGGGCTATAGCCCATGTTCAAAAACGTTGAAAAACGAGGATAACATTTTTTTCAAAAATTCAAAAAACGATGGGCTATAACCCATGTCTTTTGAAATTTTGAATTTTTTTCAAATCCTCAAAAATGATGAAAAACGGCGTGCTATAGTATGCCGTACGGTAGGGGCTATAGCCCATGTTCAAAAAAGATGAAAAACGAGGATAACATTTTTTTCAAAAATAAAAAAAACGATGGGCTATAACCCATGTTTTTTGAATTTTTGATTTTTTTTCAAAAATGATGAAAAACGGCGTGCTATAGTATGCCGTACGGTAGGGGCTATAGCCCATGTTCAAAAACGATGAAAAACGAGGATAACATTTTTTTCAAAAATTAAAAAAACGATGGGCTATAACCCATGTTTTTTGAAATTTTGAATTTTTTTCAAATCCTCAAAAATGATGAAAAACGGCGTGCTATAGTATGCCGTACGGTAGGGGCTATAGCCCATGTTCAAAAACGATGAAAAACGAGGATAATGTTTTTTTCAAAAATTCAAAAAACGATGGGCTTTAACCCATGCTTTTTGAAATTTTGCATTTTTTTCAAATCCTCAAAAATGATGAAAAACGGCGTGCTATAGTATGCCGTACGGTAGGGGCTATAGCCCATGTTCAAAAACGATGAAAAACAAGGATAACATTTTTTTCAAAAATAAAAAAAACGATGGGCTATAACCCATGTCTTTTGAAATTTTGAATTTTTTTCAAATCCTCAAAAATGATGAAAAACGGCGTGCTATAGTATGCCGTACGGTAGGGGCTATAGCCCATGTTCAAAAACGTTGAAAAACGAGGATAACATTTTTTTCAAAAATTCAAAAAACGATGGGCTATAACCCATGTTTTTTGAAATTTTGATTTTTTTTCAAATCCTCAAAAATGATGAAAAACGGCGTGCTATAGTATGCCGTACGGTAGGGGCTATAGCCCATGTTCAAAAACGATGAAAAACGAGGATAACATTTTTTTCAAAAATTAAAAAAACGATGGGCTATAACCCATGTTTTTAGAAATTTTGAATTTTTTTCAAATCCTCAAAAATGATGAAAAACGGCGTGCTATAGTATGCCGTACGGTAGGGGCTATAGCCCATGTTCAAAACCGATGAGAAACGAGGTAATTTTTTTTTTCAAAAATTCAAAAAACGATGGGCTATAACCCATGTTTTTTTTTTTTTAATTTTTTTCAAAACCTCAAAAATGATGAAAAACTGCGTGCTATAGTATGCCGTACGGTATGGGCTATTAGACGAGCGTCTAAAAATGGGATAAAAAAAGTCTAAAAATAGACGTCTAAAACACGTGTTTTAGACGTCTATTTTTAGACGTTTTTTAGACGTCTATTTTTAGACGTTTTTTAGACGTCTATTTTTAGACGTTTTTTATCTGGGCTATAGCTTATGTTCAGAAATGATGAAAAACGAGGTAAATTTTTTTTTTTTTCAAAAAACGATGGGCTATAACCCATGTTTTTTTTTTTTTTTTTTTTTTTCAAATCCTCAAAAATGATGAAAAACGGCTGTGCTATAGTATGCCGTACGGTATGGGCTATAGCCCATGGTCAAAAATGATGAAAAACGAGGTTAATTTTCTTTTTTCAAAAATTCAAAAAACGATGGGCTATAACCCATGTTTTTTTTCTTTTTTTTTTTTTTCTTTTTTTTTCAAAACCTCAAAAATGATGAAAAACGGCGTGCTATAGTATGCCGTACGGTAGGGGCTATAGCCCATGTTCAAAAACGATGAAAAACGAGGATAGTTTTTTTTTCAAAAATTCAAAAAACGATGGGTTATAACCCATGTTTTTTGAAATTTTGAATTTTTTTCAAATCCTCAAAAATGATGAAAAACGGCGTGCTATAGTATGCCGTAAGGTAGGGGCTATAGCCCATGTTCAAAAACGATGAAAAACGAGGATAACATTTTTTTGAAAAATTCAAAAAACGATGGGCTATAACCCATGTTTTTTTAAATCTTGAATTTTTTTCAAATCCTCAAAAATGATGAAAAACGGCGTGCTATAGTATGCCGTACGGTAGGGGCTATAGCCCATGTTCAAAAAAGATGAAAAACAAGGATAACATTTTTTTCAAAAATTTAAAAAACTATGGGCTATAACCCATGTTTTTAGAGTTTTTGATTTTTTTTCAAAAATGATGAAAAACTGCGTGCTATAGTATGCCGTACGGTAGGGGCTATAGCCCATGTTCAAAAACGATGAAAAACGAGGATAACATTTTTTTCAAAAATAAAAAAAACGATGGGCTATAACCCATGTTTTTTGAAATTTTGAATTTTTTTCAAATCCTCAAAAATGATGAAAAACGGCGTGCTATAGTATGCCGTACGGTAGGGCCATAGCCCATGTTCAAAAACGATGAAAAACGAGGATAACATTTTTTTCAAAAATTAAAAAAACGATGGGCTATAACCCATGTTTTTTGAAATTTTTAATTTTTTTCAAATCCTCAAAAATGATGAAAAACGGCGTGCTATAGTATGCCGTACGGTAGGGGCTATAGCCCATGTTCAAAAACGATGAAAAACGAGGATAACATTTTTTTCAAAAATAAAAAAAAACGATGGGCTATAACCCATGTTTTTTGAAATTTTGAATTTTTTTCAAATCCTCAAAAATGATGAAAAACGGCGTGCTATAGTATGCCGTACGGTAGGGGCTATAGCCCAAGTTAAAAAACGATGAAAAACGAGGATAACATTTTTTTCAAAAATTAAAAAAACGATGGGCTATAACCCATGTTTTTTGAAATTTTTAATTTTTTTCAAATCCTCAAAAATTATGAAAAACGGCGTGCTATAGTATGCCGTACGGTAGGGGCTATAGCCCATGTTCAAAAACGATGAAAAACGAGGATAATTTTTTTTTCAAAAATTCAAAAAACGATGGGTTATAACCCATGTTTTTTTAAATTTTTTAATTTTTTCAAATCCTCAAAAATGATGAAAAACGGCGTGCTATAGTATGCCGTACGGTAGGGGCTATAGCCCATGTTCAAAAACGATGAAAAACGAGGATAACATTTTTTTCAAAAATAAAAAAAACGATGGGCTATAACCCATGTCTTTTGAAATTTTGAATTTTTTTCAAATCCTCAAAAATGATGAAAAACGGCGTGCTATAGTATGCCGTACGGTAGGGGCTATAGCCCATGTTCAAAAACGATGAAAAACGAGGATAATTTTTTTTTCAAAAATTCAAAAAACGATGGGCTATAACCTATGTTTTTTGAAATTTTGATTTTTTTTCAAATCCTCAAAAATGATGAAAAACGGCGTGCTATAGTATGCCGTACGGTAGGGGCTATAGCCCATGTTCAAAAACGATGAAAAACGAGGATAACATTTTTTTCAAAAATTAAAAAAACGATGGGTTATAACCCATGTTTTTTGAAATTTTGATTTTTTTTCAAATCCTCAAAAATGATGAAAAACGGCGTGCTATAGTATGCCGTACGGTAGGGGCTATAGCCCATGTTCAAAAACGATGAAAAACGAGGATAATTTTTTTTTCAAAAATTAAAAAAACGATGGGCTATAACCCATGCTTTTTGAAATTTTGCATTTTTTTCAAATCCTCAAAAATGATGAAAAACGGCGTGCTATAGTGTGCCGTACGGTAGGGGCTATAGCCCATGTTCAAAAACGATGAAAAACAAGGATAACATTTTTTTCAAAAATTAAAAAAACGATGGGCTATAACCCATGTTTTTTGAAATTTTGAATTTTTTTCAAATCCTCAAAAATGATGAAAAACGGCGTGCTATAGTATGCCGTACGGTAGGGGCTATAGCCCATGTTCAAAAACGTTGAAAAACGAGGATAACATTTTTTTCAAAAATTCAAAAAACGATGGGCTATAACCCATGTCTTTTGAAATTTTGATTTTTTTTCAAATCCTCAAAAATGATGAAAAACGGCGTGCTATAGTATGCCGTACGGTAGGGGCTATAGCCCATGTTCAAAAACGATGAAAAACGAGGATAACATTTTTTTCAAAAATTCAAAAAACGATGGGCTATAACCCATGTTTTTTGAAATTTAGAATTTTTTTGAAATCCTCAAAAATGATGAAAAACGGCGTGCTATAGTATGCCGTACGGTAGGGGCTATAGCCCATGTTCAAAAAAGATGAAAAACAAGGATAACATTTTTTTCAAAAATAAAAAAAACGATGGGCTATAACCCATGTTTTTTGAATTTTTGATTTTTTTTCAAAAATGATGAAAAACGGCGTGCTATAGTATGCCGTACGGTAGGGGCTATAGCCCATGTTCAAAAACGATGAAAAACGAGGATAACATTTTTTTCAAAAATTAAAAAAACGATGGGCTATAAACCATGTTTTTTGAAATTTTGAATTTTTTTCAAATCCTCAAAAATGATGAAAAACGGCGTGCTATAGTATGCCGTACGGTAGGGGCTATAGCCCATGTTCAAAAACGATGAAAAACGAGGTAATTTTTTTTTTCAAAAATTCAAAAAACGATGGGCTATAACCCATGTTTTTTTTTTTTTCATTTTTTTCAAAACCTCAAAAATGATGAAAAACGGCGTGCTATAGTATAGTACGGTAGGGGCTATAGCCCATGTTCAAAAAAGATGAAAAACAAGGATAACATTTTTTTCAAAAATTTAAAAAACGATGGGCTATATAACCCATGTTTTTAGAGTTTTTGATTTTTTTTCAAAAATGATGAAAAACGGTGTGCTATAGTATGCCGTACGGTAGGGGCTATAGCCCATGTTCAAAAACGATAAAAAACGAGGATAACATTTAAAAAAAAAAAAAAAAAAAACGATGGGCTATAACCCATGTTTTTTGAAATTTTGAATTTTTTTCAAATCCTCAAAAATGATGAAAAACGGTGTGCTATAGTATGCCGTACGGTAGGGGCTATAGCCCATGTTCAAAAACGATGAAAAACGAGGATAACATTTTTTTCAAAAATTAAAAAAACGATGGGCTATAACCCATGTTTTTTGAATTTTTTGAATTTTTTCAAATCCTCAAAAATGATGAAAAACGGCGTGCTATAGTATGCCGTACGGTAGGGGCTATAGCCCATGTTCAAAAACGATGAAAAACGAGGATAACATTTTTTTCAAAAAAAAAAAAAAACGATGGGCTATAACCCATGTTTTTGAAAATTTGAAATTTTTTCAAATCCTCAAAAATGATGAAAAACGGCGTGCTATAGTATGCCGTACGGTAGGGGCTATAGCCCAAGTTCAAAAACGATGAAAAACGAGGATAACATTTTTTTCAAAAATAAAAAAAACGATGGGCTATAACCCATGTTTTTTGAAATTTTGAATTTTTTTCAAATCCTCAAAAATTATGAAAAACGGCGTGCTATAGTATGCCGTACGGTAGGGGCTATAGCCCATGTTCAAAAACGATGAAAAACGAGGATAATTTTTTTTTCAAAAATTATAAAAACAATGGGCTATAACCCATGCTTTTTGAAATTTTGCATTTTTTTCAAATCCTCAAAAATGATGAAAAACGGCGTGCTATAGTGTGCCGTACGGTAGGGGCTATAGCCCATGTTCAAAAACGATGAAAAACAAGGATAACATTTTTTTCAAAAATTAAAAAAACGATGGGCTATAACCCATGTTTTTTGAAATTTTGATTTTTTTTCAAATCCTCAAAAATGATGAAAAACGGCGTGCTATAGTATGCCGTACGGTAGGGGCTATAGCCCATGTTCAAAAACGATGAAAAACGAGGATAACATTTTTTTCAAAAATTCAAAAAACGATGGGCTATAACCCATGTTTTTTGAAATTTTGAAATTTTTTCAAATCCTCAAAAATGATGAAAAACGGCGTGCTATAGTATGCCGTACGGTAGGGGCTATAGCCCATGTTCAAAAACGATGAAAAACGAGGATAACATTTTTTTCAAAAATTAAAAAAACGATGGGCTATAACCTATGTTTTTTGAAATTTTGATTTTTTTTCAAATCCTCAAAAATGATGAAAAACGGCGTGCTATAGTATGCCGTACGGTAGGGGCTATAGCCCATGTTCAAAAACGATGAAAAACGAGGATAATTTTTTTTTCAAAAATTCAAAAAACGATGGGCTATAACCCATGCTTTTTGAAATTTTGCATTTTTTTCAAATCCTCAAAAATGATGAAAAACGGCGTGCTATAGTGTGCCGTACGGTAGGGGCTATAGCCCATGTTCAAAAACGATGAAAAACAAGGATAACATTTTTTTCAAAAATTAAAAAAACGATGGGCTATAACCCATGTTTTTTGAAATTTTGAATTTTTTTCAAATCCTCAAAAATGATGAAAAACGGCGTGCTATAGTATGCCGTACGGTAGGGGCTATAGCCCATGTTCAAAAACGTTGAAAAACGAGGATAACATTTTTTTCAAAAATTCAAAAAACGATGGGCTATAAACCATGTTTTTTGAAATTTTGAATTTTTTTCAAATCCTCAAAAATGATGAAAAACGGCGTGCTATAGTATGCCGTACGGTAGGGGCTATAGCCCATGTTCAAAAACGATGAAAAACGAGGTAATTTTTTTTTTCAAAAATTCAAAAAACGATGGGCTATATAACCCATGTTTTTAGAGTTTTTGATTTTTTTTCAAAAATGATGAAAAACGGTGTGCTATAGTATGCCGTACGGTAGGGGCTATAGCCCATGTTCAAAAACGATGAAAAACGAGGATAACATTTTTTTCAAAAATAAAAAAAAACGATGGGCTATAACCCATGTTTTTTGAAATTTTGAATTTTTTTCAAATCCTGAAAAATGATGAAAAACGGCGTGCTATAGTATGCCGTACGGTAGGGGCTATAGCCCATGTTCAAAAACGATGAAAAACGAGGATAACATTTTTTTCAAAAATTAAAAAAACGATGGGCTATAACCCATGTTTTTTGAATTTTTTTAATTTGTTCAAATCCTCAAAAATGATGAAAAACGGCGTGCTATAGTATGCCGTACGGTAGGGGCTATAGCCCATGTTAAAAAAAGATGAAAAACAAGGATAACATTTTTTTCAAAAATTTAAAAAACGATGGGCTATATAACCCATGTTTTTAGAGTTTTTGATTTTTTTTCAAAAATGATGAAAAACGGTGTGCTATAGTATGCCGTACGGTAGGGGCTATAGCCCATGTTCAAAAACGATGAAAAACGAGGATAACATTTTTTTCAAAAATAAAAAAAAACGATGGGCTATAACCCATGTTTTTTGAAAATTTGAATTTTTTTCAAATCCTGAAAAATGATGAAAAACGGCGTGCTATAGTATGCCGTACGGTAGGGGCTATAGCCCATGTTCAAAAACGATGAAAAACGAGGATAACATTTTTTTCAAAAATTAAAAAAACGATGGGCTATAACCCATGTTTTTTGAATTTTTTGAATTTTTTCAAATCCTCAAAAATGATGAAAAACGGCGTGCTATAGTATGCCGTACGGTAGGGGCTATAGCCCAAGTTCAAAAACGATGAAAAACGAGGATAACATTTTTTTCAAAAATTAAAAAAACGATGGGCTATAACCCATGTTTTTTGAAATTTTGAAATTTTTTCAAATCCTCAAAAATTATGAAAAACGGCGTGCTATAGTATGCCGTACGGTAGGGGCTATAGCCCATGTTCAAAAACGATGAAAAACGAGGAATTTTTTTTTTTTTTTAATTCAAAAAACAATGGGCTATAACCCATGCTTTTTGAAATTTTGCATTTTTTTCAAATCCTCAAAAATGATGAAAAACGGCGTGATATAGTGTGCCGTACGGTAGGGGCTATAGCCCATGTTCAAAAACGATGAAAAACGAGGATAACATTTTTTTCAAAAATTAAAAAAACGATGGGCTATAACCCATGTTTTTTGAATTTTTTGAATTTTTTCAAATCCTCAAAAATGATGAAAAACGGCGTGCTATAGTATGCCGTACGGTAGGGGCTATAGCCCATGTTCAAAAAAGATGAAAAACAAGGATAACATTTTTTTCAAAAATTTAAAAAACGATGGGCTATATAACCCATGTTTTTAGAGTTTTTGATTTTTTTTCAAAAATGATGAAAAACGGTGTGCTATAGTATGCCGTACGGTAGGGGCTATAGCCCATGTTCAAAAACGATGAAAAACGAGGATAACATTTTTTTCAAAAAAAAAAAAAAACGATGGGCTATAACCCATGTTTTTTGAAAATTTGAATTTTTTTCAAATCCTGAAAAATGATGAAAAACGGCGTGCTATAGTATGCCGTACGGTAGGGGCTATAGCCCATGTTCAAAAACGATGAAAAACGAGGATAACATTTTTTTCAAAAATTAAAAAAACGATGGGCTATAACCCATGTTTTTTGAATTTTTTGAATTTTTTCAAATCCTCAAAAATGATGAAAAACGGCGTGCTATAGTATGCCGTACGGTAGGGGCTATAGCCCATGTTCAAAAACGATGAAAAACGAGGATAACATTTAAAAAAAAAAAAAAAAAAAACGATGGGCTATAACCCATGTTTTTGAAATTTTGAATTTTTTTCAAATCCTCAAAAATGATGAAAAACGGCGTGCTATAGTATGCCGTACGGTAGGGGCTATAGCCCAAGTTCAAAAACGATGAAAAACGAGGATAACATTTTTTTCAAAAATTAAAAAAACGATGGGCTATAACCCATGTTTTTTGAAATTTTGAAATTTTTTCAAATCCTCAAAAATTATGAAAAACGGCGTGATATAGTGTGCCGTACGGTAGGGGCTATAGCCCATGTTCAAAAACGATGAAAAACAAGGATAACATTTTTTTCAAAAATTTAAAAAAACGATGGGTTATAACCCATGTTTTTTTTGGATTTTTTAATTTTTTCAAATCCTCAAAAATGATGAAAAACGGCGTGCTATAGTATGCCGTACGGTAGGGGCTATAGCCCATGTTCAAAAACGATGAAAAACGAGGATAACATTTTTTTCAAAAATAAAAAAAACGATGGGCTATAACCCATGTCTTTTGAAATTTTGAATTTTTTTCAAATCCTCAAAAATGATGAAAAACGGCGTGCTATAGTATGCCGTACGGTAGGGGCTATAGCCCATGTTCAAAAACGATGAAAAACGAGGATAATTTTTTTTTCAAAAATTCAAAAAACGATGGGCTATAACCCATGTTTTTTGAAATTTTGAATTTTTTTCAAATCCTCAAAAATGATGAAAAACGGCGTGCTATAGTATGCCGTACGGTAGGGGCTATAGCCCATGTTCAAAAACGATGAAAAACGAGGATAACATTTTTTTCAAAAATTAAAAAACGATGGGCTATAACCTATGTTTTTTGAAATTTTGATTTTTTTTCAAATCCTCAAAAATGATGAAAAACGGCGTGCTATAGTATGCCGTACGGTAGGGGCTATAGCCCATGTTCAAAAACGATGAAAAACGAGGATAACATTTTTTTCAAAAATAAAAAAAACGATGGGCTATAACCCATGTTTTTTGAAATTTTGATTTTTTTTCAAATCCTCAAAAATGATGAAAAACGGCGTGCTATAGTATGCCGTACGGTAGGGGCTATAGCCCATGTTCAAAAACGATGAAAAACGAGGATAACATTTTTTTTTTAATTCAAAATACGATGGGCTATAACCCATGCTTTTTGAAATTTTGCATTTTTTTCAAATCCTCAAAAATGATGAAAAACGGCGTGCTATAGTGTGCCGTACGGTAGGGGCTATAGCCCATGTTCAAAAACGATGAAAAACAAGGATAACATTTTTTTCAAAAATTTAAAAAACGATGGGTTATAACCCATGTTTTTTTTATTTTGAATTTTTTTCAAATCCTCAAAAATGATGAAAAACGGCGTGCTATAGTATGCCGTACGGTAGGGGCTATAGCCCATGTTCAAAAACGATGAAAAACGAGGATAACATTTTTTTCAAAAATTTAAAAAACGATGGGCTATAACCCATGTCTTTTGAAATTTTGATTTTTTTTCAAATCCTCAAAAATGATGAAAAACGGCGTGCTATAGTATGCCGTACGGTAGGGGCTATAGCCCATGTTCAAAAACGTTGAAAAACGAGGATAACATTTTTTTCAAAAATTCAAAAAACGATGGGCTATAACCCATGTCTTTTGAAATTTTGAATTTTTTTCAAATCCTCAAAAATGATGAAAAACGGCGTGCTATAGTATGCCGTACGGTAGGGGCTATAGCCCATGTTCAAAAACGATGAAAAACGAGGATAACATTTTTTTCAAAAATTCAAAAAACGATGGGCTATAACCCATGTTTTTTGAAATTTTGAATTTTTTTCAAATCCTCAAAAATGATGAAAAACGGCGTGCTATAGTATGCCGTACGGTAGGGGCTATAGCCCATGTTCAAAAAAGATGAAAAACGAGGATAACATTTTTTTCAAAAATGTAAAAAACGATGGGCTATAACCCATGTCTTTTGAAATTTTGATTTTTTTTCAAATCCTCAAAAATGATGAAAAACGGCGTGCTATAGTATGCCGTACGGTAGGGGCTATAGCCCATGTTCAAAAACGTTGAAAAACGAGGATAACATTTTTTTCAAAAATTCAAAAAACGATGGGCTATAACCCATGTCTTTTGAAATTTTGAATTTTTTTCAAATCCTCAAAAATGATGAAAAACGGCGTGGTATAGTATGCCGTACGGTAGGGGCTATAGCCCATGTTCAAAAACGATGAAAAACGAGGATAACATTTTTTTCAAAAATTCAAAAAACGATGGGCTATAACCCATGTTTTTTGAAATTTTGAATTTTTTTCAAATCCTCAAAAATGATGAAAAACTGCGTGCTATAGTATGCCGTACGGTAGGGGCTATAGCCCATGTTCAAAAACGATGAAAAACGAGGATAATGTTTTTTTCAAAAATTCAAAAAACGATGGGCTATAACCCATGCTTTTTTTTTTTTTTTTTTTTATTATTATTTTCAAAACCTCAAAAATGATGAAAAACGGCGTGCTATAATATGCCGTATGGTATGGGCTATAGCCCATGGTCAAAAATGATGAAAAACGAGGTTACATTTTTTTTTCAAATTTTCAAAAAACGATGGGCTATAACCCATGTTTGTTTTTTTTTTGTTTTTTTCAAAACCTCAAAAATGATGAAAAACGGCGTGCTATAATATGCCGTATGGTATGGGCTATATCCCATGGTCAAAAATGATGAAAAACGAGGTTACATTTTTTTTTCAAATTTTCAAAAAACGATGGGCTATAACCCATGTTTTTTTTTTTTTTTTTTTTTCAAAACCTCAAAAATGATGAAAAACGGCGTGCTACAGTATGCCGTACGATATGGGCTATTAGACGAGCGTCTAAAAATGGGATAAAAAACGTCTAAAAATAGACGTCTAAAACACGTCTATTTTTAGACGTTTTTTATCTGGGCTATAGCTTATGTTCAGAAATGATGAAAAACGAGGTTATTTTTTCTTTTCAAAAATTCTAAAAATGATGGGCTATAACCCATGTTTTTTTTTTTTTTCATTTTTTTCAAAACCTCAAAAATGATGAAAATCGGCGTGCTATAGTATGCCGTACGGTATGGGCTATTAGACGAGCGTCTAAAAATGGGATAAAAAACTTCTAAAAATAGACGAGTTTTAGACGTCTATTTTTAGACGTTTTTTAGACGTCTATTTTTAGACGTTTTTTAGACGTCTATTTTTAGACGTTTTTTAATGGGCTATAGCTTATGTTCAGAAATGATGAAAAACGAGGTTAATTTTTCAAAAATTAAAAAAACGATGGGCTATAACCCATGTTTTTTTTTCTTTTTTTTTTCTTCAAAACCTCAAAAATGATGAAAAACGGCGTGCTATAATATGCCGTACGGTATGGGCTATAGCCCATGGTCAAAAATGATAAAAAACGAGGTTAATTTTTTTTTTCAAATTTTCAAAAAACGATGGGCTATAACCCATGTTTTTTTTTTTTTTTTTTTTTTCAAAACCTCAAAAATGATGAAAAACGGCGTGCTACAGTATGCCGTACGATATGGGCTATTAGACGAGCGTCTAAAAATGGGATAAAAAACGTCTAAAAATAGACGTCTAAAACACGTCTATTTTTAGACGTTTTTTATCTGGGCTATAGCTTATGTTCAGAAATGATGAAAAACGAGGTTATTTTTTCTTTTCAAAAATTCTAAAAACGATGGGCTATAACCCATGTTTTGTTTTTTTTTCATTTTTTTCAAAACCTCAAAAATGATGAAAAACGGCGTGCTATAGTATGCCGTACGGTATGGGCTATTAGACGAGCGTCTAAAAATGGGATAAAAAACGTCTAAAAATAGACGAGTTTTAGACGTCTATTTTTAGACGTTTTTTAGAAGTATATTTTTTAGACGTTTTTTAGACGTCTATTTTTAGACGTTTTTTAGACGTCTATTTTTAGACGTTTTTTATCTGGGCTATAGCTTATGTTCAGAAATGATGAAAAACGAGGTTAATTTTTTTTTTCAAAAATTCAAAAAACGATGGGCTATAACCCATGTTTGTTTTTTTTTTTCATTTTTTTCAAAACCTCAAAAATGATGAAAAACGGCGTGCTATAGTATGCCGTACGGTATGGGCTATTAGACGAGCGTCTAAAAATGGGATAAAAAACTTCAAAAAATAGACGAGTTTTAGACGTCTATTTTTAGACGTTTTTTAGACGTCTATTTTTTGACGTTTTTTAGACGTCTATTTTTAGACGTTTTTTATCTGGGCTATAGCTTATGTTCAGAAATGATGAAAAACGAGGTTAATTTTTTTTTTTCAAAAATTCAAAAAACGATGGGCTATAACCCATGTTTTTTTTTATTTCAAAACCTAAAAAATGATGAAAAACGGCGTGCTATAATATGCCGTATGGTATGGGCTATAGCCCATGGTCAAAAATGATGAAAAACGAGGTTACATTTTTTTTTCAAATTTTCAAAAAACGATGGGCTATAACCCATGTTTTTTTTTTGTTTTTTTTTTCAAAACCTCAAAAATGATGAAAAACGGCGTGCTACAGTATGCCGTACGATATGGGCTATAGAGCACCGAAGTCCTGACGTAACTCGCTCATCCCGACGATTCCCCTGGTTCACGGAAGTAATTTCTCTATGGAGAATAACATGGGGTGATCTTAATATCGTCTACTATAAGCGTTGTGGTCCAAAAATAAACAAGCTGTCTCGGCGTTATTGTCAGGGAGGTGTCTCTGTATCGTTTGCAACAGTCAGTCACTCATATATGATACAGTCTGCTTCCAGCGAAAATCTAACTAATTCAGCAGCAGTAACATTAGCGTTTTCTCTCAGTCAGTTGATTCTTCATATCCATGAGTGAAGCGGCCGGGGTGACATGTTTATTTTTCAAACACAGTTGTTATATGAGGCGATCTCAAATCGCCTCAATGGGGATTTCAATGCAACGAAACAAATACATGAACCTGGGGACTGACGCCCTCTACTGAAAGTGACGTCAGACTTCGGTGCTCTATTAGACGAGCGTCTAAAAATGGGATAAAAAACGTCTAAAAATAGACGAGTTTTAGACGTCTATTTTTAGACGTCTATTTTTAGACGTTTTTCAGACGTCTATTTTTAGACGTTTTTTATCTGGGCTATAGCTTATGTTCAGAAATGATGAAAAACGAGGTTAATTTTTTTTCAAAAATTCAAAAAACGATGGGCTATAACCCATGTTTTTTTTTTTTTTTCATTTTTTTCAAAACCTCAAAAATGATGAAAAACGGCGTGCTATAGTATGCCGTACGGTATGGGCTATAGCCCATGGTCAAAAATGATGAAAAACGAGGTTACATTTCTTTTTTCAAATTTTCAAAAAACGATGGGCTATAACCCATGTTTTTTTTTTTTTTTTTTTTTTCAAAACCTCAAAAATGATGAAAAACGGCGTGCTATAATATGCCGTATGGTAGGGGCTGTAGCCCATGGTCAAAAATGATGAAAAACGAGGTTAATTTTTTTTTTCAAATTTTCAAAAAACGATGGGCTATAACCCATGTTTTTTTTTTTTTTCATTTTTTTCAAAACCTCAAAAATGATGAAAAACGGCGTGCTATAATATGCCGCACGGTATGGGCTATAGCTTATGTTCAGAAATGATGAAAAACGAGGTTAATCTTTTTTTTCAAAAATTAAAAAAACGATGGGCTATAACCCATGTTTTTTCATTTTTTTCATTTTTTTCAAATCCTCAAAAATGATGAAAAACGGCGTGCTATAGTATGCCGTACGGTATGGGCTATAGCCCATGGTCAAAAATTAAAAAAGGAGGATAAAAACCAAAATCATAAATTCAAAAAACGATGGGCTATAACCCATGTTTTTTTTTTGTTTTTTTTTTCAAAACCTCAAAAATGATGAAAAACGGCGTGCTACAGTATGCCGTACGATATGGGCTATAGAGCACCGAAGTCCTGACGTAACTCGCTCATCCCGACGATTCCCCTGGTTCACGGAAGTAATTTCTCTATGGAGAATAACATGGGGTGATCTTAATATCGTCTACTATAAGCGTTGTGGTCCAAAAATAAACAAGCTGTCTCGGCGTTATTGTCAGGGAGGTGTCTCTGTATCGTTTGCAACAGTCAGTCACTCATATATGATACAGTCTGCTTCTAGCGAAAATCTAACTAATTCAGCAGCAGTAACATTAGCGTTTTCTCTCAGTCAGTTGATTCTTCATATCCATGAGTGAAGCGGCCGGGGTGACATGTTTATTTTTCAAACACAGTTGTTATATGAGGCGATCTCAAATCGCCTCAATGGGGATTTCAATGCAACGAAACAAATACATGAACCTGGGGACTGACGCCCTCTACTGAAAGTGACGTCAGACTTCGGTGCTCTATTAGACGAGCGTCTAAAAATGGGATAAAAAACGTCTAAAAATAGACGAGTTTTAGACGTCTATTTTTAGACGTCTATTTTTAGACGTTTTTCAGACGTCTATTTTTAGACGTTTTTTATCTGGGCTATAGCTTATGTTCAGAAATGATGAAAAACGAGGTTAATTTTTTTTCAAAAATTCAAAAAACGATGGGCTATAACCCATGTTTTTTTTTTTTTTTCATTTTTTTCAAAACCTCAAAAATGATGAAAAACGGCGTGCTATAGTATGCCGTACGGTATGGGCTATAGCCCATGGTCAAAAATGATGAAAAACGAGGTTACATTTCTTTTTTCAAATTTTCAAAAAACGATGGGCTATAACCCATGTTTTTTTTTTTTTTTTTTTTTTCAAAACCTCAAAAATGATGAAAAACGGCGTGCTATAATATGCCGTATGGTAGGGGCTGTAGCCCATGGTCAAAAATGATGAAAAACGAGGTTAATTTTTTTTTTCAAATTTTCAAAAAACGATGGGCTATAACCCATGTTTTTTTTTTTTTTCATTTTTTTCAAAACCTCAAAAATGATGAAAAACGGCGTGCTATAATATGCCGCACGGTATGGGCTATAGCTTATGTTCAGAAATGATGAAAAACGAGGTTAATCTTTTTTTTCAAAAATTAAAAAAACGATGGGCTATAACCCATGTTTTTTAATTTTTTTCATTTTTTTCAAATCCTCAAAAATGATGAAAAACGGCGTGCTATAGTATGCCGTACGGTATGGGCTATAGCCCATGGTCAAAAATTAAAAAAGGAGGATAAAAACCAAAATCATAAATTCAAAAAACGATGGGCTATAACCCATGTTTTTTTTTTCTTTCATTTTTTTCAAATCCTCAAAAATGATGAAAAACGGCGTGCTATAGTATGCCGTACGGTATGGGCTATAGCCCATGGTCAAAAATTCAAAAAACGAGGATAAAAAACAATCACAAATTCAAAAAATGATAAGCTATAACCCAGTTTTTTTTTTTTTTTTTTTTGTTTTCAAATCCCCAAAAATGATGAAAAACGGCGTGCTATAGCATGCCGTACGGTATGGTCCATAGCCCATGGTCAAAAATGATGAAAAACGAGGTTAATGCTTTTTCAAAAATTCAAAAAACGATGGGCTATAACCCATGTTTTTTTTTTCTTCATTTTTTTCAAATCCTCAAAAATGATGAAAAACGGCGTGCTATAGTATGCCGTACGGTATGGGCTATAGCCCATGGTCAAAAATGATGAAAAACGAGGATAAAAAACAAAATCAAAAATTACAAAAAACGATGGGCTATAACCCATGTTTTTTTTTTTTTCATTTTTTTCAAATCCTCAAAAATGATGAAAAACGGCGTGCTATAGTATGCCGTACGGTATGGGCTATAGCCCATGGTCAAAAATTCAAAAAACGAGGATAAAAAACAATCACAAATCCAAAAACGATGGGCTATAACCCAGTTTTTTTTTTTTTTCTTTTTTTTTTTTTTAATCCCCAAAAATGATGATAAACGGCGTGCTATAGTATGCCGTACGGTATGGGCCATAGCCCATGGTCAAAAATGATGAAAAACGAGGTTAATTCTTTTTCAAAAATTCAAAAAACGATGGGCTATAACCCATGTTTTTTTGTTTTTTTCATTTTTTTCAAATCCTCAAAAATGATGAAAAACGGCGTGCTATAGTATGCCGTACGGTATGGGCTATAGCCCATGGTCAAAAATTTAAAAAGGAGGATAAAAAACAAAGTCAAAGATTCAAAAAACGATGGAATATAACCCAGGTTTTTTTTTTTTTTTTTTTTCAAATCCCCAAAAATGATGAAAAACGGCGTCCTATAGTATGCCGTACGGTATGGGCCATAGCCCATGGTCAAAAATGATGAAAAACGAGGTTACATTTATTTTTCAAAAATTAAAAAAACGATGGGCTATAACCCATGTTTTTTTTTTTTTTTTTTTTTTTTTCTTTTTTTTCAAATCCTCAAAAATGATGAAAAACGGCGTGCTGTAGTATGCCGTACGGTATGGGCTATAGCCCATGGTCAAAAATGATGAAAAACTAGCTATTTTTTTTTCTTTTCAAACATAAAAAAAACGATGGGCTATATAACCCATGTTTTTTTCATTTTTTTTCATTTTTTTCAAATCCTCAAAAATGATGAAAAACTGCGTGCTATAGTATGCCCTACGGTATGGGCTAAAAATAGACGTCTAAAACACGTCTTTTTTTAGACGTGTTTTATCCCATTTTTAGACGCTCGTCTAATAGCCCATACCGTACGGCATACTGTAGCACGTCGTTTTTCATCATTTTTGAGGATTTGAGAAAAATTTAAAAAACATCGTTTTTTGAATTTTTGATTTCTTTTTTTATCCTCGTTTTTCATCATTTTTGACCATGGGCTATAGTCCATACCGTACGGCCATTGGCGTGCACAGATAGACACTAGGGGGTGCTAGAGCACCACCTGCCCTTGCCATCTGGCAAAATGCTCTTTTTTATTTATTTTATTTTTTGTACAGTGTACAGTATGTGGACCATGGTGACATTGATCAATTCTTGATAAAAATTCTTAATATATTATTTATGCCCCTATAAATCTCACACTATTAAGGCAACCGGCCGGTTCCACGCGCTGCACAAGGTGCCCTTTTTTTCACTTGAGCACCTGGCCCTCTAAATGTCTGTGCACGCCATTGCGTACGGCATACTATGGGCGCGTTCGGAAATAGCGCACTGAGCCCACTGTGCAATGCAAACTAATAGGCGAGTGTGCTCCGGTGTGGTATTTCCGAACGCGCCCTATAGCACGCCGTTTTTCTAATCAACGTCTATATATAAATGGAAAACATGAAAAAAACGATCCATGGGCTATAGCCATAGAGTTATAGCCCGTCGTTTTTTTCATTTTTTCATTTTCTTTAAATCCTCAAAAATGATGAAAAACGGCGTGCTAAGTATAAATGTCATCATTAATGTTTACAAGAGTAATTCTCCACCGCCAGTATTATTAATCTTTACAAATGTCATCCTAATCTTTATAAATGTAATCCCAAACCTCCACCTTCAGGGCCAAGCAGTTCCAGTATATAAATGTTTTTTTAATCTTTATAATTATAATTCTCAACCTTCAGGGCCAAGCGGTTCCATAGTGTAGCGGTTATCACGTCTGCTTTACACGCAGAAGGTCCTGGGTTCGAGCCCCAGTGGAACCAGCATTCTTTTTCATGTCGGAGCAAATTAACTAAAATGTTTACTTTATAAACCTGCCAATAACATTAATGTACCCGGTGCGACGTGACGTCACATAACAATGTCTTCTTCTAAAACTCCATAAAGAAGCTACAGATGTGATATAAACTCCATAAAGAAACCTAAGATTTAGACTCTCGTAGATTTATTTTATCCATTCTGACATTTTGTCTGAATCCATAACATGTACGAGAGTCCAAACCTTAGTCTAGTCCTAATAGGCTGTGATATTATATTATAATATTATTATATTATTAAAGGCTGTGATATTAAAGCACTTTCCACAACGGAGGGCGAACGCCTCTGTATTTCATGCAGTCATACTGCCCTCTGGTGGAGAGACGGGGGAGGACACGAGCTGTCTATATATACCCAATAAAGCACTACTTGTTTACAAGAGGGTCCACCTTGTTCAATTCATCATAACATTTAGAGACGTACAAAAATGTTTACATAAATAATAGTTAATAGATTTAAATTTGTTATTATTATTATTATTATTATTATTATTATTATTAAAATGAGGTGGAGAACCTGAACCTGAAGTGTATATTTGTACGTCTCTAAATGTTATGATGAATTGAACAAGGTGGACCCTCTTGTAAACAAGTAGTGCTTTATTGGGTCATCCACTCACAGTTAACAGTCTTTGTATATACTATAATATAAGTATAAAAATACTTCAATCAATCAAATTGGCCTCATGTTATTAGATTTAATTAAAATGTATTTTATTATACAGTCTAAAACAGAGTGTAGATGAACGTCATATTATTATACTATTAAGATGTTAAAGTGTATTTTAATATAAAGTCTAAAACGCAGTGGGGATGCTGGGGCTTGAACCCTTATTAAGATGTTAAAGTGTATTTTAATATAAAGATTAAAAAGTCTAAAACATAGTGTAGATGCCCGGGATGGAACCTCATTATTATTAGATTTAATTATAGTTTATATTAATCAGACCAGTGTGTGTCCAGTGGAAACCTCGTATGAATCTGATCTCAGGTCAGAAATTAGAATGGGTTCATCAGACCAGTGTGTGTCCAGTGGAAACCTCGTATGAATCTGATCTCAGGTCAGAATGGGTTAACATAAAGGAGTGGAGTTGCCGGGGATTGAACGCGGGGCCTCATATTATTAGATTGAATTATAGTTTATATTAACATAAGGGGATTGAACCTCATTATTATTAGATTTAATCATAGTTCATATAAGGAGTGGAGATGAACGTCATATTATTAGATTTAATCATAGTTTATATTAACATAAAGCTTATTATCATATTATTAGATTTAATCATAGTTTATATAAACATAAGGAGTGGAGATGCCGGGGATTGAACCCGGGGCCTCATACATGCGAAGCATGCGCTCTACCACTGAGCTACATCCCCACGTGACACCTACAGCACTCCGCTGTGCTTCTTATCTGCTCCACAGGGCGCTGTTCAAACAGCCACGTTGGTTTAATAATAATAATAATAATAATACATTTTATTTATAAGGCGCCTTTCAGGGCACTCAAGGTCGCCGTACAGATTAAAAGCAGTACAAGAACACAATCCTTTATTTAAATCCTGCTGCTCTGTTTATAATAATAATAATAATAATAATAAACCATATGTTTCTACTGTAAACTCATTTACTGTATAATTTACACATTCCGTCGTTTTATAAAACGTTTTAATGTTGGAGTTTTAACTTTTAATCTTTTAATCGCAGTTTTGTTGTAAATAAAACAGTAAACCTTCGAGTCACCAGATCCAGACATCCGGTCTAGCGCCCGCCTACTAACATCCGCTCCCTTTCACGCACACACCGCCGTGTCCGGTCTAGACCGGATATGTGCTACTGAGTTGCAAAAGGTCCCCGCCAGTCCGCACCACAGGGCGGTGGCGTGACGTCACTCGACTGTATTTGAGGACAGGTCACGCCCTCGGAGATCCCGAGCTGCGATGGCCGAGTGGTTAAGGCGTTGGACTTGAAATCCAATGGGGTTTCCCCGCGCAGGTTCGAACCCTGCTCGCAGCGAATGCATATACAGAGTATAAGATATTTTCCTGAAGCAAATCTTTTTTTACATAACCCATTCTGACCTGAGATCAGATTCATGCGAGGTTTCCACTGGACACACACTGGTCTGATTAACCCATTCTGACCTGAGATCAGATTCTAAAAATGTCAGTCGTTCTTCGATTTTTCAAAAAATAGCAGACCTACAATGAGCTTGTAGATCTGCTATTTTTCAATAGCTAAAGCATAACATGATGCCAACACCAAAAGGGGTTCCCTTAACAAAATATAGGGAATGAGACCATTGTCTGGATCTAGACCAGTGGTTCCCAAACCATTTCATGTCAAGGACCCCCAAATTGACACTAATCAGCCCCGTGGACCCCCATTTGAAGAGATATGCCAGGGACCCCCCATTCTTACGGCTGTAGCAGAGATTCACAACCCATTTAATCTCAAGGACCCCCAGTTTGACATGCATTAGTCTACGGACCCCCATTTAATGGCATTTCTATCTCTGAGACCCCCGAATTTATATTGGAATACATGAAATCTATGACAATTTAACTCTGACAGTGTACAAATCAAATGGAACCAAATGGACCCATTAGAGTCAGAGTTATAATACAGACCCATAAGGGTCCATTTGGTTCCAAACTATCATTTAGCTGGGGGACCCCCTGGAAACTCCCTCAAGGACCCTTGGGGGTCCCCGGAGCCCACTTTGTGAACCACATGGTCTAGAAAACCCAGAGTAGAGAATGAGACCATAAGTATGGTCTCATTCTTGATTGATGGTGTTTATTTGGCAGATTTCCAGACAATACAGCAGAAGATGTTAAAGATGGAGTGCCGTAATATTTATCTGAGATCAGATTCATACGAGGTTTCCACTGGACACACACTGGTCTGATTAACCCATTCTGACCTGAGATCAGATTCATACGAGGTTTCCACTGGACACACACTGGTCTGATTAATTAAGGTCACATTCATACCAGAGAGCTTTGCTGCGATTAAAACGAATCCTGCTGCGCATTGTCAGAAAGTGCGCTTCGTTTGGCAGGTGTGAAGGCTCATTCGAATCCTAATGCGCAGCAAATAACCGCATTTTACTCCGCCCAAAAACGTGGGTTTCGCTTCGCTTTGAATCGCACTTGACTACGATTCGGTGCAGGTGTGAATGCAATCCGCAGTAAATAAAGGAAATGAAGCAAACATAATGTGGCGGGTGAGGAGCTGAACACAGTTGGAGACGGAGAAGGCATATTTTACGCAGCGCAAAGATGTCCTGTTACTGTGGATAGACGTGGTCGAATAAGGAGACTGAAGCCCTGATCGAAATGAGGACGTGTACATTAATCAATTGCATAAGAAAACACATAAAAACACTGCAGTGTATTATAGCCTACATAATATTCTGTCTGTCTGTCTGTCTGTGCGTGCCGTAAACATGGAGTGCTGTCACTGTGTGGGACTGGGGAGTTATATCAGTGCGCTCATGCAGCGCTGTGCTGCATGCCGCGCTGTGCTGCATGCCCAAAAGAACAGTGTGTGGCGGCTGCGTGCGTAGAGAGAGAGAGAGGGGGGGGGGGGTCCCAGACGGCACGACACATGCACGTTATGAGTGTAATTTTATCACCATAGATTTCACTGTGTAGGCTATAGTTTATGAATGCAACACATTGATAAAGGTCCCCCCTGCTGCGTTTCCAATTGCTGCGAATGACAGTGTGAAGGAAAACCGCAGCCAATTAAATCCCAATAGAATCCCAATTTCCCCGCCCATACGGATCTGAGTCTACCGAAGTATTAGGTGAGAATGTGACCTAAGAGGTACTTCATTAGACCCCTTGGTGTGGTTGTTATGTGCAATATGTCCCTTTGTATGTAGGGTTTATTCCTGGAGGCGGAAACCTTGACAGTGAAACGTGCCAATGAAAAACAAACAGTAGTAGATAGTGTGACATCACACTATCAGCCCCTCCCCTAACCCCTCCCCCTTTATCATACAACTACAGCTGTGGGTGTGGCTTCAGTTCAGGTGGATCACCACCCATCAGGCAAACCAGGCATATTTAATGAACGGGTGGGGGTGCCCACACAAAATAAACTACATTTTAACAAATACTGTACACTTTTTTGAAAAATGTCTTCCTCCTTATATAACAATAAGACCTGCTAATCATGTTTTAGGGTGCCACATTTTCACGATGTATCAGAAATAGCAGATCTACAAGCTCATATCTTTCAATACGAGTTAAATAACCTCAGCTATGCCCCCCAAAATGCTCCAAACCTTCAAAATAAAAGCATTAGCTGCACCACAAATTAATTAACTGAAATAATGGCTGTCCAGACAGACAGACAGACAGACAGACAGACAGACAGACAGACAGACAGACAGACAGACAGACAGACAGACAAATCATTGGATACTCAGAGGTTGGTGTTAAACTTATTTTTATTTTATAAATATCCAAAAACACCACAAAACAAAACTAGGTCATTTTCATAAAACTATTGTCAAATATTCAATAAACCAAAATTACAAACACATCATTTTTTTATAAGATAATATATTATTCAATGAACATTTACAAACGGTAAAAAGTATTTTCACGTCAATAACCTAATTATTATACATTAAAATATACTTATACGATCTAATTAAGACAATGTGCACGCACGCACACACGCATGCATGTGCACACACGCTGACACGCACGCACGCACGCACGCACGCAGTAAAACAACTGAATGATCAGAAAATGCGTGTGTGGATGATTCACTCAGTGATTTGTGATCAAACATCAACCGTTCTTTTCCTCATAAAAATAAAGTAAAAATTAATTAAAAATACCGTTGCTTTATTGCCCGTTAATGAATAGCCTATAAACCATGGTTCAAATGAACGCAGCGTAATCACACAAAAAACAACAACGCCTCTCGGTGCCTTAAAGTAAACAATGTAGGTCGTCTTAGACCTCAGTCACACTATTGATACTATTATAGCTGTCTCAATAGTGTGAATGAGGTCTTAGACCTCAGTCACACTATAGAGCGGCGCAGTCAACGAACAACGAACGGCCCAGGAAATGAAATGCAATGCATTCTGACCATAGGATTTTCTTTAAGTATTTATTTACAGACGGTTACGCCGCGGACAAAGACAACTCGGATTGTGACAAATCATGACAATGAACACAATATTTTGCG
Organism: Protomyctophum parallelum; assembly: GCF_964188405.1. NCBI lineage: Eukaryota > Metazoa > Chordata > Actinopteri > Myctophiformes > Myctophidae > Protomyctophum > Protomyctophum parallelum. The sequence continues at coordinate 107,440,770 of NC_139697.1, read as the reverse complement.
CCGATCAAATCATTAGAAAGAAGAAAATAAAGGCAGGAGACAAGACTATTTGTTTTGTTTTTCTTCTTATAAATTATTTGATCGGCCCAAAACATTGTGTTCATTGTCATGATTTGTCACGATCCGAGTTGGCTTTGTCCGCGGCGTAACAGTCTTTAAATAAATACGTAAAGAAAATCCTATGGTCAGAATGCATTGCATTTAATTTCCTGGGCCGTTCGTTGTTCTGAAAGGGGGAGGGACTGCGCCGCTCTATTATAGCTGTCTCAATAGTGTGAATGAGGTCTTCACACTATTGAGACAGCTATAATAATCACACAAAACACAAAACGCTTCTGGTTCACGTCAAACTCTCAGTGCTTTGTGATCAAACATCAAACCCTTAAAAAAAAACATGAATTAAAAACAACGTTCGATTTCCGCCAGGGGGCGCTGTGTCATGGACACTGCCTGGGCTCACTGCTGAATTGAATGACCATCATGCTTTGCTGCACTCACCCCGCCCCACCCCAGCTGTGTAAAGACCAAGAAAAAGAAACCCACTCCTGGTCGCGTTTATCTGCTTGTACCTTTCATTCCACTCACAGTTAACAGTTTTTGTATCAAGTTGTGCTTGAAATGTGCTGTAATTCTGCAAACTGTTGATATCAATCAATCAATCAATAGTCCAGGAAGGAAGTGAGCCCAGTGTCCATGACATCACTGGCTCTTTGAAATACTAGAATATCTAAAACCATGAATTACACACATAAAAACAACCCCAGGAAAGTGTTTGAAGTGTTTGAGCCCCAGAGCACCTTTTAACATTGATCCGGTTGCTATGCAACGCCTCCGTCACCACCAGCTATAGGACGTTACAACGCCTCTCCATTTACCTCTCGGTTCAAAGCTCCATAACTCTGAAGCCACGAGTCTAGGATCCAAAGTTTCAGAGGTTATTTGTGACTTTGTCTCGCATCGCTCCCGACATGTAAACGATTCTGGCGACAGGTAAACAGCGTGCGCTTATAGCTAATGCTAGCCGACCCATACTGTGACAGTCTGCAGGCTAGCTGCTACCGTGGTCTGAGCCAATCATACAGGTAGAATACTGCCCCCCTGGTGGTCTGAACCACTCATACAAACATAGAAATAGTATTTTATTAATATAATTTATAAGATCATCTAGAAACTAGACCAACTAGACACTATGTCAATAGAACAATATGCTAACAGTCTCCTTGACGTACATCAGGGGCAGCGGTGGCCGAACGGTTTGCGGAGCGGTCTTGATATCGGAAGGTCGCTAGTTCGTATCCCCGGACCGGCACGTTAAAATTACCACCGCTGAAGTGCCCTTGAGCAAGGCATTGGACCTCTACCATGAAATGTTCTATGAGCAAGGCCTGGCTGTAAACAAGTTCTTGAGCTTAGTCCAGTTACCCTGGGTAAACATAGTACCTTTCCTTTCCTTTATCATAATCAGTGCAAAAAGACTCACAATAATGTGCATTTGCTGTAAATATATTAGCTCTCATTCTAGTCCGACACTGACGTGGCATCATAATTATATATAGTTTAACACATCTATTGTTACAGCCTAACGTTTGTGCTACATTCGTTGAATGAATATATTCCACACATAGAAGGTTAATTTCTGCTAAGAGAGTTTACAGTACATCGAAAACGTAGAGTCACCGAAACACAAATAACAATCTATACTTCTCTAACCCAAACACTAACTTCAGGGCAGTGTTGTTTTTGTCGAAAAAAACTACCTTTTTTCACGAGGGAAAACTAAATGGAAAATAAACTATGATGACTAAATATTAGTCAACAAATAAAAACTAGACTAAAATGTTAGGAAGGGACTAGTGGACAAGAGTCATTTTGGACAATGGGGTCATTTTACACTTGGTTGCATGCTGAAAATAGCAGATCTACAAGCTCTGGCGTTTTTCAGCAAGTGTAATCAAAATCAGTCATTACGACGGCATCAAGGCCCGCCAAAATACATTTTAGTCGACTAAAATCAACTGTAGATTTAGTCGACTAAAATCTTATGGTATTTAGTCGACTAAAATTAGACTAACACTAAAACATTCCAGGTGACTAAAATGTGACAAAAAAAAGCTAAATGAAAACTATTCAAGAGACAGTGACTAAAACTAAAATCAAAGTTTGCTGCCAAAAACAACACTGCTTGTGAGTTCATATACTTCTACTGCATCTGTCATCCTTTAGAACTACAACCAGCCTTTAGAACTACAACCATGGATTTAATCTGTCAACCTTTAGAACTACAACCATGGATTTAATCTGTCAACCTTTAGAACTACAACCATGGATTTAATATGTCAGCCATTAGAACTACAACCATGGATTTAATATGTCAGCCATTAGAACTACAACCATGGATTTAATCTGTCAGCCTTTAGAACTACAACCATGGATTTAATCTGTCAGCCTTTAGAACTACAACCATGGATTTAATCTGTCAGCCTTTAGAACTACAACCATCAACCATCAATTCCTTTTCACATCAAGGCCCGTGATCTTCTCCGTTTGAGCCACGGACCACCATCTGATGACATTTAGCCTCTCAGACCCATCTGAGCCACGGAAGCACCATCTGATGACATTTAGCCTCTCAGACCCATCTGAGCCACGGACCACCGTCTGATGACATTTAGCCTCTCAGACCCATCTGAGCCACGGACCACCATCTGATGACATTTAGCCTCTCAGACCCATCTGAGCCACGGACCACCGTTTGATGACATTTAGCCTCTCAGACCCATTTGAGTCACGGACCACCATCTGATGACATTTAGCCTCTCAGACCCATCTGAGCCACGGACCACCATCTGATGACATTTAGCCTCTCAGACCCCCAAGAGTTAAAGATCTAATAGGGGTCCATTTGGTTACCAACTCCACATCATTTAGGTTTAACTGTTCACAGGCTATTAGAAGTTAGTCTCGCGTTGCCAGACTGTTGCCTCTCGTCGTACAGTCTGGAGCAACGGAAGCTCTGATCATGAGTAAAATATAAATGCTTCCGTCGTACAGTCTGGAGCAACGGAAGCTCTGATCATGAGTAAAATATAAATGCTTCCGTCATACAGTCTGGAGCAACGGAAGCTCTGATCATGAGTAAAATATAAATGCTTCCGTCTTACAGTCTGGAGCAACGGAAGCTCTGATCATGAGTAAAATATAAATGCTTCCGTCATACAGTCTGGAGCAACGGAAGCTCTGATCATGAGACAAATATAAATGCTTCCGTCATACAGTCTGGAGCAACGGAAGCTCTGATCATGAGTAAAATATAAATGCTTCCGTCGTACAGTCTGGAGCAACGGAAGCTCTGATCATGAGTCAAATATAAATGCTTCCGTCGTACAGTCTGGAGCAACGGAAGCTCTGATCATGAGTCAAATATAAAGCGGAAGTGGAGCCTCCTCACCACTTCCGTTTCGTCTTTACAGTCGCACAATTTTATCCTAATATAAATAGAAATCATCTAAGCATAATATAGCTTGTTGCTTAGATGAAATGGAAATAATTAAAAAAGAAAAAGCTAAAGATATCTTAAAATATATGACAAACAGATGACTCGGATTTGGGGAGGTGTAGTTCCAGACTATACGTAGCATTCGGAGATTGTGGAATAGTTGTCTAGCTACTCGAGACCAGAGTAATCTAGTAAGAGAGTGGCGACACGCTTTGATCTCGCCACAAAGCGGGGTGCTATGGGCACACATTGGAACACATTGGAACTATCCCATTGAGACAAAGCAGGGTGCCTATGGGCTATAGTTCCACACATTGGAACTATCCCATTGAGAAAAAGCGGGGTGCCTATGGGCTATAGTTCCACACATTGGAACTATCCCATTGAGACAAAGCGGGGTGCCTATGGGCTATAGTTCCACACATTGGAACTATCCCATTGAGAAAAAGCGGGGTGCCTATGGGCTATAGTTCCACACATTGGAACTATCCCATTGAGAAAAAGCGGGGTGCCTATGGGCTATAGTTCCACACATTGGAACTATCCCATTGAGACAAAGCGGGGTGCTATGGGCTATAGTTCCACACATTGGAACTATCCCATTGAGACAAAGCGGGGTGCCTATGGGCTATAGTTCCACACATTGGAACTATCCCATTGAGACAAAGCGGGGTGCCTATGGGCTATAGTTCCACACATTGGAACTATCCCATTGAGACAAAGCGGGGTGCCTATGGCTATAGTTCCACACATTGGAACTATCCCATTGAGACAAAGTGGGGTACTAGGGGCTATAGTTGGAACTATGGCTAGAACTATCCCATTGAGAAAAAGCGGGGTACAAGGGGCTATAGTTGGAACTATGGCTGGAACTATCCCATTGAGACAAAGTGGGGTACAAGGGGCTATAGTTGGAACTATGGCTGGAACTATCCCATTGAGACAGAATGAACACTTCCTCTACGGGAGAAAACACTATAGTGCCACTCTCTTACTAGATTACTTTGCGCGAGACTAGGTAGAAGGTCACATGGTCACATCTGTCCAATGAGCACCGAGCAGAGCAGGAAGACGGCATAGAGACACAGGAGGCCGACGCCCAGCCGACGGTCCAGCTTCCACTGGTTCAGATGGACGCTCGTCACCTGTAGGGGGCAGTAAAATAAGTTATAACCTGTTTATCTCCACCTGTAGGGGGCAGTAACATGAGTTATAACCTGTTTATCTCCACCTGTAGGGGGCAGTAACATGAGTTATAACCTGTTTATCTCCACCTGGACGGGTGGGCAGAACATAGGAGGCAGTAACATGAGTTATAACCATAGAGTATATATGAATAGAGATGACATCCGAGTTCTCCTTCCATCCACTTGCATTAAGTTGCTCAAAAGCGCATGAGGCGATTTCACTCCTCCTTCCGGGTAGGAACAGAGAGCATTCTGGGATGGATTTGCCCCAAACACATGAACGCGCTGCCGTTGAACGTCCACAAACGCGCACGAACACGAACGAGCGTGCTGCCGTCGTGAACGTGCACAATGATAGTCAACGGACCTGCAGCGCATTCATGTGTTTGGGGCCAGGCTGCAATACCTTCATTCGGCCACTATGTCCATTTCGCCTCAGGGTTTCCTCTGGGTGCCTTCTCTATTCATATATACTCTAAGGTTATAACCTGTTTATCTCCACCTGGGCGGGTGGGCAGAACATAGGAGGCAGTAACATGAGTTATAACCTGTTTAACTTAGCCGTGATTCTCGTTTATTAGATTAGTCGGGGGGAAAAACACTAACTAATCCATTGGATGATCGCCAAGAAAATACTGGCAGTAGCCCTAGTTAAAAAAATAATAATAATAAAACAACCCAGCACGTATAAATATATTTTGTCTAAGAAGTCAGTGATTAGGGCCTTTGTAGGGCGATTTAAGGCCTCATTCACACGTATCAAACACTGATCAATCAAATGTTTGGTCGTTTTTTTTGTTTTTTTGCTTTTCCAATTGGAGTCACATGGTTTGACCACACATTTGTGTTTGATTTATAATAATAATAATCATCATCATATCATCATACTATAATATGAGGACTCAGTGAAGTAGTGACAGTGAGGAGGACATACCGTGAGGACTCAGTGAAGTAGTGACAGTGAGGAGGACATACCGTGAGGACACAGTGAAGTAGTGACAGTGAGGAGGACATACAGTGAGGACTCAGTGAAGTAGTGACAGTGAGGAGGACATACCGTGAGGACACAGTGAAGTAGTGACAGTGAGGAGGACATACCGTGAGGACACAGTGAAGTAGTGACAGTGAGGAGGACATACCGTGAGGACACAGTGAAGTAGTGACAGTGAGGAGGACATACCGTGAGGACACAGTGAAGTAGTGACGGTGAGGAGGACATACCGTGAGGACACAGTGAAGTAGTGACGGTGAGGAGGACATACCGTGAGGACACAGTGAAGTAGTGACGGTGAGGAGGACATACCGTGAGGACACAGTGAAGTAGTGACGGTGAGGAGGACATACAGTGAGGACACAGTGAAGTAGTGATGGTGAGGAAGACGTAACGTGAGGACACAGTGAAGTAGTGACAGTGAGGAGGACATACCGTGAGGACACAGTGAAGTAGTGACAGTGAGGAGGACATACAGTGAGGACACAGTGAAGTAGTGACAGTGAGGAGGACGTACCGTGAGGACACAGTGAAGTAGTGACAGTGAGGAGGACATACCGTGAGGACACAGTGAAGTAGTGACGGTGAGGAAGACGTAACGTGAGGACACAGTGAAGTAGTGACAGTGAGGAGGACATACCGTGAGGACACAGTGAAGTAGTGACAGTGAGGAGGACATACCGTGAGGACACAGTGAAGTAGTGACAGTGAGGAGGACATACCGTGAGGACACAGTGAAGTAGTGACAGTGAGGAGGACATACCGTGAGGACACAGTGAAGTAGTGACAGTGAGGAGGACATACCGTGAGGACACAGTGAAGTAGTGACAGTGAGGAGGACATACCGTGAAGACACAGTGAAGTAGTGACAGTGAGGAGGACATACCGTGAGGACACAGTGAAGTAGTGACAGTGAGGAGGACATACCGTGAGGACACAGTGAAGTAGTGACAGTGAGGAGGACATACCGTGAGGACACAGTGAAGTAGTGACAGTGAGGAGGACATACCGTGAGGACACAGTGAAGTAGTGACAGTGAGGAGGACATACCGTGAGGACACAGTGAAGTAGTGAGAGTGAGGAGGACATACCGTGAGGACACAGTGAAGTAGTGACAGTGAGGAGGACATACCGTGAGGACACAGTGAAGTAGTGACAGTGAGGAGGACATACCGTGAGGACACAGTGAAGTAGTGACGGTGAGGAGGACATACCGTGAGGACACAGTGAAGACATACCGTGAGGACAGTGAAGTAGTGACAGTGAGGAGGACATACAGTGAGGACACAGTGAAGTAGTGACGGTGAGGAGGACATACCGTGAGGACACAGTGAAGTAGTGACAGTGAGGAAGACATTCCGTGAGGACACAGTGAAGTAGTGATGGTGAGGAAGACATACAGTGAGGACACAGTGAAGTAGGGCAGTGAGGAAGACATACCGTGAGGACACAGTGAAGTAGGGCAGTGAGGAAGACATACCGTGAGGACACAGTGAAGTAGTGATGGTGAGGAAGACGTAACGTGAGGACACAGTGAAGTAGTGACAGTGAGGAGGACATACCGTGAGGACACAGTGAAGTAGTGACAGTGAGGAAGACATACCGTGAGGACACAGTGAAGTAGTGACAGTGAGGAGGACATACCGTGAGGACACAGTGAAGTAGTGACAGTGAGGAGGACATACCGTGAGGACACAGTGAAGTAGTGACAGTGAGGAAGACATACCGTGAGGACACAGTGAAGTAGTGACAGTGAGGAGGACATACAGTGAGGACACAGTGAAGTAGTGACAGTGAGGAGGACATACCGTGAGGACACAGTGAAGTAGTGACAGTGAGGAGGACATACCGTGAGGACACAGTGAAGTAGTGACAGTGAGGAGGACATACCGTGAGGAAGACCGAGGCCAGCAGGAGGATGACAGAATACACCAGTCCTTTGTTGTTGATGGAGATCTGGAGATGAAAAACAATAACATTATGACCACATCCTGTCTGTCTGTCTGTCTGTCTGTATAACTGTCTGTCTGCCTCTGTCTGTCTGTCTGAGAACCTACCGTAGTACCGGGGTCCACCACCAGGGTGCGTAGTGCCCAGGGGAATCCCAGACCCAGGAGGATGTCGAAGACGTTGCTGCCGATGGAGTTGGAAACGGCCATGTCGCCGAGGCCTGGAACACGAACACACACACACACACACACACACACACACACACACACACACACACACACACACACACACACACACACACACACACACACACACACACACACACACACACACACACACACACACACACACACACACACACACACACACACACACACACAGTTAGACACATGGGAACTAGCATGTTTATTAGCATTAGCGGTGACCAGGGAGCTAGCATGCGGTGGGCCGTCTAACACAGGATCTTTTCTTAGAATTAGATGATGTGATTTAGATCAAGAGTTATTAACATTTTAAGATTTTCGGTCTCGTCGGCAAAACAGGGGGGGGGGGGGGGGGGGGGGCATTTTCGATGACGTCCCACTGTTACGCAACATCGAATGTTGCGTAACAGGTGCTCCCAGCCTGTGGAGCGATGCTGCTCCCAGCCTGTGGAGCGATGCTGCTCCCAGCCTGTGGAGCGATGCTGCTCCCAGCCTGTGGAGCGATGCTGCTCCCAGCCTGTGGAGCGATGCTGCTCCCAGCCTGTGGAGCGATGCTGCTCCCAGCCTGTGGAGCGATGCTGCTCCCAGCCTGTGGAGCTATGCTCCCAGCCTGTGGAGCGATGCTGCTCCCAGCCTGTGGAGCGATGCTGCTCCCAGCCTGTGGAGTGATGCTGCTCCCAGCCTGTGGAGTGATGCTCCCAGCCTGTGGAGCGATGCTCGTACAAAACATTACTAATTCTACTCGAGTTGGAAGCATTAAGACCCATTTTAAACCTCAATGGCTTCCTTTCTGAAAAATAACGTCATTGTAAAAAGATTCACGCGTTTAGATATTCTATTTACAATGAGATGCGGACGGGAGCTGGTGCCACTTGGACCCGGACGTAACGTAGCACTACAAAATCAGGTCAGACTTAAATACTGAATTGTACCTTGTCTGGCCATGCAGTCCGCCAGAGTCAGTGTGTAAGTGTCCTTGAGCAAGACCCTGAACCCCTGATTGCTCCTGATGTGCAGGTTGGTGCGTTGCATGGTTTCCTCCACCATCGGTGTATGGATGTGTGTGTGAATGTAATGCACATGTACATAGGCGCTATTTAAATGGACCATGCAGTCATGGAACGCTGGTGTATTTTTACCTTGTCTCGCTACGATGAGGCTGGCCATGCAGTCTGGAACGCTGGTGCCCGCTGCCAGGAAGGTGATGCCCATGATGTAGTCTGGGATGCCCAGCGTGAAGCTAATGATGCTAACCTGTAAACAATAACATGATGATCACCCAGCGTGAAGCTAATGATGCTAACCTGTAAACAATAACATGATGATCACCCAGCGTGAAGCTAATGATGCTAACCTGTAAACAATAACATGATGATCACCCAGCGTGAAGCTAATGATGCTAACCTGTAAACAATAACATGATGATCACCCAGCAGTCAGAACTACAGACTCACTCCCAATCTAAACTATGGAATGAACTTCCCATTACAGTCAGAACTACAGACTCACTCCCAATCTAAACTATGGAATGAACTTCCCATTACAGTCAGAACTACAGACTCACTCCCAATCTAAACTATGGAATGAACTTCCCATTGCAGTCAGAACTACAGACTCACTCCCAATCTAAACTATGGAATGAACTTCCCATTGCAGTCAGAACTACAGACTCACTCCCAATCTAAACTATGGAATGAACTTCCCATTGCAGTCAGAACTACAGACTCACTCCCAATCTAAACTATGGAATGAACTTCCCATTGCAGTCAGAACTACAGACTCACTCCCAATCTAAACTATGGAATGAACTTCCCATTACAGTCAGAACTACAGACTCACTCCCAATCTAAACTATGGAATGAACTTCCCATTGCAGTCAGAACTACAGACTCACTCCCAATCTAAACTATGGAATGAACTTCCCACTGCAGTCAGAACTACAGACTCACTCCCAATCTTCCACCGTAGTCTGAAAACCCACCTCTTCTGACTACATCTTAGCCCGTAGCACTTGCCCTAGCCTCGACGACCTTACAGGCGCATGCAGAGGCTCACCATCCCATCAACGAGGCAGCAACGAGAGATGCTACAGTCCATTCCTGAGGACTTGTCGTCTGGACGGTTCCTACTGCAATGGGAAGTTCATTCCATAGTTTTGGAGGCAGAAGGGAGAAGAGTCTGGGAACCACTGAGACCTACCATCCAGACCATGTGGTAGAAGATGTCTAGAGAACTACCATCCAGACCATGTGGTAGAAGATGTCTAGAGAACTACCATCCAGACCATGTGGTAGGAGATGTCTAGAGACCTACCATCCAGACCATGTGGTAGGAGAAGATGTGTAGAGACCTACCATCCAGACCATGTGGTAGAAGATGTCTAAAGACCTACCATCCAGACCATGTGGTAGGAGATGTCTAGAGACCTACCATCCAGACCATGTGGTAGGAGATGTCTAGAGACCTACCATCCAGACCATGTGGTAGGAGAAGATGTCTAGAGACCTACCATCCAGACCATGTGGTAGGAGAAGATGGCGATCCAGAGCGTGGAGGCGATGAAGGTGAAGATGAACCATCGATGCCAGCGAGGCAGGACGCAGTTTGGAACGGTGCAGTAGAGCAACAGGAGCAGAGGCCAGGAGATCAGCCACCTGACCCGCGCACAGGCTCCGTCTGACACACACACACACACACACGCACACGCACACGCACACGCACACGCACACACACACACACACACACACACACACACACACACGCACACGCACACGCACACACGACGATAGGGACAGTTTCATCACATACCAGCGTGTAATTTACTGGGAACCTTCTCGCGCTCACAACAGAAACCCAGAAAAATAGTGACATTAAAAGTCAAAACTCTCTCCTTCTACAACCATTAACCCATTCTGACCTGAGATCAGATTCATACGAGGTTTCCGCCGGACACACACTGGTCTGACAAACCCATTCTGACCTGAGATCAGATTCATACGAGGTTTCCGCCGGACACACACTGGTCTGACAAACCCATTCTGACCTGAGATCAGATTCTAAAAATGTCAGTCGTTCTTCGATTTTTCAAAAAATAGCAGACCTACAAGATCGTATCGCGCCACTCGGTGGCGCGATATGAGCTTGTAGATCTGCTATTTTTAAATAGCTAAAGCATAACATGATGCTAACACCAAAATGGGTGCCCGGTCAGAATGGGTTAAGGTATCTCATGTTTCTATATCAGAGGTGCTCAATATTTCATGTCAAGGACCCCTAAAGTTATCTGTAATTGGCCACCGACCCCCATGTGAAAATATGTTGTTCCAGTGATCCCCTCCCCCCCCCCCCCCCCCCCCAGAAGCAAAGATTTGAGTTAAAAACTGAAACTCTGAAAGAATATATATTGAAAGATGTGAGGCACATTTTCACGATTTTTCAAAAATAGCAGAGCTACGAGTAACGGTGCCGCGCGATGAAAACCCAGTAAAAACACTGTTCATTTGGTTGACTAAGGGTGGTCAATACACTACCCCATGTTTTTCTGATCTGGAACCTGATAGCAATGACACACTACAGGATAATCTATTCTATAGCATTACACACGTTTTTATCCGCATCAGACGTCGATTGAGGCTTCATCACACCTGCCAAACGAAGCGCACTTCCCGGCAATACGCAAGCAGGATTAGTTTTAATCGCAGTACAGCATGCTGGTGTGAATGAATGAATGAATGAACGCGACCGACTAAAATATCCTGATATTAATGAACGCTGCAGACAACGACATGCTGCTCACCTGGCAGCCGCAGAGGACTGAATGAAGAGTCTTCATCGTCCTCCTCTTCCTCAGTGTGACACACCTCCGCATCCTCCTCCAACCTCTTCTTCTTCTGTGTAGGAGGACTGTCTCTGTCTCCTCCAGGCTTCTTCTTCTCTGCAGGAGGACTGTCTCTGTCTCCACAGGAAGCTTCATCCAGAGGAGATGGTTTCTCCACCCCTCCTCCTCCTCCTGGCGCAGCCTGCAAGGTTAAAGGTCACTTTGTTTAGTCTTTTGACTAAGACAATGTCACCTGAGGCTTCGTACGTACACACATGAAGAACAAATGTTCTGGTGCTCTGCCTGTGTTTGATGGCCGCCTCGATGCTTTACCAATGGAAGTCACATGGTTTGACCGAACACTTGTTTGATTGCCCCCCCCCCCCCACACAGGCAGAGCACAGAACAGTTGTTCTTTATGTGTGTGTACAAAGCCTGACGTTGACTGTGGACTGATTGGTTGATGGGCTGCAGGTGTGAGGGCGTGTCATATATAAGCGCTAAAGGCCTATTCATAGTCTGGATTTTCGGTGGTGAGGTGACCACTGCTCCGGTGGTGAGGTGACCACCGGAGCTCAAATAACGTTGAGCGGTGGTGAGTAAAACAGAGAGAAGGGCTGGAGCGGTGGCGGTGGTTTGCTCTTCACCGCGGCTTGTGACGTCATGTCGTAGTTCGGTGGTCACCTCAGTGACATCATGTTGTAGTTCGGTGGTCACCTCAGTGACGTCATGTTGTAGTTCGGTGGTCACCTCATTGACATCATGTTGTAGTTCGGTGGTCACCTCAGTGACGTCATGTTGTAGTTCGGTGGTCACCTCAGTGACGTCATGTTGTAGTTCGGTGGTCACCTCAGTGACGTCATGTTGTAGTTCGGTGGTCACCTCAGTGACGTCATGTTGTAGTTCGGTGGTCACCTCATTGACGTCATGTTGTAGTTCGGTGGTCACCTCAGTGACGTCATGTTGTAGTTCGGTGGTCACCTCAGTGACGTCATGTTGTAGTTCGGTGGTCACCTCAGTGACGTCATGTTGTAGTTCGGTGGTCACCTCAGTGACGTCATGTTGTAGTTCGGTGGTCACCTCAGTGACGTCATGTTGTAGTTCGGTGGTCACCTCAGTGACATCATGTTGTAGTTCGGTGGTCACCTCAGTGACGTCATGTTGTAGTTCGGTGGTCACCTCAGTGACGTCATGTTGTAGTTCGGTGGTCACCTCAGTGACGTCATGTTGTAGTTCGGTGGTCACCTCAGTGACGTCATGTTGTAGTTCGGTGGTCACCTCAGTGACGTCATGTTGTAGTTCGGTGGTCACCTCAGTGACGTCATGTTGTAGTTCGGTGGTCACCTCAGTGACGTCATGTTGTAGTTCGGTGGTCACCTCAGTGACGTCATGTTGTAGTTCGGTGGTCACCTAACCACCGATAATCCAGACTATGTATGAGCCTTAATCCCTCAACCCCCCGTTACGTTCCACCCGTTTTTGTCCAATCTAAAGGGCAGTCCATACTATCTCCGACCACCGAACCTTTCGTCGGAAAGATCAGACTTTTATTTGTTCTCCGAAGTAGAGTTCGGAGAGTCACAACATCTGGGAGTGCAGCTTTCAGCCAGGAACAAAAATTCGGAGGAATGCGTTTCGGAAGTTGCGAGTGACGTCATGTTGTAGTTTGTACCGGAGCTTTCCGACGAAAAGTTCGGTGGTCAGAGAGAGTATGGACTGCCCTTCACCCATTCTGACCTGAGATCAGATTCATACGAGGTTTCCACTGGACACACACTGGTCTGATTAAGAATCATCAGATGTGTCCTTTATTTACCGTTATGTTTCCCTTGCCGTTCTCCAGACTGCCGGAGCCCCGCCTCCAGACCGCCGCGGCCTGATGACGCCCGTTGCTGGCGGACTCCAGCCGGGACCTGGGGAGACCCCCGGTGTCCTGGGGGGGGCCCAGGGGGTCCCCGATCAGCCTCCGTCTCTGAATGTAGAGGAACAATGATTGATCCTTGACAGACACGCTATACTTAACCCATTCTGAACCGTTTAGATTCTAAACATGTCTTCTACATCCTGACAGTTTTCTGATAAAGCTATGTTTCCATGTCAGTGGTTCTTCGATTTTTTTCAAAAATAGCAGATCTACAAGCTCATAGCGCGCCACTCGGTGGCGCGCTATGAGCTTGTAGATCTGATATTTTTAAATAGCTAAAGCATAACATAACGCTGACACCAAAAGGGGTTCCCGCCCCAAAATGGGTTTTAAAGATGAGTGCATACGTTGCCTGTCTTGTCTTGTCTGTCTGTCTGTCTGTCTGTCTGTCTGTCTGTCTGTCTGTCTGTCTGTCTGTCTGTCTGTCTGTCTGTCTGTCTGTCTGTCTGTCTGTCTGTCTGTCTGTCTGTCTGTCTGTCTGTCTGTACCTCGCTGATGATGACGCGGGAGGCCATGGAGAGCCTGGTGCGAGGAGAGAAGTGAGGGGAGATCATGATGCGCAGCCCGGCCTCGCTGAACGACAGCTTATGAGGATTCAGGACGAGCAGCTCGTCTACCATCAGCACGGGAGACCCCTCCTCTGTATAGAGACAATTACACTGTTTAGAGACCCCTCCTCTGTATAGAGACAATTACACTGTTTAGAGACCCCTCCTCTGTATAGAGACAATTACACTGTTTAGAGACCCCTCCTCTATATAGAGACAATTACACTGTTTAGAGACCCCTCCTCTATATAGAGACAATTACACTGTTTAGAGACCCCTCCTCTATATAGAGACAATTACACTGTTTAGAGACCCCTCCTCTGTATAGAGACAATTACACTGTTTAGAGACCCCTCCTCTGTATAGAGACAATTACACTGTTTAGAGACCCCTCCTCTGTATAGAGACAATTACACTGTTTAGAGACCCCTCCTCTATATAGAGACAATTACACTGTTTAGAGACCCCTCCTCTGTATAGAGACAATTACACTGTTTAGAGACCCCTCCTCTATATAGAGACAATTACACTGTTTAGAGACCCCTCCTCTTTATAGAGACAATTACACTGTTTAGAGACCCCTCCTCTGTATAGAGACAATTACACTGTTTAGAGACCCCTCCTCTATATATAGACAATTACACTGTTTAGAGACCCCTCATCTATATAGAGACAATTACACTGTTTAGAGACCCCTCCTCTATATAGAGACAATTACACTGTTTAGAGACCCCTCCTCTGTATAGAGACAATTACACTGTTTAGAGACCCCTCCTCTATATAGAGACAATTACACTGTTTAGAGACCCCTCCTCTGTATAGAGACAATTACACTGTTTAGAGACCCCTCCTCTATATAGAGACAATTACACTGTTTAGAGACCCCTCCTCTATATAGAGACAATTACACTGTTTAGAGACCCCTCCTCTGTATAGAGACAATTACACTGTTTAGAGACCCCTCCTCTTTATAGAGACAATTACACTGTTTAGAGACCCCTCCTCTTTATAGAGACAATTACACTGTTTAGAGACCCCTCCTCTATATAGAGACAATTACACTGTTTAGAGACCCCTCCTCTTTATAGAGACAATTACACTGTTTAGAGACCCCTCCTCTATATATAGACAATTACACTGTTTAGAGACCCCTCATCTATATAGAGACAATTACACTGTTTAGAGACCCCTCCTCTATATAGAGACAATTACACTGTTTAGAGACCCCTCCTCTGTATAGAGACAATTACACTGTTTAGAGACCCCTCCTCTATATAGAGACAATTACACTGTTTAGAGACCCCTCCTCTGTATAGAGACAATTACACTGTTTAGAGACCCCTCCTCTATATAGAGACAATTACACTGTTTAGAGACCCCTCCTCTATATAGAGACAATTACACTGTTTAGAGACCCCTCCTCTTTATAGAGACAATTACACTGTTTAGAGACCCCTCCTCTATATAGAGACAATTACACTGTTTAGAGACCCCTCCTCTATATAGAGACAATTACACTGTTTAGAGACCCCTCCTCTATATAGAGACAATTACACTGTTTAGAGACCCCTCCTCTGTATAGAGACAATTACACTGTTTAGAGACCCCTCCTCTTTATAGAGACAATTACACTGTTTAGAGACCCCTCCTCTTTATAGAGACAATTACACTGTTTAGAGACCCCTCCTCTATATAGAGACAATTACACTGTTTAGAGACCCCTCCTCTTTATAGAGACAATTACACTGTTTAGAGACCCCTCCTCTGTATAGAGACAATCACACTGTTTAGAGACCCCTCCTCTATATAGAGACAATACACTGTTTAGAGACCCCTCCTCTATATAGAGACAATTACACTGTTTAGAGACCCCTCCTCTATATAGAGACAATTACACTGTTTAGAGACCCCTCCTCTATATAGAGACAATTACACTGTTTAGAGACCCCTCCTCTATATAGAGACAATTACACTGTTTAGAGACCCCTCCTCTATATAGAGACAATTACACTGTTTAGAGACCCCTCCTCTATATAGAGACAATTACACTGTTTAGAGACCCCTCCTCTGTATAGAGACAATTACACTGTTTAGAGACCCCTCCTCTGTATAGAGACAATTACACTGTTTAGAGACCCCTCCTCTTTATAGAGACAATTACACTGTTTAGAGACCCCTCCTCTTTATAGAGACAATTACACTGTTTAGAGACCCCTCCTCTATATAGAGACAATTACACTGTTTAGAGACCCCTCCTCTATATAGAGACAATTACACTGTTTAGAGACCCCTCCTCTTTATAGAGACAATTACACTGTTTAGAGACCCCTCCTCTTTATAGAGACAATTACACTGTTTAGAGACCCCTCCTCTATATAGAGACAATTACACTGTTTAGAGACCCCTCCTCTATATAGAGACAATTACACTGTTTAGAGACCCCTCCTCTATATAGAGACAATTACACTGTTTAGAGACCCCTCCTCTATATAGAGACAATTACACTGTTTAGAGACCCCTCCTCTTTATAGAGACAATTACACTGTTTAGAGACCCCTCCTCTATATAGAGACAATTACACTGTTTAGAGACCCCTCCTCTTTATAGAGACAATTACACTGTTTAGAGACCCCTCCTCTTTATAGACAATTACACTCTTTAGAGACCCCTCCTCTGTATAGAGACAATTACACTGTTTAGAGACCCCTCCTCTGTATAGAGACAATTACACTGTTTAGAGACCCCTCCTCTATATAGAGACAATTACACTGTTTAGAGACCCCTCCTCTATATAGAGACAATTACACTGTTTAGAGACCCCTCCTCTTTATAGACAATTACACTGTTTAGAGACCCCTCCTCTATATAGAGACAATTACACTGTTTAGAGACCCCTCCTCTATATAGAGACAATTACACTGTTTAGAGACCCCTCCTCTATATAGAGACAATTACACTGTTTAGAGACCCCTCCTCTTTATAGACAATTACACTGTTTAGAGACCCCTCCTCTATATAGAGACAATTACACTGTTTAGAGACCCCTCCTCTTTATAGAGACAATTACACTGTTTAGAGACCCCTCCTCTATATAGACAATTACACTGTTTAGAGACCCCTCCTCTTTATAGACAATTACACTGTTTAGAGACCCCTCCTCTTTATAGAGACAATTACACTGTTTAGAGACCCCTCCTCTTTATAGACAATTACACTGTTTAGAGACCCCTCCTCTATATAGAGACAATTACACTGTTTAGAGACCCCTCCTCTATATAGAGACAATTACACTGTTTAGAGACCCCTCCTCTGTATAGAGACAATTACACTGTTTAGAGACCCCTCCTCTATATAGAGACAATTACACTGTTTAGAGACCCCTCCTCTTTATAGAGACAATTACACTGTTTAGAGACCCCTCCTCTGTATAGAGACAATTACACTGTTTAGAGACCCCTCCTCTTTATAGAGACAATTACACTGTTTAGAGACCCCTCCTCTATATAGAGACAATTACACTGTTTAGAGACCCCTCCTCTATATAGAGACAATTACACTGTTTAGAGACCCCTCCTCTATATAGAGACAATCACACTGTTTAGAGACCCCTCCTCTGTATAGAGACAATTACACTGTTTAGAGACCCCTCCTCTTTATAGAGACAATTACACTGTTTAGAGACCCCTCCTCTATATAGAGACAATTACACTGTTTAGAGACCCCTCCTCTATATAGAGACAATTACACTGTTTAGAGACCCCTCCTCTTTATAGAGACAATTACACTGTTTAGAGACCCCTCCTCTATATAGAGACAATTACACTGTTTAGAGACCCCTCCTCTTTATAGAGACAATTACACTGTTTAGAGACCCCTCCTCTGTATAGAGACAATTACACTGTTTAGAGACCCCTCCTCTATATAGAGACAATTACACTGTTTAGAGACCCCTCCTCTATATAGAGACAATTACACTGTTTAGAGACCCCTCCTCTTTATAGACAATTACACTGTTTAGAGACCCCTCCTCTTTATAGAGACAATTACACTGTTTAGAGACCCCTCCTCTGTATAGAGACAATCACACTGTTTAGAGACCCCTCCTCTATATAGAGACAATTACACTGTTTAGAGACCCCTCCTCTATATAGAGACAATTACACTGTTTAGAGACCCCTCCTCTATATAGAGACAATTACACTGTATAGAGACCCCTCCTCTATATAGAGACAATTACACTGTTTAGAGACCCCTCCTCTATATAGAGACAATTACACTGTTTAGAGACCCCTCCTCTATATAGAGACAATTACACTGTTTAGAGACCCCTCCTCTATATAGAGACAATTACACTGTTTAGAGACCCCTCCTCTGTATAGAGACAATTACACTGTTTAGAGACCCCTCCTCTGTATAGAGACAATTACACTGTTTAGAGACCCCTCCTCTTTATAGAGACAATTACACTGTTTAGAGACCCCTCCTCTTTATAGAGACAATTACACTGTTTAGAGACCCCTCCTCTATATAGAGACAATTACACTGTTTAGAGACCCCTCCTCTATATAGAGACAATTACACTGTTTAGAGACCCCTCCTCTTTATAGAGACAATTACACTGTTTAGAGACCCCTCCTCTTTATAGAGACAATTACACTGTTTAGAGACCCCTCCTCTATATAGAGACAATTACACTGTTTAGAGACCCCTCCTCTATATAGAGACAATTACACTGTTTAGAGACCCCTCCTCTATATAGAGACAATTACACTGTTTAGAGACCCCTCCTCTATATAGAGACAATTACACTGTTTAGAGACCCCTCCTCTGTATAGAGACAATTACACTGTTTAGAGACCCCTCCTCTATATAGAGACAATTACACTGTTTAGAGACCCCTCCTCTATATAGAGACAATTACACTGTTTAGAGACCCCTCCTCTTTATAGAGACAATTACACTGTTTAGAGACCCCTCCTCTATATAGAGACAATTACACTGTTTAGAGACCCCTCCTCTTTATAGAGACAATTACACTGTTTAGAGACCCCTCCTCTTTATAGACAATTACACTCTTTAGAGACCCCTCCTCTGTATAGAGACAATTACACTGTTTAGAGACCCCTCCTCTGTATAGAGACAATTACACTGTTTAGAGACCCCTCCTCTATATAGAGACAATTACACTGTTTAGAGACCCCTCCTCTATATAGAGACAATTACACTGTTTAGAGACCCCTCCTCTTTATAGACAATTACACTGTTTAGAGACCCCTCCTCTATATAGAGACAATTACACTGTTTAGAGACCCCTCCTCTATATAGAGACAATTACACTGTTTAGAGACCCCTCCTCTATATAGAGACAATTACACTGTTTAGAGACCCCTCCTCTTTATAGACAATTACACTGTTTAGAGACCCCTCCTCTATATAGAGACAATTACACTGTTTAGAGACCCCTCCTCTTTATAGAGACAATTACACTGTTTAGAGACCCCTCCTCTATATAGACAATTACACTGTTTAGAGACCCCTCCTCTTTATAGACAATTACACTGTTTAGAGACCCCTCCTCTTTATAGAGACAATTACACTGTTTAGAGACCCCTCCTCTTTATAGACAATTACACTGTTTAGAGACCCCTCCTCTATATAGAGACAATTACACTGTTTAGAGACCCCTCCTCTATATAGAGACAATTACACTGTTTAGAGACCCCTCCTCTGTATAGAGACAATTACACTGTTTAGAGACCCCTCCTCTATATAGAGACAATTACACTGTTTAGAGACCCCTCCTCTTTATAGAGACAATTACACTGTTTAGAGACCCCTCCTCTGTATAGAGACAATTACACTGTTTAGAGACCCCTCCTCTTTATAGAGACAATTACACTGTTTAGAGACCCCTCCTCTATATAGAGACAATTACACTGTTTAGAGACCCCTCCTCTATATAGAGACAATTACACTGTTTAGAGACCCCTCCTCTATATAGAGACAATCACACTGTTTAGAGACCCCTCCTCTGTATAGAGACAATTACACTGTTTAGAGACCCCTCCTCTTTATAGAGACAATTACACTGTTTAGAGACCCCTCCTCTATATAGAGACAATTACACTGTTTAGAGACCCCTCCTCTATATAGAGACAATTACACTGTTTAGAGACCCCTCCTCTTTATAGAGACAATTACACTGTTTAGAGACCCCTCCTCTATATAGAGACAATTACACTGTTTAGAGACCCCTCCTCTTTATAGAGACAATTACACTGTTTAGAGACCCCTCCTCTGTATAGAGACAATTACACTGTTTAGAGACCCCTCCTCTATATAGAGACAATTACACTGTTTAGAGACCCCTCCTCTATATAGAGACAATTACACTGTTTAGAGACCCCTCCTCTTTATAGACAATTACACTGTTTAGAGACCCCTCCTCTATATAGAGACAATTACACTGTTTAGAGACCCCTCCTCTATATAGAGACAATTACACTGTTTAGAGACCCCTCCTCTATATAGAGACAATTACACTGTTTAGAGACCCCTCCTCTGTATAGAGACAATTACACTGTTTAGAGACCCCTCCTCTATATAGAGACAATTACACTGTTTAGAGACCCCTCCTCTGTATAGAGACAATTACACTGTTTAGAGACCCCTCCTCTATATAGAGACAATTACACTGTTTAGAGACCCCTCCTCTTTATAGAGACAATTACACTGTTTAGAGACCCCTCCTCTTTATAGAGACAATTACACTGTTTAGAGACCCCTCCTCTTTATAGACAATTACACTGTTTAGAGACCCCTCCTCTATATAGAGACAATTACACTGTTTAGAGACCCCTCCTCTATATAGAGACAATTACACTGTTTAGAGACCCCTCCTCTTTATAGAGACAATTACACTGTTTAGAGACCCCTCCTCTTTATAGACAATTACACTGTTTAGAGCAGCGGTTCCCAACGTGGGGTCCGCGGACCCCTAGGGGTACGCGACGCATAGCCAGGGGGTACCCAAGCCACCTCAAAAAAAAAAAAAAAAGTTTTTTTTTTTTTTTGAGGGGGCTTGTGAATCATGGTGTGTGTGTGATATGAAATGTCCAGTACCTCCCCAGTGCCTCCCCAAGTGCCACCCCAGTGTCTTCCCTGCAGTGTCTGCCCAGTGCCTCCCCAGTGTCTGCCCAGTGGCTCCCCAATGTCTCCCCAGTGGCTGCAGTTTCTCCCCAGTGCCTCCCCAGTGCCTTCCCAGTGCCTCCTGCAGTGTCTCCTCAGTGCTTCCCCAGTGCCTCCCCAGTGTCCCCCTGAGTGCCTCCCCAGTGTCCCCCCAGTGCCTCCCCAGTGTCCCCCTGAGTGCCTCCCCAGTGTCTCCCCAGTGTCTCCCCAGTGCCTCCCCAGTGCCTCCCCAGTGTCTCCCCAGTGCCTCCCCAGTGTCTCCCCAGTGTCCCCTCAGTGCCTCCCCAGTGTCCCCCTGAGTGCCTCCCCATGCTCCCCAGTGTCCCCCTGAGTGCCTCCCCATGCTCCCCAGTGTCTCCCCAGTGTCTCCCCAGTGCCTTCCCAGTGCCTCCCCAGTGTCCCCCTGAGTGCCTCCCCAGTGACCAGCCGAGTGCCTCCCCAGTGCCTACCCAGTGTCCCCCTGAGTGCCTCCCCATGCTCCCCAGTGTCTCCCCAGTGTCTCCCCAGTGCCTCCCCAGTGCCTTCCCAGTGCCTCCCCAGTGCCTCCCCAGTGTCCCCTCAGTGCCTTCCCAGTGCCTCCCCAGTGTCCCCTCAGTGCCTTCCCAGTGCCTCCCCAGTGTCCACTCAGTGCCTCCCCAGTGTCCCCCTGAGTGCATCCCCAGTGTCCCCCCCGAGTGCCTCCCCAGTGCCTCCCTGAGTGCCTCCCGAGTGTCTCCCCAGTGTCTCCCCAGTGCCTCCCCAGTGCCTGCCCAGTGTCCCCAATAGCAATACAAGAGCAATAATACAAATCAATCTTAATTTATTAATCTTATTCATTAATTATTGAATCAAATTAATTAATTAATCAAAATGTTTGACGCAAGAAGGCCCCCCTGCG
This sequence comes from Protomyctophum parallelum, assembly GCF_964188405.1. Classification (NCBI taxonomy): domain Eukaryota; kingdom Metazoa; phylum Chordata; class Actinopteri; order Myctophiformes; family Myctophidae; genus Protomyctophum; species Protomyctophum parallelum. The sequence goes on along the minus strand of NC_139697.1, from coordinate 107,418,589 downwards.
GCCTGCGCCCAGCACCATGCCAAAGCTTTTTCCTGCAGGAAACACTGCTTGTGGTTGTAAATATATTGTTATCTGTGTTGCGAGGATGAGGGGGTACCTGGAAAAATATCTACCGCAAAAGGGGTACCTGGTCCAAAAAAGGTTGGGAACCCCTGGTTTAGAGACCCCTCCTCTGTATAGAGACAATTACACTGTTTAGAGACCCCTCCTCTTTATAGAGACAATTACACTGTTTAGAGACCCCTCCTCTGTATAGAGACAATTACACTGTTTAGAGACCCCTCCTCTATATAGAGACAATTACACTGTTTAGAGACCCCTCCTCTATATAGACAATTACACTGTTTAGAGACCCCTCCTCTTTATGGAGACAATTACACTGTTTAGAGACCCCTCCTCTTTATGGAGACAATTACACTGTTTAGAGACCCCTCCTCTTTATAGAGACAATTACACTGTTTAGAGACCCCTCCTCTATATAGAGACAATTACACTGTTTAGAGACCCCTCCTCTATATAGAGACAATTACACTGTTTAGAGACCCCTCCTCTATATAGAGACAATTACACTGTTTAGAGACCCCTGCTCTTTATAGAGACAATTACACTGTTTAGAGACCCCTCCTCTATATAGAGACAATTACACTGTTTAGAGACCCCTCCTCTTTATAGAGACAATTACACTGTTTAGAGACCCCTCCTCTATATAGAGACAATTACACTGTTTAGAGACCCCTCCTCTTTATAGAGACAATTACACTGTTTAGAGACCCCTCCTCTTTATAGACAATTACACTGTTTAGAGACCCCTCCTCTATATAGACAATCACACTGTTTAGAGACCCCTCCTCTATATAGAGACAATTACACTGTTTAGAGACCCCTCCTCTGTATAGAGACAATTACACTGTTTAGAGACCCCTCCTCTTTATAGACAATTACACTGTTTAGAGACCCCTCCTCTATATAGACAATCACACTGTTTAGAGACCCCTCCTCTATATAGAGACAATTACACTGTTTAGAGACCCCTCCTCTTTATGGAGACAATCACACTGTTTAGAGACCCCTCCTCTGTATAGAGACAATTACACTGTTTAGAGACCCCTCCTCTTTATAGAGACAATCACACTGTTTAGAGACCCCTCCTCTATATAGAGACAATTACACTGTTTAGAGACCCCTCCTCTTTATAGAGACAATCACACTGTTTAGAGACCCCTCCTCTATATAGAGACAATTACACTGTTTAGAGACCCCTCCTCTGTATAGAGACAATTACACTGTTTAGAGACCCCTCCTCTGTATAGAGACAATTACACTGTTTAGAGACCCCTCCTCTTTATAGAGACAATTACACTGTTTAGAGACCCCTCCTCTTTATAGAGACAATTACACTGTTTAGAGACCCCTCCTCTATATAGAGACAATTACACTGTTTAGAGACCCCTCCTCTATATAGAGACAATTACACTGTTTAGAGACCCCTGCTCTTTATAGAGACAATTACACTGTTTAGAGACCCCTCCTCTATATAGAGACAATTACACTGTTTAGAGACCCCTCCTCTTTATAGAGACAATTACACTGTTTAGAGACCCCTCCTCTATATAGAGACAATTACACTGTTTAGAGACCCCTCCTCTTTATAGAGACAATTACACTGTTTAGAGACCCCTCCTCTTTATAGACAATTACACTGTTTAGAGACCCCTCCTCTATATAGACAATCACACTGTTTAGAGACCCCTCCTCTATATAGAGACAATTACACTGTTTAGAGACCCCTCCTCTGTATAGAGACAATTACACTGTTTAGAGACCCCTCCTCTTTATAGACAATTACACTGTTTAGAGACCCCTCCTCTATATAGACAATCACACTGTTTAGAGACCCCTCCTCTATATAGAGACAATTACACTGTTTAGAGACCCCTCCTCTTTATGGAGACAATCACACTGTTTAGAGACCCCTCCTCTGTATAGAGACAATTACACTGTTTAGAGACCCCTCCTCTTTATAGAGACAATCACACTGTTTAGAGACCCCTCCTCTGTATAGAGACAATCACACTGTTTAGAGACCCCTCCTCTTTATGGAGACAATCACACTGTTTAGAGACCCCTCCTCTGTATAGAGACAATTACACTGTTTAGAGACCCCTCCTCTGTATAGAGACAATCACACTGTTTAGAGACCCCTCCTCTATATAGACAATCACACTGTTTAGAGACCCCTCCTCTATATAGAGACAATTACACTGTTTAGAGACCCCTCCTCTATATAGACAATCACACTGTTTAGAGACCCCTCCTCTTTATGGAGACAATTACACTGTTTAGAGACCCCTCCTCTTTATAGAGACAATTACACTGTTTAGAGACCCCTCCTCTTTATAGAGACAATTACACTGTTTAGAGACCCCTCCTCTTTATAGAGACAATTACACTGTTTAGAGACCCCTCCTCTATATAGAGACAATTACACTGTTTAGAGACCCCTCCTCTATATAGAGACAATTACACTGTTTAGAGACCCCTCCTCTATATAGAGACAATTACACTGTTTAGAGACCCCTCCTCTTTATAGAGACAATTACACTGTTTAGAGACCCCTCCTCTATATAGAGACAATTACACTGTTTAGAGTATTACTACACACAGTCTGAAGAGGTGGGTTTTATCGTACCGTTACTGAGCAGCACCATGGAGGTGTTGGGGGGGGGGGGGGTATCGTACCGTTACTGAGCAGCACCATGGAGGTGTTGGGGGGGGGGGGGTATGGTACCGTTACTGAGCAGCACCATGGAGGTGTTGGGGGGGGGGGGTATGGTACCGTTACTGAGCAGCACCATGGAGGTGTTGCCGGGCGGGTTCTTGCGGATCCGACGTGCCTCTGAGCCCGGGCAGCACGCCAGACGCCCTCCGCTGCCCAGCTGACGGTTCACGTACGCCCGGATCTGGGAGTTGAACCTGCAACCCACACAACGCAGAAAACACTATGAAGTGTTCCTTTAAAAAAAAGAAAGCACACCTGTGTGAAGTGAGGGTTGGTGCAGGAGGGCCCGGCGCCCCTCAGGAGGGCCCGGCGCCCCTCAGGAGGGCCCGGCGCCCATCAGGAGGGCCCGGCGCCCATCAGGAGGGCCCGGTGCCCCTCAGGAGGGCCCGGCGCCCCTCAGGAGGGCCCGGTGCCCCTCAGGAGGGCCCGGCGCCCCTCAGGAGGGCCCGGCGCCCATCAGGAGGGCCCGGCGCCCCTCAGGAGGGCCCGGCGCCCATCAGGAGGGCCCGGCGCCCCTCAGGAGGGCCAGGAGGGCCCGGCGCCCATCAGGAGGGCCCGGCGCCCATCAGGAGGGCCCGGCGCCCATCAGGAGGGCCCGGCGCCCATCAGGAGGGCCCGGCGCCCATCAGGAGGGCCTGAAGCCCCTCAGGAGGGCCCGGTGCCCATCAGGAGGGGCACCGGGCCCCTCAGGAGGGCCCGGTGCCCATCAGGAGGGCCCGAAGCCCCTCAGGAGGGCCCGGCACCTCTCAGGAGGGCCCAGCGCCCCTCAGAGAGCTGCCATGAACAGACCACATGCTGCCACTAGATGTAACTTAATGAGGATGTAAACTCCATATATGGAGTGTTACTGGAGGATGTAAACTCCATATATGGAGTGTTACTGTAACAGCATGTAAACTCCATATATGGAGTGTTACTGGAACATGTTTAATATCATACTCACTTCATGATGATGATGTAAACTCCATACATGGTCATGAGAAGCAGTGACTCCCACCTGGAAAACATACCATACTTTTATTATGAAAAATATGTATGTTGAAAACATACCGTACTTTTATTATGAAGAATATGTACGTTCAAAACATACCGTACTTTTATGGTGAAATGTATGTATGTTGAAAACATACCGTACTTTTATGGTGAAATGTATGTATGTTGAAAACATACTACTTTTATCATGAAATGTTGAAAACATACAATCTGTAACGATTTTCTGCCGCTTACTTTAATTTTTTAATTTTTGTTTTGGTCTTTTAGCCCCGGCTGCAGCGGTCTTTATTTTACACAACATAACCCTTCTGTGGAAAAAGACAAAAACACACAATCCTGGCAGGAAGACATAAGAGTGACTCTGAAGCAGTGATCTCTAAGGAGCCAGCTCCATCCTTAAGACATAAGAGTGACTCTGAAGCAGTGATCTCTAAGTTGCCAGCTCCATCCTTAAGACATAAGAGTGACTCTGAAGCAGTGGTCTCTGAGGGGCCAGCTCCATCCTTAAGACATAAGAGTGACTCTGAAGCAGTGGTCTCTAAGGGGCCAGCTCCATCCTTAAGACATAAGAGTGACTCTGAAGCAGTGGTCTCTATGGGGCCAGCTCCATCCTTAAGACATAAGAGTGACTCTGAAGCAGTGGTCTCTAAGGGGCCAGCTCCATCCTTAAGACATAAGGGTGACTCTGAAGCAGTGCTCTCTAAGGGGCCAGCTCCATCCTTAAGACATAAGAGTGACTCTGAAGCAGTGGTCTCTAAGGGGCCAGCTCCATCCTTAAGACATAAGAGTGACTCTGAAGCAGTGGTCTCTGAGGGGCCAGCTCCATCCTTAAGACATAAGAGTGACTCTGAAGCAGTGGTCTCTAAGGGGCCAGCTCCATCCTTAAGACATAAGAGTGACTCTGAAGCAGTGGTCTCTAAGGGGCCAGCTCCATCCTTAAGACATAAGAGTGACTCTGAAGCAGTGGTCTCTAAGAGGCCAGCTCCATCCTTAAGACATAAGAGTGACTCTGAAGCAGTGGTCTCTGAGGGACCAGCTCCATCCTTAAGACATAAGAGTGACTCTGAAGCAGTGGTCTCTATGGGACCAGCTCCATCCTTAAGACATAAGAGTGACTCTGAAGCAGTGGTCTCTATGGGGCCAGCTCCATCCTTAAGACATAAGAGTGACTCTGAAGCAGTGGTCTCTAAGGGGCCAGCTCCATCCTTAAGACATAAGAGTGACTCTGAAGCAGTGGTCTCTAAGGAGCCAGCTCCATCCTTAAGACATAAGAGTGACTCTGAAGCAGTGGTCTCTATGGGGCCAGCTCCATCCTTAAGACATAAGAGTGACTCTGAAGCAGTGGTCTCTGAGGGGCCAGCTCCATCCTTAAGACATAAGAGTGACTCTGAAGCAGTGGTCTCTAAGGGACCAGCTCCATCCTTAAGACATAAGAGTGACTCTGAAGCAGTGGTCTCTATGGGGCCAGCTCCATCCTTAAGACATAAGAGTGACTCTGAAGCAGTGGTCTCTAAGGGGCCAGCTCCATCCTTAAGACATAAGAGTGACTCTGAAGCAGTGGTCTCTATGGGGCCAGCTCCATCCTTAAGACATAAGAGTGACTCTGAAGCAGTGGTCTCTAAGGAGCCAGCTCCATCCTTAAGACATAAGAGTGACTCTGAAGCAGTGGTCTCTGAGGGGCCAGCTCCATCCTTAAGACATAAGAGTGACTCTGAAGCAGTGGTCTCTGAGGGGCCAGCTCCATCCTTAAGACATAAGAGTGACTCTGAAGCAGTGGTCTCTAAGAGGCCAGCTCCATCCTTAAGACATAAGAGTGACTCTGAAGCAGTGGTCTCTGAGGGACCAGCTCCATCCTTAAGACATAAGAGTGACTCTGAAGCAGTGGTCTCTATGGGGCCAGCTCCATCCTTAAGACATAAGAGTGACTCTGAAGCAGTGGTCTCTAAGGGGCCAGCTCCATCCTTAAGACATAAGAGTGACTCTAAAGCAGTGGTCTCTAAGGGGCCAGCTCCATCCTTAAGACATAAGAGTGACTCTGAAGCAGTGGTCTCTAAGAGGCCAGCTCCATCCTTAAGACATAAGAGTGACTCTGAAGCAGTGGTCTCTGAGGGGCCAGCTCCATCCTTAAGACATAAGAGTGACTCTGAAGCAGTGGTCTCTAAGGGGCCAGCTCCATCCTTAAGACATAAGAGTGACTCTGAAGCAGTGGTCTCTGAGGGGCCAGCTCCATCCTTAAGACATAAGAGTGACTCTGAAGCAGTGGTCTCTAAGGGGCCAGCTCCATCCTTAAGACATAAGAGTGACTCTGAAGCAGTGGTCTCTGAGGGGCCAGCTCCATCCTTAAGACATAAGAGTGACTCTGAAGCAGTGGTCTCTAAGGGGCCAGCTCCATCCTTAAGACATAAGAGTGACTCTGAAGCAGTGGTCTCTAAGAGGCCAGCTCCATCCTTAAGACATAAGAGTGACTCTGAAGCAGTGGTCTCTGAGGGGCCAGCTCCATCCTTAAGACATAAGAGTGACTCTGAAGCAGTGGTCTCTATGGGGCCAGCTCCATCCTTAAGACATAAGAGTGACTCTGAAGCAGTGGTCTCTATGGGGCCAGCTCCATCCTTAAGACATAAGAGTGACTCTGAAGCAGTGGTCTCTAAGAGGCCAGCTCCATCCTTAAGACATAAGAGTGACTCTGAAGCAGTGGTCTCTAAGGGGCCAGCTCCATCCTTAAGACATAAGAGTGACTCTGAAGCAGTGGTCTCTAAGGGGCCAGCTCCATCCTTAAGACATAAGAGTGACTCTGAAGCAGTGGTCTCTAAGAGGCCAGCTCCATCCTTAAGACATAAGAGTGACTCTGAAGCAGTGGTCTCTGAGGGACCAGCTCCATCCTTAAGACATAAGAGTGACTCTGAAGCAGTGGTCTCTGAGGGGCCAGCTCCATCCTTAAGACATAAGAGTGACTCTGAAGCAGTGGTCTCTGAGGGGCCAGCTCCATCCTTAAGACATAAGAGTGACTCTGAAGCAGTGGTCTCTAAGAGGCCAGCTCCATCCTTAAGACATAAGAGTGACTCTGAAGCAGTGGTCTCTGAGGGGCCAGCTCCATCCTTAAGACATAAGAGTGACTCTGAAGCAGTGGTCTCTGAGGGGCCAGCTCCATCCTTAAGACATAAGAGTGACTCTGAAGCAGTGGTCTCTAAGGGGCCAGCTCCATCCTTAAGACATAAGAGTGACTCTGAAGCAGTGGTCTCTAAGGGGCCAGCTCCATCCTTAAGACATAAGAGTGACTCTGAAGCAGTGGTCTCTAAGAGGCCAGCTCCATCCTTAAGACATAAGAGTGACTCTGAAGCAGTGGTCTCTGAGGGGCCAGCTCCATCCTTAAGACATAAGAGTGACTCTGAAGCAGTGGTCTCTAAGGGGCCAGCTCCATCCTTAAGACATAAGAGTGACTCTGAAGCAGTGGTCTCTAAGAGGCCAGCTCCATCCTTAAGACATAAGAGTGACTCTGAAGCAGTGGTCTCTGAGGGACCAGCTCCATCCTTAAGACATAAGAGTGACTCTGAAGCAGTGGTCTCTGAGGGGCCAGCTCCATCCTTAAGACATAAGAGTGACTCTGAAGCAGTGGTCTCTGAGGGGCCAGCTCCATCCTTAAGACATAAGAGTGACTCTGAAGCAGTGGTCTCTAAGAGGCCAGCTCCATCCTTAAGACATAAGAGTGACTCTGAAGCAGTGGTCTCTGAGGGGCCAGCTCCATCCTTAAGACATAAGAGTGACTCTGAAGCAGTGGTCTCTAAGGGGCCAGCTCCATCCTTAAGACATAAGGGTGACTCTGAAGCAGTGGTCTCTGAGGGGCCAGCTCCATCCTTAAGACATAAGAGTGACTCTGAAGCAGTGGTCTCTAAGGGGCCAGCTCCATCCTTAAGACATAAGAGTGACTCTGAAGCAGTGGTCTCTAAGAGGCCAGCTCCATCCTTAAGACATAAGAGTGACTCTGAAGCAGTGGTCTCTGAGGGGCCAGCTCCATCCTTAAGACATAAGAGTGACTCTGAAGCAGTGGTCTCTGAGGGGCCAGCTCCATCCTTAAGACATAAGAGTGACTCTGAAGCAGTGGTCTCTAAGAGGCCAGCTCCATCCTTAAGACATAAGAGTGACTCTGAAGCAGTGGTCTCTAAGGGGCCAGCTCCATCCTTAAGACATAAGAGTGACTCTGAAGCAGTGATCTCTAAGTTGCCAGCTCCATCCTTAAGACATAAGAGTGACTCTGAAGCAGTGGTCTCTAAGGGGCCAGCTCCATCCTTAAGACATAAGAGTGACTCTGAAGCAGTGGTCTCTAAGAGGCCAGCTCCATCCTTAAGACATAAGAGTGACTCTGAAGCAGTGGTCTCTGAGGGGCCAGCTCCATCCTTAAGACATAAGAGTGACTCTGAAGCAGTGGTCTCTAAGGGGCCAGCTCCATCCTTAAGACATAAGAGTGACTCTGAAGCAGTGGTCTCTGAGGGACCAGCTCCATCCTTAAGACATAAGAGTGACTCTGAAGCAGTGGTCTCTGAGGGGCCAGCTCCATCCTTAAGACATAAGAGTGACTCTGAAGCAGTGGTCTCTGAGGGGCCAGCTCCATCCTTAAGACATAAGAGTGACTCTGAAGCAGTGGTCTCTAAGAGGCCAGCTCCATCCTTAAGACATAAGAGTGACTCTGAAGCAGTGGTCTCTGAGGGGCCAGCTCCATCCTTAAGACATAAGAGTGACTCTGAAGCAGTGGTCTCTAAGGGGCCAGCTCCATCCTTAAGACATAAGGGTGACTCTGAAGCAGTGGTCTCTGAGGGGCCAGCTCCATCCTTTTTGCTCTGATGTAAGAGCTGTCCCTTACATCGCTTACGTCAGATATTTTAAAGAGGGCTGTGTGTGTGCGCACCACAGCCCTCTTTTAAAAACGTGCCGCTAAGCAGCCTGCACTCGGCTCCGGAGTGAAGGTGGTCAGATGTTGGTCATCTGAGACGGGCGGACTGACCCCCCCCCCCCCCCCCTCTCTCTCTCCCTACGATGTCCAGTGGGGTTAGGCAACTAAAAAAAAGTACTTTTACTTGTGTACTTCATCATAGCTTACTTTCATTTTGACAGCAAATTTGTATTCAGTTTTAGTCAGTCCTTGATTTAGTCGATAAAATATTTCTTTGGCGGGCCGTGATGTCGTCTTGGTTATAAGTTATATATATATATAAATGTAATTAACTTAGTTGTATAAATATGAATATAAATGTAATTAATCTTAAATGTAATTAATTTAATTCAGACTCACCAAAAAACCTCGTCGTCGTAGATGACCTGAAGACAGAGAATTAACATTATTTAGAACATATTGTTTGTGTACAGTACAGACAGTGTTAAATAAAGTAGAGTTAAATGAAGTACGGAAATGTATTTGTGCTAACATAGATAACAGAGATAAAGCAACGTAACATAGCAGTGATGCCACTGTGCTAATGGAGGTGATAACAGCACAGTGATTTCACTGTGCTACCGTAGGTGATAACAGCACAGTGATGTCACTGTGCTACCGTAGGTGATAACAGCACAGTGATGTCACTGTGCTACCGTAGGTGATAACAGCACAGTGATGTCACTGTGCTAACGTAGATGATAACAGCACAGTGATGTCACTGTGCTAATGGAGGTGATAACAGAGTTAACAGTGCTGTCACTGTGCTAACGTAGGTGATAACAGCACAGTGATGTCACTGTGCTACCGTAGATGATAACAGCACAGTGATTTCACTGTGCTAACGTAGATGATAACAGCACAGTGATGTCACTGTACTAATGGAGGTGATAACAGAGTTACCAGTGATGTCACTGTGCTAACCTAGGTGATAACAGAGTTAACAGTGATGTCACTGTGCTAACGTATGTGATAACAGCACAGTGATGTCACTGTGCTAACGTAGATGATAACAGAGTTAACGGTGATCTCACCGCGATGAGCGCCAGCACAGACAGGATGTAGTAGGAGGAGTCTCTGAACAACGACCACCAGGTTAGCACCACCACCTGGAGAGGAGGAGAGAACACCGCTTAATATGCAGTCACAGGTCTGGTTACAGTTACCGGTCTGCATTCACTCTACATGCCGAGCTGGCTCTGTGCTTATTCAGGACCTCCCTAGGGAGACGCCCGAGAGGCATCCTAACCAGATGCCCGAACAGCGAAGGAGCAGCGGTTCTAAGCTGTGTCTCAGTGCACAGATAATCTGATATATCACATGAGCAGAGCCACACCGCCATACTAAATGCAATAGCTTTGCAATAAATGTTTATGGTCAATCCTAAGCTGAAGAGTCTACAGGTGTACAGGTGTAGTAAAGGTGGAGGTGGAGTGGTAAATAGAGATGTTACTCTTTGAACTTAATTTCTCCAAGGCTCAGGTGACGTCAAATAAGAGTAATAAATAAAGTAATAAATATATTAATTAGTGCATTAATAAATACAGTAAATAGAGTAATAAATAAAGTAATAAATACAGTACATAGAGTAGTACATAGAGTAATACATAAAGTAATAGAGTACCTGTCCTGTTAATTAGTACATTAATAAATACAGTACATAGAGTAATACATAAAGTAATAGAGTACCTGTCCTGTTAATTAGTACATTAATAAATACAGTACATAAAGTAATACATAAAGTAATAGAGTACCTGTCCTCTTAATTAGTACATTAATAAATACAGTACATAGAGTAATACATAAAGTAATAGAGTACCTGTCCTATTAATTAGTACATTAATAAATACAGTACATAGAGTAATACATGAAGTAATAGAGTACCTGTCCTGTTAATTAGTACATTAATAAATACAGTACATAGAGTAATACTGTCGCGTTTATTCCGGGTGGTGGGCTCATTATAATATTAAGTGCCGACCCAGCCTATATATGTAACTACATGTTGTGTTGTATATGTATAGATGTTAGTGTTACTAAGGAAGTTCACTGCCTATATAGAATACTCTGTGTTATATAAGAACAGAAATCCTCTTATCAACCAATTACAGTATCTCAGGGATGTAGATATTAATACAGTAAATTGGGGGGTAAAATGTGTTGTACTAACTACTGCTAGAAGGAATGTTTAGGACGCATACTAGTGGGGCACAAGTCAATAAGTGATGATTACCAGCACAGGGAAGGAAGTGTCAAATGTCGAGAGGCGTGTGCTCACAGAGGCAATGCAGATACGCGTGACTCGTTTTATTCATTCGTAAGCATGTGACAAAGCAGGAGACATGGCGTTTGCGTGAGTCTTTATAATGTGTTAATAAGTACGGTAAATACTCTGTCATAGTGATACGCTTGTGCAGTCGTTAGATCTGTGAATTAATAGTATGTGTTTGTGTTTCTTTTGTGTGTTTCAGTTTATTACCTAATGCTACTAACGCGACTGAAGTCGCGACCTCTGAATCTTGTGCTAATGATTAAGAGCATTTAGTTGTGGAAGCTATTTGAACTATATCTAAACACGGGCCAGACAAAGCAAATAGGGCTTTTACTGTACACAAGTTTAGTAGAAGTGTGTTTGTACGTGTGTGAGTGTGTTATGAGTTATTAGTAATAAAATGGCCGGAAAATAAGTGAATGTTTGAGAGCCTTATTACAACTTGGAGGAAGTGTGTGTTTGAGTAATATAACGGTGTGTGTTTAAATCACAATTACTATCCTGTTTGTTACACCCCCATGCGGAGGGTTGAATCAATAGTTGAACAAAGTTATGAAACAGCAAAGTTTAATTATATCCGTACAGTAATAAAGCAACCCGGTAATCACCGGTGCAAGTAACGAAGCAACCGAAGTGAATCACCGTTGCAGTAATAAAAGCAACGTGTGTAGGTTACCGTTATAACATTATAACGGGAACCACCGGAGCGAAACCATAGCAACGCGTGTAAACACCGTAGCTATATCCCTTAGCATTCAGTGCAACCACGATGCTAATGGAAGCCATAGGCCCGTGTTAGCTTAGGCTACTACGTGATCAGTGGATGTCTGGCTGTTAGCGAGACGCTAGCGGAGAAGCAAGACAAAGAGACGGCCATCCCGGAGCAGCTCTGGACCCGTCACCGGTCGCCTTCGTTCGAGAACCAACGCGACCGCCCGCAGGCTGCTGAAGTAGCTGATACCTGCGAGGAATCATCCGCTCGCCTTAGTGAAAGGTGACCCGGACTGGGAGTTCGGGGTAGGGTGCTAGCGGCTACATAGCTGCTAAAGAGGAACCACCTGGGTGCTGACAAAGTGCTCGGCTGTTGCAGTCCTAAATAAAAAGTTTCAGTGCCCACAGGAGTGCTTGTGCATTGGGGGGAATATCGCTGGAATTGTGTGTTGCAAAAAGGAAACTGTGCATTGACTTTTGGGAAGAAATCGAGCTAAAGCTAAATCCTGTGATCCAGAAAGAAGCTAGCCACCTTTCCATTGACATTGCATTGAGCCTAGCAACCAAAGAGCATTAGAGGTAGCTTCGGCTAACGAGAGCTAATGCTAAAACTGATAGCATATGAATAGCTGTGACTAACGTGGAGCTAATGTTAATGCTGATAGCATAGGAATAGCTTTGTCTAACGTGGAGCTAATGCTAATGCTAACAGGAGGGGCGTTTGAGGGGATACAATACACGTGTTCCACAGCCACTTCCTGAGCAGTCGCCATTGAGGAATGTCCCGGTCCCGGCCATCTTGAAACAGAAAGGTTGGTGGGGGGGCGAGCGTCCATATCGTAACCATGGCAACCTTAGCAGACTTAACCGACTTTAAAAAGGCACGTTCTAAAAGCCAAGGAACGCTGACCAAGAACGCCGCTAAGTGCTTATTAGTGCCATTCACCGACGCAAAGTCTGAGGAAGAACTCAAACTTATGATAGTTGGTGTGACGAAGGACTACGAGGCATTTCTAAATGATAGCCTAGAGTATAAAAATGCTTTAGAAGAAATTGATGACGAGGATTGTAAAAATGAAATCCTCGCGGTGGATGAGAAAATAAAAGCAGGCGAAGATAAATACACTTTAGGCACTAAACAAGTGAAGAACGCTTTATGGGACCGGTGTATTGATGCGGCTTTTAAGTGCGCTTTAACTCGGGTAGAGTCTGCGTTCCGTTACGCAGATCCTGACAAATATAAAGAGCACGAAATAACGGAACGCCTCTGCAATAATGTGGCTACCGAATTTGAGGAGTCCTTTGCAGACGTGAAAGCCTTATTTGAACAGTTAGGCCGTGTGGTGAGGTCCCTTTTCGTTCAGGTCCGTTCCCACGGAAGGGGGACTACACAATTTTTTCTCCATAAAAGAGATTTATAGGTAGACAGTCTAAATAAAAAAGTTCTACTCGTCCGACGCTGCAGTTATTTTATAATCCGCGATCTAAAAAGGGACTATTTCTTACAAGGCGTAATAATATGTGCAAGGGGAGTGGTGTGGTTTTGGTCACGTGGACCAATCGCGTAGCCGCTTTATTCCCTTGAGTATGCGCGTAACGTCTTCGTATGCGGAAGAACTTTTTGTTGTCCATAGCAACCTAGCAACTCACTGTTGCGACGCTGTTTTCATTCTCTAAACTGGGAAAATGGGAAAGAGCCGTTGTGCGATTGACTGTACAAACAGATTAAAAAAGAACTCGGAGCTATCCTTTTACAGACTGCCGAAATGTAAAGAAAAAAGAAGTAAATGGATCGCTGCACTTCGCCGATGTAGTCATGTTTCAGGGCTACATGGATTTGGGGGTGCCACTTTCACTTTGTGTCAGGTATGTTGCTTTTTTTGTAAAACCATACGTTCAATGTAAAAGGAACTTTTCACACAATGTCCCGTTTTAAACGAACCTAACGGAGTTCTCTTCTTGTGGACCAATTAGTGGATTAACATAGTCCGTTACCCGGAAAGAGATCTGGTCAGGAGTAATTACTCATCAACATGTTACGTGAGTCCGTGGAAAGACTTTAATGTTAATGTTCTTATTGATCAACACACCCTGCAGTTACTGAATGTTAAGTCTCCATGGTTTCCCTCAGAATATCGTATGACACTGATTTATATGACACATTAAGAGTCCACTGATAACCACTACAGTGGTTTAATATCAAACTTTTTTTGTTTGTTTTTTTCAAGGACCCACATAACGTTTGATTGTTATTGCACAAATGGACTTACTCTGAGAGTGTACGAATGGAACCAAATGGACCCATAGTGTCAGAGTTACAGACCTGCATGTGTCCATTTGTACACTCAGGCTGTAAGGGTCCATTTGGTTCCATCTCTCAGAGTTACAGACCTGTAAGGTCCATTTGGTTCCTAAGAAGGGTCCATTTGGGGTCCAATGGGGTCCATTGGTTCCATTTGTACACAGTTACAGACATGCAGGCTAATCCTCTCTCACTCTAATGCCAGACTGGCATTAGAGTGAGACACTGGCATTTCCAGTGTGTGCCAGTGGTCACCCTTAGCACCCGTGGTTAAAGCTGCCTACCCCTGCTCTACACCAACAATGTTGTGAGCTTGTAGATCTGCTATTTTCTGCAAATGTTCCCTCCAGAATAGGGATGCTATTGTTCCAGTGGTTAATGTAAAAAAATAATCTCACAATGATTTGGCAGCCCCGTCCCGGATGAGTTTGTTTTGAGGCTGATGTCTGAAACAAGACATATGTGAAAACACCCTATATATGTAAACAAATTAATATCATATTTCTAGTAAATGTTTTTGTTGTTTTTGTTATTTAAGGGGAAAAGAGTGATGATCCTCTACATCCTGACTACGTGCCAAGGTTATTTGGTTTCACCTCCATCACTGATCGAAGTACAGCAGAGGTACAGACTGTTGTTGAAGTCCCAGGCATTGGGGTCCAGACAGAGGAAACACAAAATGACATTGCCTCATTACATGAACAGATTAAATCTTTAAATGCTGAATGTCAATCACTTAGGGATAAAGTTAACAAATTAGAAAGTGAGTTGAAACATCGTACTCTTGATCCTTCAGAATTTGATGACAGCAAAATGAAATTCTTCACAGGACTTTCATGTTGTTGTTCAATTTTGTGTCACCAAGTTTACCACCTCCTGCAAAACAGTCACTTAGTGATACTCAGAGACTTCTGCTTACACTGAGGAAGCTGCGCCTCAATCTGTCTGAGGAACTTTTAGGTTACCTCTTTGGCATTCTTTGAGTCAACTGAGGTAAGCCAAGCAGGTTCATCTTGGCAGCAGTTTTAACCTTGACCAGTCAACTTTCAACACACTGAGCAAATATGTGTGCTACCTGTATGGCCAATCATCTGCCAAAAACGTGAATGATGCAAGGTACAAATCATTCTGTACGGCATCATCAGCTTTGCCAGAACTGTACATTCCCCCAACAAGTGATGCTCTCCACCAACATTGCAAAAGGGCAAACTACCAAGCAGCAGTGATGAGACGTTCTCTGACTAGTAGGATGTGTGCTCCTTCACCCATTGGCAGTGGATGGGTCATGGAGGATGGGGAGTTAACAGTACAATGGATGACTAGAAATCCTGCCCCTGATAGTGTGTTGCAGGTAGTCCACTGTAATTGCAAAAAAAGCAAATGTGAGACTGAAAGATGTTCATGTATGTCTGCAAAACTGTTTTGCACTGATTTATGTCACTGCCAGGACTGTGAAAATGTGTCAAAGGAAACAGAAGAAAGAGGTAGGCCTACATGGGATGATGACTCTGATGAAAGTGATAGGGATGAGTAACCCAACATGTTACCATGTAGGCCTACTACTTTTTTTTTTTCAACAATTATTATGCATTTGTATGTTATTTTGTATTTTCAATTTTCATATATTTCCTTGGCCGGGGGGGTGGATGTACAGATGACAGATGCTGTGACCCTTTGCTGTGACCCACTTGTAAATAAATAAATGTTTCATACCATATGTTGTAATAATTCTGACCTCTACTACTTTAATTCTTAGTCTTGTCCATTTGTTGCATTATTCCAATTTAGGGGGCGTGGTAACATTTTGATAGATTTTCTGCCATGTTGGTCCAAGGTGCCCTGATTTTCTTTTCTACCTTTCATTACACATTAGGATGAGACTTTTTCTATGTATGAAACATAAGCTCTTGACACAATTTACTGTGTAGGTTTCATTGTACTGTGTGGCAAACACTTAAGTTGAAGCATATTCTTTAACAAATATGCTACATTTCATGATATAAATTCACATATGACTGAGTAAACTAAAGGCACCAATACTTATGTCAGATGTTATGTATATGCATTTGACATTTGAGAAAAAAAAATTGTTGCCAAAAACACATTTTACAAGCAAAAACAGCAGCACACGATTTTCGTTTTTTGGTTATAAACTGTTTATACATTTATGGCTATAAAAAAAAAACAGCAGGTTTTTATGAGTAGAACTTTTTACCCAAAGTCTAGAAGGGTATTATCTATGAAAAAATGCATTGAATGCGTAGTTCGCTTGACATGGGAACGAAACTCATTTTCTAAGCACTTTTTCATGGGTCCCAACACGGCCTAAGTATGAAGGTTGCATTTCTGGCGAGAATTTGACCGGATTAATGAAAACAGTCAACAACTATAAGGTGGAGAAAAATAGACGCCTCCAGGAGTTGGCGCACAAAGGCGATATAACTAAGCCTGTAGCAATTAAAGAGGAGAAGGTTCCTCAAGCCCTCGCCGCCGCTGACGGCGGGGTAAACGGGAAAACAAAGGCGAGTAAACTCGCTACCCAACCAATGAAATTACCACAATTCAGTGGAGACCGCATGTCTTATTTCAGATGGAAAGCACAATGGCATAGAAAATATGCGCTGTGTGAATCCGCTGACTGGGGTGACGACATGCATTACCAACTATTGATGGATTCCATTGACAAAAAGATCAGTGATGAATTAAGACTGGATTATTGCAAAACTACTGAAGAAGTGTACCGTAAACTGGAGTGTTTATACGGTAACGTAGGACAAATTGTCAGTGAGATTATAATGAATCTGGATAGCGTGCCTAAGGTGCGCAGTGGACCTGGTCAACACAAAGAGACGTTGCATCTAGTTCGATTGATAGAACAATCAGTCCTTGATCTATCTGACCTAGATGCAGATGAGGCTATCAAAAATCCAGTCGTAATTTATAATCTGGAGAGAAAATTGCCGCCAGAAATACAAGAAAGGTGGATAGTTCATCACCAAGGTTTGTCTAAAAATCAGGGCAATGTCGGGTACAAGAACAGATTTGAGTGTTTCATTGAATTTCTCCGCGAGCATACAGCAGTGCTCGTTGAACAGGAGATATTAAATGCAACAAGCTCAGAGACCAAACGTAATGATTCACCACGGAGCCATAAAAATGAGCGGTACTCAGACAGGCCGGGCAGCGGTGCGCGCGAGAAACGCGCGTCCACAAAGGCTACCAGTACCACTAGTGGCGAGGCGCGCGGATCCAATTGCGTAATCTGTGGGGAAAATGATCATACGGGCCAACTGTACCGTTGTAAAGTATTCGGACGAGCTAATGTAGAGAGCAAGAGGGCTCTCGTTAAAAAGCACAAAGCATGCGTGCGGTGCTTAGGCCAGCATGACGGGCAGTGCAGAGTGCGGAACAACAGTTTCCTATGCAAAATTGTGGAGTGCAAAAACGAAGCGCCTCACAATTTTCAGTTGTGCCTAAAAAGACGTAACAAGGACAGTGGTGCTATAAATGACGGCGCGAGGGAAGCTAGTAACGTGGGGAGGGACTTGCGGGGCCCCACACGTGAAGTGGAAGAAATGTTTGCAAAAGCAGCACTATCACCAGAACAACTAGTAATAATGCGCAAAGCTTTCACTAATAATATAGCCACGACTGTCTGCGCTGATGGCGACGGACAAACAGAATTGCCGGTTCTCATGATGACACTGGAAGTGACCACAAGACGTGGAGACTGGGCGGGCGCTTTGATTGATCTCGCTTCTGACACTAACTATATTACCCACAAAGCAGCGAAGAGACTTGGACTAAAAGGGGTGCCTGTTTCTCTGTTTGTGAAGGGTGTGGGTGGCATGACCAGATCATATCAAACTCAACGTTATTCAGTTTGTTTGAAAATAATGGAGAAGGGCTCTTCTCGAAGCCATGACATGACTTGTTACGGTCTGGATGAAATTACAGACGTCAAGGGTGAAGTGAGTCCTTCACGCATTGCAGAACTTTTTCCGGGTACCGAACCGAAAGAGTTGCGACGTCCAGCTAAAGTGGAAATACTTATTAGCGCTAGAGAGGGGCGTCTAGCCCCGCAAAGGCTGAGAAGGGTCGGGGATCTGGTCCTATGGGAGGGTGCTCTGGGTAAAACGGTTAGCGGAGTGCATCCTACTCTGTTTGACGCTAGTGAAATGATCACAAGAGAGGCGTCAACCCATTTAGCTCTTTCAATGAGAGGGGCTGCCGTTGAGATTAAGGCGGCGGCTACTTGCCATACTGATTCCGCCACCGCTCTGTCGTGGTGGCGTTGGGACAGTATCGGCGCCGCGTGCAACCCTCTATGTGGAGGTTGTCGGTGTGGAAAATGCGCTCCTGGTGGAAAGGAGATGTCTCTCGCTGACGAGAGAGAAATGGAGATTGTCAAAAGGGGTTTAACTTTTAAGACAAGTGACGCGCACAGTGACGAGTCTCACTGGGACGCGAGTTACCCCTGGAAAGAGAATCCAGATACTTTACCGAACAATAGAACGGCGGTTGTGGCCACGTTCTTAAAATCTGAGAAACGTCTCAGTAGAGATCCTGTGTGGAAAAAGGCTTATGCTAGCCAGATGCACGAGATGCTCAAGAGAGGTGCTGCTGTCAAACTGTCTAAAATTGTCATGGACATGTGGAACGGCGCCGTCTGGTGGATTAACCATCTCATGGCACCAAACCCACATTCTGTTTCCACGCCAGTTAGAATAGTCTGGGACAGTAGTCAAGAATTTCGAGGTGTGAGTTTGAACAGCATCCTGTTGAAGGGTCCTGACGTCTTGAACCCCATCCGAGCAGTGTTACTTCGTTTCAGAGAAGGGAAGTATGCTGCTATCGGCGACGTAAGCAAAATGTACCACTCGGTCTGGCTTGAAGAGCGGGAGGTACATTTGCACCGGTTCCTATGGAGGGACTCAGTTGACAGCGAGATTGAAGATTACGCTGTGGTACGGGTCAACATGGGTGACCGTCCAGCTGGTAGCATAGCTCAAATAGCGATGCGCGAAACAGCGTATCTACCTCAGTTCACTGACATGGTGGACGAGAGGGAAGTAATCGTGGAAAACGCTTACGTGGATGACATTTTTCTATCTCACAATTGCCCCCAGAGGCTAGAGGAGCTACTGGCGGGGGTTAAAACCATTCTGGCCACCGGGGGGTTTCACCTAAAGCCCTGGGTACGGTCAGGCCAAAGTGGGAGGGAAGGAGATGGAGGAATGAGACCAGAGACTATATTGTTGCCAAATCAAATGAGAGAGGAAGACAACAAGGCTCTGGGAGTTGGTTACCATGTGAAGGAGGACAGCCTCTTCATCATGATTGCCATAAACTTTTCCGCAAGAAAGAAAAAAGTGCGGAGCGAGGAAAACCTTGCTCTGGAGGAGGTGGCGGAGAAAACGCCAAATCCTTTGACTCGGCGGATGTTGCTGAGTCAAGTAGCAGGGCTGTATGATCCCATTGGCCTTGTGACGCCTCTGAAACAGAAGGGCGTTATTCTAGTCAGAAGAGCGTTCCAGGAGGCAGGGTCATTGACCAAAGACACTTGGGATCAACCGCTGTCTAGCGATCTCCGCATGAGAGCGGTTGAGCTTTTTGTGGAATATGCAAAGCTGAGTTCTATCACGTTCCCTAGGTGCATCACTCCGCCCGGATGGGTGGGGGAACCCTGGGGCATCACCTTTTCCGATGGGAGCTCAGAGTCCTACGGAGCGGTGCTCTACCTGCGCTGGGAAACTGCTAGCGGGGTAGAGACTCGTCTGGTGGAGTCAAAAGCCAAGTTGGCTCCCCTAGATCAAAAAGGCGATGCAGTGAAAGCTGAAATCTGCGGTGCTGTCTTTGCCGCACGGCTTAAAGAGTACGTGTTGAAGCATAGCAGGCTGACAATCGCGAGGTGGTATCACTTTGTTGACAGTCAGACAGTGCTGGGTGCCATTCAAAGAGACAGTTACGGGTTCCAAACGTTCTTCGCAAACAGGGTTGGGGAAATCCAGAAGGCGGGGCCTGTGACTGACTGGTGGTGGATTCCCGGGGTGGAAAATGTAGCCGATCTAGTCACAAGGGGGGGTTCTCCTGAGCAATTAGACAGTGACTCCCTGTGGCAAAAGGGACCAGAGTTCCTGACCAAACCAGTGGAGGAATGGCCCATGAAGTCTGCTGCTGAGGTGGCTGCTTCATCGCGAGAAATCGTGAGTACATTGCAGAGAAAGGCATTCTCTGCCGCTGTTACTAGATCCCAGACTAGGAACCAGGGGTCTGCGACGCTGCCAGGCAGTGGCAGGTCCTCACCAGTCAGTGACAGATCTTCACCGGACAACGGGGGGTCTCCAGCAGCAAGCAGGAGTCCTTCACCGGTCAGTGATGGGGGTTCTGGGGCAGCATCTAATGACGAAACTGAGCAGCTGTGGGGGTCGGGTCTTGTGAACCAGATGGACTTGACTAGATGCAGCACACTGTCAAAACTCTGCGGGGCAGTAGGCTACGTCCGCAGGGTGTTGCGCGGCCACAGGGGCTTATTCAAGTCCGGCAGTCGTGTACAGTGGGGGGCAGTGCTCTCTGTCGGAGAGCGCGACACAGCATTTATGGAGCTGTGCCTTGCTGCCCAAGAGGGGATTTCTTTCCCGACAACGACACTGAACCGTCTTGTAGTTAGTAAAAACGTCAAGACAGGTCTCTTGCTATGCCGAGGCCGAGTTCAAACCGTTGACCAAGAAAGTCAAGGCGTGCCCATCATTCCTTACGGAGCACGAGTCAGCACACTACTGTGCGAGGAGGCTCACCGTGCAAACCACGAAGGCGTGGCTGGGACACTCCTGCGAGTCAGGAAGAAGGCCTGGGTGATTCAGGGGCCGAGGGTCGCACGGAAAGTGATCGACTCTTGCCTGTTTTGTCGTAAGCGGGAAGCTAAGCTATCCAGTCAAGTGATGGCTGATCTTCCTACAGTGCGCACAAGTCCAGCAGCTCCGTTCGAGTACACAACGCTGGATTTGTTCGGTCCTTACACTGTCAGAGGCATTGTGAGGCGACGCGTAAAGAGAAAAGTCTGGGGCGTGGTCTTCAGTTGTATGGCCTCACGAGCTGTCCATGCAGACTTAGTTGAGGACTTGTCTACAGAAGGCTTTCTGCAGACCTACCAGCGATTCACTGCTCTGAGAGGCCACCCCAAAAAGTTGTGGTCTGATCAGGGTACGAACTTTGTTGGCGCAAGACCAGCATTGGAGGATCTATACAAGTTCCTAGGGGACATTGACAAGAAGCAGATCCAGCAGAGAGCAGCAGTTGCAGGGACCGACTGGGCATGGGAGTTTAGCCCAGCGGACTCCCCGCATCGGAACGGGGCGGCCGAGGCTGCCGTCCATGTTCTAAAAAGGGCGTTGAGCAGCGTCGGCGACACCGATGATCTGTCGGCGTTGGAGTTCCAGACTCTACTTTACCTTGCTGCTAACCTGTCCAACGAAAGACCCATCGGAGCCAGAGCTCAGGTCGGCGAGGATTCGGTGGACATCATCACTCCCAACTCACTGCTGTTGGGGCGGGCAGGGCCCAGGGGAGACTACCTGGGTTTTGACTTCCCTAGCTACCCATACAGTCGTCTTCGGGCAGTTCAGCGCGAGGTGGACAAGTTCTGGAAGCGGTGGAGCCAGCTGGCGGGTCCACATCTCTTCATCCGAGAGAAATGGCACGTTCCTGCACGGAATGTGGCCGTCGGCGACCTGGTGTGGGTCGCGGACCAGAACGCTCTACGAGGTCGATTCCGGATGGGTCGTGTCGTGGAGGTCTATCCAGATAACCAGGGTGTTGTCAGGGACGTAAAGGTGCGGACATGTCCAAGTCTGCCCATCAGTTGGTCGCAGGTGGAAAAGGACGAGGTGGCGTGGCCATCTGTCATCCTCCATCGTGATGTGCGAAGGCTGGTGGTCCTAATCCCGGTTGAAGACCAGTAAATTAGACTAGAAGTCCTCTTGAGAAATACCCAAACGAACTCTTCCATATATGCATGTTGCGCGGGTAAGATTAGCTTAATGGGTATTTACTTGAGGCAAGACTGGGTGGTGGGGCATACTTGCCATCCAGTAAGGAGCGAAGCGGTGGTGTCGACCTCCTATAGTCAGTTGAGATCAAAATTTATTCAGTATGAAAGTAGAATAGGTTTATTGATTCATGAGTTCACCTGGTGAGTGCCATCTGGAGGCGTTCATCAATAGAAGCATGATTGATATGCTTTTTTCTATTGTTTATTTGAATGGTTTTGTATACAAATGAGTGTGGGGTATCTATTTAGCTTACTGGGTTTAATTTCAAACCGTAGCTAAAAGTGGGAGGTGTCGCGTTTATTCCGGGTGGTGGGCTCATTATAATATTAAGTGCCGACCCAGCTTATATATGTAACTACATGTTGTGTTGTATATGTATAGATGTTAGTGTTACTAAGGAAGTTCACTGCCTATAGATATACTCTGTGTTATATAAGAACAGAAATCCTCTTATCAACCAATTACAGTATCTCAGGGATGTAGATATTAATACAGTAAATTGGGGGGTAAAATGTGTTGTACTAACTACTGCTAGAAGGAATGTTTAGGACGCATACTAGTGGGGCACAAGTCAATAAGTGATGATTACCAGCACAGGGAAGGAAGTGTCAAATGTCGAGAGGCGTGTGCTCACAGAGGCAATGCAGATACGCGTGACTCGTTTTATTCATTCGTAAGCAATGTGACAAAGCAGGAGACATGGCGTTTGCGTGAGTCTTTATAATGTGTTAATAAGTACGGTAAATACTCTGTCATAGTGATACGCTTGTGCAGTCGTTAGATCTGTGAATTAATAGTATGTGTTTGTGTTTCTTTTGTGTGTTTCAGTTTATTACCTAATGCTACTAACGCGACTGAAGTCGCGACCTCTGAATCTTGTGCTAATGATTAAGAGCATTTAGTTGTGGAAGCTATTTGAACTATATCTAAACACGGGCCAGACAAAGCAAATAGGGCTTTTACTGTACACAAGTTTAGTAGAAGTGTGTTTGTACGTGTGTGAGTGTGTTATGAGTTATTAGTAATAAAATGGCCGGAAAATAAGTGAATGTTTGAGAGCCTTATTACAACTTGGAGGAAGTGTGTGTTTGAGTAATATAACGGTGTGTGTTTAAATCACAATTACTATCCTGTTTGTTACACCCCCATGCGGAGGGTTGAATCAATAGTTGAACAAAGTTATGAAACAGCAAAGTTTAATTATATCCGTACAAATACATAAAGTAATACATAAAGTAATAGAGTACCTGTCCTGCAAAGATTCCACTCAGGCCGATGATGACGAGGATGTTGAAGACGGCTGAACCTACGATGGTTCCCACGCCCACATCCCCTTTGGTTATGAACACGCCTGGGTGAGAGACATAGGGTTCATACAGGGGGGGGAGAGAGAGAGAGAGAGAGAGAGAGAGAGAGAGAGAGAGAGAGAGAGAGAGAGCGAGAGAGAGAGACGCCCCCTTTAATGATGAATACACTAAGATACTCATGACATGTACCTGTCTAAATACTTCACTAAGATACTCATGACATGTACCTGTCTAAATACTTCACTAAGATACTCATGACATGTACCTGTCTAAATACTTCACTAAGATACTCATGACATGTACCTGTCTACCTGTGTTTAACCCATTTTGGTGTTATGCTTTAGCTATTTAAAAATAGCAGATCTACAAGCTCATAGCGCACCACCGAGTGGCGCGCTACGAGCTTGTAGGTCTGCTATTTTTGACTGACATAGAAACATAGCTTTTTTCAGAAAACTGTCATTTTCAAGCAGACATTTTTAGAATCTGATCTCAGGTCAGAATGGGTTAAATGTCGGGAGCGAACCCGTTTCAAAGTCACAGATTACATCCGAACTTTGCAGCTCTCCTGGATTCCGACTTACGGAGGTTTGAAAATCCTGCTCGTTAACCGAGGTACCCGGTCATCAGATGTAACGTCCCATAGCTGTGGTGGCAGGCCCGGAATTTCATCCTTTTAGGGGCAAGGACACTTGGCCTTTGGTGTGGTCAACTTTTTGAGGGCACAAGGCCGAGTGCCAGGGCATGAAGGCCATCAATTAAAACAATTATTTTAAGTCCCCGGTCATCATTGTTTTAGCTTAAAGGTTAAGGATGATTACATTTATCTTTTTCAAGGCGAACATTGGTTCAGAATAGTGCTTCTTAAATAAATAATCACAGCTTTAAATAACAACAATAACAAAATATAAGTAGCTACTGTTGTAAAATATTGTAAAAATGTCTGTATTCTGTAACATGTATTGGGGTTAAACTGTGAGTTAATTCACAGAAAATACAATGACTGCTTACATAACTTTTGAATGAGGGCGTTTAGGTTTAGAAAAGCCTGTATTTTGTGCTAAAGACTAAAGTAATATATTGAATAACATATACATGTAGGTTTTAAGGCTGCAGGACTGGCATATGGCATTGTAGAGAGGTTAGTGACAGATGAGATCTCTCCATTGTGGGGCTCTGGTCCATATCTCTAATGTGTGTGTGTGTGTGTGTGTGTGTGTGTGTGTGTGTGTGTGTGTGTGTGTGTGTGTGTGTGTGTGTCATGACGACCAGCGGGGCACGCAAAAGAATCAAACCACTGCAAATGGCAATACAAGTCTGTGTGAGACGTTTGGGGAAGGTTACCGTAATCACTGGGAAATCGCGCAGAGGCGTTGCCATAGCAACCGGATCAATGTTAAAAGCTGCCGTGGGGCTCAACCAATATATACGTAGCAAATAACATCCCCTGGCTGGGGGGTACGTATAACATCCCCTGGCTGGGGGGTACGTATAACATCCCCTAGCTGGGGGGTACGTATAACATCCCCTAGCTGGGGGGTACGTATAACATCCCCTAGCTGGGGGGTACGTATAACATCCCCTAGCTGGGGGGTACGTATAACATCCCCTAGCTGGGGGGTACGTATAACATCCCCTGGCTGGGGGGTACGTATAACATCCCCTAGCTGGGTGGTACGTATAACATCCCCTAGCTGGGGGGTACGTATAACATCCCCTAGCTGGGGGGTACGTATAACATCCCCTAGCTGGGGGGTACGTATAACATCCCCTAGCTGGGGGGTACGTATAACATCCCCTAGCTGGGGGGTACGTATAACATCCCCTGGCTGGGGGGTACGTATAACATCCCCTAGCTGGGGGGTACGTATAACATCCCCTAGCTGGGGGGTACGTATAACATCCCCTGGCTGGGGGGTACGTATAACATCCCCTGGCTGGGGGGTACGTATAACATCCCCTAGCTGGGGGGTACGTATAACATCCCCTGGCTGGGGGGTACGTATAACATCCCCTAGCTGGGGGGTACGTATAACATCCCCTGGCTGGGGGGTACGTATAACATCCCCTGGCTGGGGGGTACGTATAACATCCCCTGGCTGGGGGGTACGTATTCATACGGACATGGGAGAAAAATAATGAATGTCGCCGAAGTCCACGCCCACAACACCAGAGGGAGCTCAACATAAACCATGTGCAACCCAGATTCGGCACAAACAAGGGACTAAATTAATTTCGCTACTATGTGCCACCAAAATGTGTAACGCCCTACCAACAGTCATTAAGACATGTGAATCCCTTGACTACTTCAAAACCGTTCTCAAAGGGCACCTACGGATGGCTGCAGTTAGAAACTGACCCCCGTAAAAAAATAAATGTTAAAGGTTTAAAGAAATGTTAAACCTACACTGTACATGTTTTCCTTTTTTTTTATCCTCCGCAGTTTTTGTGTTGACCTGTACTTTAGTTTTAAATGTACCAATCAATCAATCAATCAATCGATCATTCAATGAAAGGGTTAAAAATGGGTCACATGATGATTCTATTAAACTAAGCTACTGATTGGCTGAGCCGTACTGACCAATCAGAGAGGTGAAGAGCTCGGGGGCGGAGCTTCCTGCCGCCATGAAGGTTGCCCCGGCAACGTCCTCGCTGAGAGACAGGTTCTGGAATAAATTTGCATATCATCAGCATATCATTATAAAAGAGAATACAGTGCCCCCTAGTGCCATGCTGTTGTAATATTAATAGACCACAGTGACCCCTAGTGGCCAGTGTGTTATAATATTAATAGACCACAGTGTTCCCTAGTGCCATGCTGTTGTAATATTAATAGACCACAGTGACCCCTAGTGGCCACAGTGTGTAATTTCACCTCTGAAATCTTCTCCAAGGAAGGAACGAAGTAGACGTCACACACGATGGCCAGAGCGTAGAACATGTAGACGGCCTGTAGAGGGCAGTAGAGAGTTAATATCACAGAAGAGTCGTGTGGAGCGTTGTCCAGGGTGTTTTAGAGAAGGGAGAAGAGTCTGGGACGTGTGGAGCGTTGTCCAGGGTGTCTTAGAGAAGGGAGAAGAGTCTGGGACGTGTGGAGCGTTGTCCAGGGTGTCTTAGAGAAGGGAGAAGAGTCTGGGACGTGTGGAGCATTGTCCAGGGTGTTTTAGAGAAGGGAGAAGAGTCTGGGACGTGTGGAGCGTTGTCCAGGGTGTCTTAGAGAAGGGAGAAGAGTCTGGGACGTGTGGAATATTGTCCAGGGTGTTTTAGAGAAGGAAGAAGAGTCTGGGACGTGTGGAGCATTGTCCAGGGTGTTTTAGAGAAGGGAGGAAAGTCTGGGATGTGTGGAGCGTTGTCCAGGGTGTTTTAGAGAAGGGAGAAGAGTCTGGGAAATGTGGAGCGTTGTCCAGGGTGTTTTAGAGAAGGGAGAAGAGTCTGGGACATGTGGAGCATTGTCCAGGGTGTTTTAGAGAAGGGAGAAGAGTCTGGGACGTGTGGAGCGTTGTCCAGGGTGTTTTAGAGAAGGGAGAAGAGTCTGGGACGTGTGGAGCGTTGTCCAGGGTGTCTTAGAGAAGGGAGAAGAGTCTGGGACGTGTGGAGCATTGCCCAGGGTGTTTTAAAGAAGGGAAAGTATTTATACTCACACAGAGAACATGTAGAAGTACAGCTCCATTCTCTCTCTGCTCCTTGGTGAAGATGTCTGCAGGAAACTCGTGGATGGCTGAGAATACACAGAGTACACGTGTATTAGTACAACGGTATCAGACTGAGGTATCAATAAGCTTTGGGCTTATCGAGTACGCGGTATCGATAAGCTTTGGGCTTATCCAGTACCCGGTATCGATAAGCTTTGGGCTTATCGAGTACACGGTATCAATAAGCTTTGTTCTTATCGAGTACACGTGTCCCCTAGGGTAGGTACCCTCACATGTTCTCCCCGTGTCCCCTATAGGGTAGGTACCCTCACATGTTCTCCCCGTGTCCCCTAGGGTAGGTACCTTCACATGTTCTCCCCGTGTCCCCTAGGGTTGGTACCCTCACATGTTCACCCCGTGTCCCCTATAGGGTAGGTACCCTCACATGTTCTCCCCGTGTCCCATAGGGTAGGTACCCTCACATGTTCTCCCCGTGTCCCCTAGGGTTGGTACCCTCACATGTTCTCCCCGTGTCCCCTATAGGGTAGGTACCCTCACATGTTCTCCCCGTGTCCCATAGGGTAGGTACCCTCACATGTTCTCCCCGTGTCCCCTAGGGTAGGTACCCTCACATGTTCTCCCCGTGTCCCCTATAGGGTAGGTACCCTCACATGTTCTCCCCGTGTCCCCTAGGGTAGGTACCCTCACATGTTCTCCCCGTGTCCCCTATAGGGTAGGTACCCTCACATGTTCTCCCCGTGTCCCCTAGGGTAGGTACCCTCACATGTTCTCCCCGTGTCCCCTATAGGGTAGGTACCCTCACATGTTCTCCCCGTGTCCCCTAGGGTAGGTACCCTCACATGTTCTCCCCGTGTCCCCTATAGGGTAGGTACCCTCACATGTTCTCCCCGTGTCCCCTAGGGTAGGTACCCTCACATGTTCTCCCTCGTGTCCCCTATAGGGTAGGTACCCTCACATGTTCTCCCCGTGTCCCCTATAGGGTAGGTACCCTCACATGTTCTCCCCGTGTCCCATAGGGTAGGTACCCTCACATGTTCTCCCTGTGTCCCCTATAGGGTAGGTACCCTCACATGTTCTCCCCGTGTCCCCTAGGGTAGGTACCCTCACATGTTCTCCCTGTGTCCCCTAGGGTAGGTACCCTCACATGTTCTCCCCGTGTCCCCTAGGGTACGTACCCTCACATGTTCTCCCTGTGTCCCCTAGGGTAGGTACCCTCACATGTTCTCCCCGTGTCCCCTATAGGGTAGGTACCCTCACATGTTCTCCCTGTGTCCCCTAGGGTAGGTACTCTCACATGTTCTCCCCGTGTCCCCTATAGGGTAGGTACCCTCACATGTTCTCCCTGTGTCCCCTAGGGTAGGTACCCTCACATGTTCTCCCCGTGTCCCCTATAGGGTAGGTACCCTCACATGTTCTCCCCGTTTCCCCTATAGGGTAGTAGGGGTGCAACGGTTTTCGGTTTAAACCGAAACCGTTCGGTACGGCATGCACGGTTCAATACGCTCTAATGAACCGCGCTATTTCGGTTTGCATTAATTAATTTCTTACAGCTGCGAAGAATGTATTTCTCGGTCACACACCGGCCTACTTAGAAGTCTAGCACTCTATCGGTCACACACCGTCCTACTAAGAAGTCTAGCACTCTTTCGGTCACAGAAGTGTAGCACTCTGTCGGCCCACCCCCTATCCCCCCCACAGACACACACACACACACACACACACACACAGAGAGAGAGACGGCATGATGAGGAGAATCCAGCCCTCGTCTTTAAACAACTTCTTGAAAAGACCTCTCTGTGGAATAATTATTGATCGTCATACACAGAGACACACACACAGCGGAGTAACCTCCAATCAACAGGCTTCTAAGCACGCATCTTTTTAAGTTTGTTCAGATCTGCTTCTGCATCTGCACTCGCTGTTTGAGTGCTAAAAGGGAGAGAGAGAGCAAAAACAACTCGTTGTTTTTTCGGAGCAGGAGAAGAATATTCCGTCTGAAAACAAAATACAAAATACTCCTGTCCAATCCATGACTGTAGATAGAAACCCTTCTTCTAATAATATAAGCATAATATCGCATGCAGAGATCTTTATTGTAAACTTTTGTAAATGTTTCTGTGCGACACGGCACTCTGCTGTGAATTCCTCCCCTCTCTCCCCCACTCTCCTCCCTGCATGTGTTGCGAGTCTGCACCACGTGTGAGTGCATAGGTGCATTATTTTTCCCTTGAACATAATATTGATGAGGCACATTAAAATAGCAATATAAGGTTTTTTCCCCCCTTTAAAATAATGAAAAGGCAGAAATGCCTAATAAAATAATATATGCTAAAAAAAGAATAAAAGAAAATGCTATAAATAAACTTTTTTGGTGCAAGCCAGTCCCTGGACTTATGTGTGTGGGTATGAGCATGAAAGCAGCATGGTTGTTTTTCCACCTGTACCTGCAACCTAACACACACACAAACACACGCACATATTAACTGTATATATGATGATTTTGTGTGTGCCAGGAGGCTACAGTACAGTACAGTAGAGGGTACAGTAGAGGGACCGGCACACAGAACTCTGTCATTTCTCAGCCGTTTCGGACACGGGGCGGCATTTCGGAACCGGCCCGGCACCCTGGGCGCGTTCCTGCCCCCCCCCCCCCCCCCCCCCCCCGGAACCCCCACACAGAGTTGCACCACTCACTTCACAAATGTGTGATTTTTTTATTTTACTGTACCGAAACCGAACCGAAACCGTGGCCCCCATACCGAGGTTCGAACCGAACCGTGGTCTAACTGAACCGTTGCACCCCTATAGGGTAGGTACCCTCACATGTTCTCCCCGTGTCCCCTATAGGGTAGGTACCCTCACATGTTCTCCCCGTGTCCCCTAGGGTAGGTACCCTCACATGTTCTCCCTGTGTCCCCTAGGGTAGGTACCCTCACATGTTCTCCCCGTGTCCCCTAGGGTACGTACCCTCACATGTTCTCCCTGTGTCCCCTAGGGTAGGTACCCTCACATGTTCTCCCCGTGTCCCCTATAGGGTAGGTACCCTCACATGTTCTCCCTGTGTCCCCTAGGGTAGGTACCCTCACATGTTCTCCCCGTGTCCCCTATAGGGTAGGTACCCTCACATGTTCTCCCTGTGTCCCCTAGGGTAGGTACCCTCACATGTTCTCCCCGTGTCCCCTATAGGGTAGGTACCCTCACATGTTCTCCCCGTTTCCCCTATAGGGTAGGTACCCTCACATGTTCTCCCCGTGTCCCCTATAGGGTAGGTACCCTCACATGTTCTCCCCGTGTCCCCTAGGGTAGGTACCCTCACATGTTCTCAAAAACATGCAGTAATCCTGGTCTCTATACTGCCCCCTAGGAGGCTAGTCGGTTAGTGAAGCTAAATGTTCCTAAAGGCACTCTGGTGCAGCTTGTTGCCATGGTGACACCCCCCCCCCCCCCGCAGCCAGCCAATGGCAGGGCAGGATGACACAGTGAGGGGGAGGGGGGGGGGGGGGGTTCCCAGGCTTTATGAGAAATGGAATAAATAAATAAATAATACAAGGACAGGCTGATCGACTCTGGAGCAACACAGTCTATATATATACACATGTTCCCCCTGACAACACCCTGGGGAGAGAGACATAGAGACATAGAGAGAGAGAGAGAGAGAGAGAGAGAGAGAGAGAGAGAGAGAGAGAGAGAGAGAGAGAGAGAGGCAGAGAGAGAGAGAGAGGCAGAGAGAGAGAGAGAGAGAGAGAGAGAGAGAGAGAGAGAGAGAGAGAGATTCAGAGAGAGAGAGAGAGATTCAGAGAGAGCGTGAGAGAGAGATTCAGAGAGAGAGAGAGAGAGAGAGAAGAGAGAGAGAGAGAGAGAGAGAGAGAGAGAGGCAGGCAGAGAGAGAGAGAGAGAGAGAGAGAGAGAGAGGCAGAGAGAGAGCGTGAGAGAGAGATTCAGAGAGAGAGAGAGAGAGAGAGGCAGAGAGAGAGAGAGAGGCAGAGAGAGAGAGAGAGAGAGAGAGGCAGAGAGAGAGAGAGGCAGAGAGAGAGAGAGGCAGAGAGAGAGAGAGAGAGAGAGAGAGAGAGGGACCCACACCTATTGGTCATGAAGGGTCATGACCCAAAGAATAAGGTTAAGAATGCAACCTTATTCCTATGTTCCTTATTCCTTATTCCTTATAACCTATGTATAGTTTTCTTCGACGGGTGGAGATGTAATTCACCTTTACATAGATGGTGCATTACATTCACCCATTCACACACACACACCTTTACATAGATGGTGCATTACATTCACCCATTCACACACACACCTTTACATAGATGGTGCAT
>NC_139697.1:107374069-107387081 GCF_964188405.1 Protomyctophum parallelum | reverse complement strand
CACGGCGAATTGTCTGGCTTTTCAGAATGTAGCATTCAGTTTCCTAGCAACCAGTGTCTTGGTGAGAGAGAGAGAGAGAGAGAGGGAGAGGGAGAGGGAGAGGGAGAGGGAGAGGGAGAGGGAGAGGGAGAGGGAGAGGGAGAGAGAGAGAGAGCGCGCGCCTGGCTGTCAGTAGCAGCCATGAAGTAAATACAATGTAGCATTTATCAGACTCTGAATCCAGAGTGATTTACAGTAAGCAACAACAACACATGGTGATACATCACATACAACAACACATGGTGATACATCACATACAACAACAACACATGGTGATACATCACATACAACACATGGTGATACATCACATACAACAACACATGGTGATACATCACATACAACAACAACACATGGTGATACATCACATACAACAACAACACATGGTGATACATCACATACAACAACACATGGTGATACATCACATACAACAACAACACATGGTGATACATCACATACAACAACAACACATGGTGATACATCACATACAACAACAACACATGGTGATACATCACATACAACAACAACACATGGTGATACATCACATACAACACATGGTGATACATCACATACAACAACACATGGTGATACATCACATACAACAACAACACATGGTGATACATCACATACAACAACAACACATGGTGATACATCACATACAACAACAACACATGGTGATACATCACATACAACAACAACACATGGTGATACATCACATACAACAACACATGGTGATACATCACATACAACAACAACACATGGTGATACATCACATACAACACATGGTGATACATCACATACAACAACACATGGTGATACATCACATACAACAACAACACATGGTGATACATCACATACAACACATGGTGATACATCACATACAACAACAACACATGGTGATACATCACATACAACACATGGTGATACATCACATACAACACATGGTGATACATCACATACAACAACACATGGTGATACATCACATACAACAACAACACATGGTGATACATCACATACAACAACAACACATGGTGATACATCACATACAACACATGGTGATACATCACATACAACACATGGTGATACATCACATACAACAACACATGGTGATACATCACATACAACACATGGTGATACATCACATACAACAACAACACATGGTGATACATCACATACAACAACAACACATGGTGATACATCACATACAACAACACATGGTGATACATCACATACAACAACACATGGTGATACATCACATACAACACATGGTGATACATCACATACAACAACACATGGTGATACATCACATACAACAACAACACATGGTGATACATCACATACAACAACAACACATGGTGATACATCACATACAACACATGGTGATACATCACATACAACACATGGTGATACATCACATACAACAACACATGGTGATACATCACATACAACACATGGTGATACATCACATACAACAACAACACATGGTGATACATCACATACAACAACAACACATGGTGATACATCACATACAACAACACATGGTGATACATCACATACAACAACACATGGTGATACATCACATACAACACATGGTGATACATCACATACAACAACACATGGTGATACATCACATACAACAACAACACATGGTGATACATCACATACAACAACAACACATGGTGATACATCACATACAACAACAACACATGGTGATACATCACATACAACACATGGTGATACATCACATACAACAACAACACATGGTGATACATCACATACAACAACACATGGTGATACATCACATACAACAACAACACATGGTGATACATCACATACAACACATGGTGATACATCACATACAACAACACATGGTGATACATCACATACAACAACAACACATGGTGATACATCACATACAACAACAACACATGGTGATACATCACATACAACACATGGTGATACATCACATACAACACATGGTGATACATCACATACAACAACACATGGTGATACATCACATACAACACATGGTGATACATCACATACAACAACAACACATGGTGATACATCACATACAACAACAACACATGGTGATACATCACATACAACAACAACACATGGTGATACATCACATACAACAACAACACATGGTGATACATCACATACAACACATGGTGATACATCACATACAACAACAACACATGGTGATACATCACATACAACACATGGTGATACATCACATACAACAACAACACATGGTGATACATCACATACAACAACAACACATGGTGATACATCACATACAACAACAACACATGGTGATACATCACATACAACAACAACACATGGTGATACATCACATACAACAACAACACATGGTGATACATCACATACAACACATGGTGATACATCACATACAACAACAACACATGGTGATACATCACATACAACAACACATGGTGATACATCACATACAACACATGGTGATACATCACATACAACAACAACACATGGTGATACATCACATACAACAACACATGGTGATACATCACATACAACAACAACACATGGTGATACATCACATACAACACATGGTGATACATCACATACAACAACAACACATGGTGATACATCACATACAACAACAACACATGGTGATACATCACATACAACAACAACACATGGTGATACATCACATACAACAACAACACATGGTGATACATCACATACAACAACAACACATGGTGATACATCACATACAACACATGGTGATACATCACATACAACACATGGTGATACATCACATACAACAACACATGGTGATACATCACATACAACAACACATGGTGATACATCACATACAACAACAACACATGGTGATACATCACATACAACAACAACACATGGTGATACATCACATACAACAACAACACATGGTGATACATCACATACAACAACAACACATGGTGATACATCACATACAACAACACATGGTGATACATCACATACAACAACAACACATGGTGATACATCACATACAACAACACATGGTGATACATCACATACAACAACAACACATGGTGATACATCACATACAACAACAACACATGGTGATACATCACATACAACAACAACACATGGTGATACATCACATACAACAACAACACATGGTGATACATCACATACAACACATGGTGATACATCACATACAACAACACATGGTGATACATCACATACAACAACAACACATGGTGATACATCACATACAACAACAACACATGGTGATACATCACATACAACACATGGTGATACATCACATACAACAACAACACATGGTGATACATCACATACAACAACAACACATGGTGATACATCACATACAACAACAACACATGGTGATACATCACATACAACAACAACACATGGTGATACATCACATACAACACATGGTGATACATCACATACAACAACAACACATGGTGATACATCACATAACAACAACAACACATGGTGATACATCACATAACAACAACAACACATGGTGATACATCACATAACAACAACAACACATGGTGATACATCACATACAACAACACATGGTGATACATCACATACAACAACACATGGTGATACATCACATACAACACATGGTGATACATCACATACAACAACACATGGTGATACATCACATACAACAACACATGGTGATACATCACATACAACAACAACACATGGTGATACATCACATACAACAACAACACATGGTGATACATCACATACAACACATGGTGATACATCACATACAACAACAACACATGGTGATACATCACATACAACAACAACACATGGTGATACATCACATACAACACATGGTGATACATCACATACAACAACAACACATGGTGATACATCACATAACAACAACAACACATGGTGATACATCACATAACAACAACAACACATGGTGATACATCACATAACAACAACAACACATGGTGATACATCACATACAACAACACATGGTGATACATCACATACAACAACACATGGTGATACATCACATACAACACATGGTGATACATCACATACAACAACACATGGTGATACATCACATACAACAACACATGGTGATACATCACATACAACAACAACACATGGTGATACATCACATACAACAACAACACATGGTGATACATCACATACAACACATGGTGATACATCACATACAACAACAACACATGGTGATACATCACATACAACAACAACACATGGTGATACATCACATACAACAACAACACATGGTGATACATCACATACAACACATGGTGATACATCACATACAACAACAACACATGGTGATACATCACATCATACAACAACACATGGTGATACATCACATACAACAACACATGGTGATACATCACATACAACACATGGTGATACATCACATACAACAACAACACATGGTGATACATCACATACAACAACAACACATGGTGATACATCACATACAACACATGGTGATACATCACATACAACACATGGTGATACATCACATACAACAACAACACATGGTGATACATCACATACAACACATGGTGATACATCACATACAACACATGGTGATACATCACATACAACAACACATGGTGATACATCACATACAACAACACATGGTGATACATCACATAACAACAACAACAACACATGGTGATACATCACATACAACAACACATGGTGATACATCACATACAACACATGGTGATACATCACATACAACAACAACACATGGTGATACATCACATACAACACATGGTGATACATCACATACAACAACAACACATGGTGATACATCACATACAACTAGTATAAAAGGTAGGTGGCTAGCGCACATCCAGTTCTTGTTTGGTGCTGGACTAAGGTAAGTACAATGAAGAGAGGAGAGTCCGCACACAGATTTGCTCCAAGGTGTTTGCTTTTTATTCAAAACACCATAATTAATACACAACGTTTCGGCCGTGAACGGCCTTCATCAGGTGATAATCGGTAGTATATGTGACAACTCCCTTTTAAACCCAGTCGTCACATCACGTGACTGATGACGACTGCATGGGCAGGTGATTCACTAACACCAATAAGTGACATGACAAAAATTATAACAATATATATGAACATGAATGACCACCACAGCAAGTAGGATTACAATAAGACAACAGTTTCAATAAAACTTGCTGGTATTTTTGCTTGTTACAGACTGTTTTAGTATTTTTTAAATACATTTTTTAATATTTTATATATTTGAGATTTTGCATTTTTTAGTTTGTTTTTAAGATTTAAGATTTAAAAAGCTTTTGGTACCAAAAGTAGTTTACAGTTTGGGCAATCTGCTCCAAAATAGTATTAGTCAGTCAGAACAATATCAAAAGGAACAGGTAAGAGACACATGAAGGCTAACATTCAAGATCAATGGTTCTCTGGACATTGGCCAGTAAAGCCATCAAGATTAATTTAATTTAATTTACTTTAAAGTGAACGAACCCAGATAAAAGACAAATATCGAGAAGTATACTTCACAAGACCAAAATAAATATAAATATAAATATCAAAAAGAATAATCATAAATATAAATATCAAAAAATAATAAAGAGTCGGCATGTAGTTCAGTTCACACAGGGGAATCTGATAGTTTAGTCCTTGCTCACTATTTACAGGAAAGCAGATAACTCATAGTCCTCATTTAGTCCATGGGGTTGTAGTGTGCGGAGGGTGTAGGTCCAATATGCCTCCCTTCACGGCATGGCCGTGGCATCGCTCCGATATGTCGGCATAGAGAGGGTGCAGTTACCACGGAGAGGTGGAGATATCCATAACCTCCTCCTGAGAAGGGAGGCATATTGGACCTACACCCTCCGCACACTACAACCCCATGGACTAAATGAGGACTATGAGCTATCAGATTCCCCTGTGTGAACTGAACTACATGCCGACTCTTTATTATTTTTTGATATTTATATTTATGATTATTCTTTTTGATATTTATATTTATATTTATTTTGGTCTTGTGAAGTATACTTCTCGATATTTGTCTTTTATCTGGGTTCGTTCACTTTAAAGTAAATTAAATTAAATTAATCTTGATGGCTTTACTGGCCAATGTCCAGAGAACCATTGATCTTGAATGTTAGCCTTCATGTGTCTCTTACCTGTTCCTTTTGATATTGTTCTGACTGACTAATACTATTTTGGAGCAGATTGCCCAAACTGTAAACTACTTTTGGTACCAAAAGCTTTTTAAATCTTAAATCTTAAAAACAAACTAAAAAATGCAAAATCTCAAATATATAAAATATTAAAAAATGTATTTAAAAAATACTAAAACAGTCTGTAACAAGCAAAAATACCAGCAAGTTTTATTGAAACTGTTGTCTTATTGTAATCCTACTTGCTGTGGTGGTCATTCATGTTCATATATATTGTTATAATTTTTGTCACTTGTCACTTATTGGTGTTAGTGAATCACCTGCCCATGCAGTCGTCATCAGTCACGTGATGTGACGACTGGGTTTAAAAGGGAGTTGTCACACATACTGCCGATTATCACCTGATGAAGGCCGTTCACGGCCGAAACGTTGTGTATTAATTATGGTGTTTTGAATAAAAAGCAAACACCTTGGAGCAAATCTGTGTGCGGACTCTCCTCTTTTCACATCACATACAACAACATGGGCCGAAACCCCAATGACCTTGGGATACATTAGTACATCCCAGGTGATGACCTTTGACCTTGGGATACATTAGTACATCCGGACCTTTGACCTTGGGATACATTAGTACATCCCAGGTGATGACCTTTGACCTTGGGATACATTAGTACATCCCAGGTGATGACCTTTGACCTTGGGATACATTAGTACATCCCAGGTGATGACCTTTGACCTTGGGATACATTAGCACATCCCAGGTGATGACCTTTGACCTTGGGATACATTAGTACATCCCAGGTGATGACCTTTGACCTTGGGATACATTAGTACATCCCGACCTTTGACCTTGGGATACATTACTACATCCCAGGTGATGACCTTTGACCTTGGGATACATTAGTACATCCCAGGTGATGACCTTTGACCTTGGGATACATTAGTACATCCCAGGTGATGACCTTTGACCTTGGGATACATTACTACATCCCAGGTGATGACCTTTGACCTTGGGATACATTAGTACATCCCGACCTTTGACCTTGGGATACATTACTACATCCCAGGTGATGACCTTTGACCTTGGGATACATTACTACATCCCAGGTGATGACCTTTGACCTTGGGATACATTAGTACATCCCGACCTTTGACCTTGGGATACATTACTACATCCCAGCTGATGACCTTTGACCTTGTCCCAGGTGGATCCATGCAATGTTCTTTTTTTAAATTTGTATAGCAGGTTTCTCTCCTTTTATTATTTATTTTTTATTCTAGTAAGTCAACAGCTGTGCTTGACTCCAAAACCCTTCACATTATGGTGTGATTATTATTATTATTATTATTATTATTGTTTTATTTATTATTGAGAGCTTAGATCTCTATATAGCTATAGATCTGCTATTTGTCTATGTTTTTGTTTCTATTTGTCAAACAAACTCCATACTGTTCTTCTTCATGGTGACCCAGCAGCATGGACCAGGAGGTTATCTGGTGACAGGAGAGATGATCAGAGGAGCAGAGTTTATGACCAGGACTGAAGAATGGAAAGAGTTTCTCAGTGAAGGAGCAGCCAGTAAAAGAGTAGAGGAGAACTCTGGTCTCCACGTCATAAAAGGAGACCAGACCCTCCTCATAGTCCACAAACACTCCCACTTTCTGGAGCTCCTCTCTTACAGGGAGGAGGACAGCAGGGTCAGCAGCAGCCCAGTACTGATTTACATTCCTCAACCCTATAGCCCAGTAACCATCGTTGGGTCTCAGTGTGACGACTCCCTTCCTGTCGATGGACTCTCTGGCCACTCCTAAAGCCCACCCAGTCTTCCCTCCAACCTGAACCTCATAGTAAAACCTTCCTGAGGAGAATCCTTGTTTTCCTAAGACATTGGTATGTTTAGAGAATCTCTCAGTGTTGTCAGGGAGATTCTTCCTTATGTTTCCACATCTCACTTGTTTTCCATCCTCAGACAGGATGAGGTAGGGATGTGCTGTATCAGGGTCCAGAGTTACATTCACCTCATATTGCTGGATCCTCCTCAGCTCAGCATCACACAGCTGCTTCTTCATCTCTTGACCGAGTGTCTTCTCCAGCTGAGACACAGCTGTCCTCAATGTGTCCACATGTGAAGACTGATGGACTTTGACCTTTGTCCAGTCCTTGGCGGGTCTCCACTCTGTGTTGATGGATTCGGAGTTCTGGAGGAGGTGGAGGTGGTCCTCAGTGTGCGAGATCTGGTTCAGCTCAGAGCTTCTCTTCTCTAACTGAGTGACTTCCTGTTGCAGATCTTCAATGAAGCCTTCAGCCTGTTTCTCTGTTGTTTTCTGCTTCTCTTCAACCACATCAATGAGCTCAGCCTGGCTTCTCTCAACACAGCTGATCAGAGAGGTGAAGACCTGCACACTGTCTGCTATCACTGCATCTGAATCTTTCCTGCTGAGCTCTACTGAGCGTTTGACCTCCTGAATCTTCTCTCGTCTCTCCTGGATCATCTGCTGAACTTCATCCTGTGTCTTTGCTTCATATTCTTCTTTCAACTTGTTGCTCCTGAACTGATGAACCATCTCAGAAACAAAAGTATTGACAATGACTTCTGGTCTCGTGTAGAAGGTTTTGTTACAAAGTGGACACTTGCACACATCACTAGTGTCCCAGTAACGTGTGATACAGGCTTTGCAGTAGTTGTGTCCACACAGAGTGCTGATCGGATCAGTGAACACATCCATACAGATGGAACACAGGAAGTGATCATCAGACAGGAGACTTCTGGCGGACGCCATTTCTACACCGCTGAGAATAAAAGCTTCAAACTGAATAAGTTCTTTCGTAAGAGAGAGAACGCTCTGCTTTTATACCAGGCGCTGTGACATCACTGTGACATCACTGTGACCATGGACACAGACATGTCCATATATGGACATACAGGTTACACACAGACACAGACATGTCCATATATGGACATACAGGTTACACACATAGACACAGACACAGACATGTCCATATATGGACATACAGGTTACACACAGACACAGACATGTCCATATATGGACATACAGGTTACACACAGACACAGACATGTCCATATATGGACATACAGGTTACACACATAGACACAGACATGTCCATATATGGACATACAGGTTACACACATAGACACAGACATGTCCATATATGGACATACAGGTTACACACATAGACACAGACACAGACATGTCCATATATGGACATACA
Source organism: Protomyctophum parallelum (assembly GCF_964188405.1). Lineage (NCBI taxonomy): Eukaryota > Metazoa > Chordata > Actinopteri > Myctophiformes > Myctophidae > Protomyctophum > Protomyctophum parallelum. Next base: position 107,377,613 of record NC_139697.1, on the reverse strand, counting down.
GGGCATCTATCAGATGGTGGGCCAAATATAAGGACTTCATTTTCTGATTCATTGAGTAGGAGAAAGTTATTTCCAGACTTTTGATTGATTGGTTGAAATATGTATTGACAGTTTGCAGAGTTACAGTACATTTAAAGCACAACTCATTACAAAGACTGTTAACTGTGAGTGGATGACCCAATTAAGCATTACACTTCTTTACAACGGGGTCCACCTTGTTCAATTCATCAAAACATTTAGAGACGTACAAATAGACACTACTATATTGCGAAAAAGAACAGAACAGGAATTCGTCATAAAGGAGGTAAAAAAGGGAAAAGAAACATATATTATACAGTGAGGGCTAACCCACACTGCTCACCTCCTCACGGAGGACACAGGCTGGGGCGCTAACCCACACTGCTCACCTCCTCAAGGAGGACACAGGCTGGGGCGCTAACCCACACTGCTCACCTCCTCATGGAGGACACAGGCTGGGGCGCTAACCCACACTGCTCACCTCCTCAAGGAGGACACAGGCTGGGGCGCTAACCCACACTGCTCACCTCCTCATGGAGGACACAGGCTGGGGCGCTAACCCACACTGCTCACCTCCTCACGGAGGACACAGGCTGGGGCGCTTACCCACACTGCTCACCTCCTCATGGAGGACACAGGCTGGGGCGCTAACCCACACTGCTCACCTCCTCATGGAGGACACAGAGTGGGGCGCTAACCCACACTGCTCACCTCCTCATGGAGGACACAGGCTGGGGCGCTAACCCACACTGCTCACCTCCTCATGGAGGACACAGGCTGGGGCGCTAACCCACACTGCTCACCTCCTCATGGAGGACACAGGCTGGGACGCTAACCCACACTGCTCACCTCCTCATGGAGGACACAGGCTGGGGCGCTAACCCACACTGCTCACCTCCTCACGGAAGACACAGGCTGGGGCACTAACCCACACTGCTCCCCTCCTCATGGAGGACACAGGCTGGGGCGCTAACCCACACTGCTCCCCTCCTCATGGAGGACACAGGCTGGGGCGCTAACCCACACTGCTCCCCTCCTCATGGGGGCGCTAACCCACACTGCTCACCTCCTCATGGGGGCGCTATAACCCACACTGCTCACCTCCTCATGGGGGCGCTATAACCCACACTGCTCACCTCCTCATGGGGGCGCTATAACCCACACTGCTCACCCGGGTGCCGTCTACATTCCGGCTGCCAACCATCTATCGGGTGGTCACCAGACTGTTAATAACTAATAATAACTCAGATAAAAACATTCAGAGACTCAGAAACGTCTCATATGTGGATAAAGAGACACAGACGGAGGAATATTTCCACTCTAAAAGGAGAGTGGAAGAACTGACAGAGCGCACACACACACACACACACACACACACACACACACACACACACACACACACATATTTACTCACACAGTAATAAACACACACACACACACACGAACGCACGCACGCACGCACCTGATAAACTACAGTTAATCCATGTTGGAGTGCTGCCTCTGTGTGTGTGTGTGTGTGTGTGTGTGTGTGTGTGTGTGTGTGTGTGTGTGTGTGTGTGTGTGTGTGTGTGTGTGTGTGTGTGTGTGTGTGTGCGCATGCGTGCGTTCATAGAGAAGGAGGACTGGAGTGTGTCACAACCACTATCAGCATTCATCTCCGCACGTGCGCACACATGTCGCGCACACACACACACACACACACACACACACACACACACACACACACACACACACACACACACAAACCCCTTGATAACTAAACTACATAAATAAACGAAATGAATAAAGTAAATATTGTATTTCTTTCATAAATAAATAAAGAATCTTTCACTCAATAGGAACTGCTTTGTCCAAAAATCCTGCAGATCGTTACACAGTACACACTATATCTCTATAGTCATGTGTTCAAGACGGATCTGTCCGATTTTAACTATTATCCATCCTGATTGGCTAACATTGGATTTCAAAGTTTACAGGATTGGCCCGTTTTGAACAAAAAGCCTCAAATCATGAACGCAGCGTTTTGCAATTTACGTGAAGTCTTTCACAGACCCTTCTACTATAGGCTGAGGAACATATCCCACCCTTTTCACATTGGCCTGGTGGAGACCTGTCCTATTATAGCGCCACCAGGAGGCCACAACCTGACCTGTCCTATTATAGCGCCACCAGGAGGCCACAACCTGACCTGTCCTATTATAGCGCCACCAGGAGGCCACAACCTGACCTGCCCTGGTGGAGACCTGTCCTGTTATAGCGCCACCAGGAGGCCACAACCTGACCTGCCCTGGTGGAGACCTGTCCTGTTATAGCGCCACCAGGAGGCCACAACCTGACCTGCCCTGGTGGAGACCTGTCCTATTATAGCGCCACCAGGAGGCCACAACCTGACCTGCCCTGGTGGAGACCTGTCCTATTATAGCGCCACCAGGAGGCCACAACCTGCCCTGTCCTATTATAGCGCCACCAGGAGGCCACAACCTGCCCTGTCCTATTATAGCGCCACCAGGAGGCCACAACCTGCCCTGTCCTATTATAGCGCCACCAGGAGGCCACAACCTGACCTGCCCTGGTGGAGACCTGTCCTATTATAGCGCCACCAGGAGGCCACAACCTGACCTGCCCTGGTGGAGACCTGTCCTATTATAGCGCCACCAGGAGGCCACAACCTGACCTGCCCTGGTGGAGACCTGTCCTATTATAGCGCCACCAGGAGGCCACAACCTGCCCTGTCCTATTATAGCGCCACCAGGAGGCCACAACCTGCCCTGTCCTATTATAGCGCCACCAGGAGGCCACAACCTGCCCTGTCCTATTATAGCGCCACCAGGAGGCCACAACCTGACCTGCCCTGGTGGAGACCTGTCCTGTTACTGCGCCACCAGGAGGCCACAACCTGACCTGCCCTGGTGGAGACCTGTCCTATTATAGCGCCACCAGGAGGCCACAACCTGACCTGCCCTGGTGGAGACCTGTCCTATTATAGCGCCACCAGGAGGCCACAACCTGCCCTGTCCTATTATAGCGCCACCAGGAGGCCACAACCTGACCTGTCCTATTATAGCGCCACCAGGAGGCCACAACCTGCCCTGTCCTATTATAGCGCCACCAGGAGGCCACAACCTGACCTGCCCTGGTGGAGACCTGTCCTATTATAGCGCCACCAGGAGGCCACAACCTGACCTGCCCTGGTGGAGACCTGTCCTATTATAGCGCCACCAGGAGGCCACAACCTGACCTGCCCTGGTGGAGACCTGTCCTGTTACTGCGCCACCAGGAGGCCACAACCTGACCTGCCCTGGTGGAGACCTGTCCTATTATAGCGCCACCAGGAGGCCACAACCTGACCTGCCCTGGTGGAGACCTGTCCTATTATAGCGCCACCAGGAGGCCACAACCTGCCCTGTCCTATTATAGCGCCACCAGGAGGCCACAACCTGACCTGCCCTGGTGGAGACCTGTCCTATTATAGCGCCACCAGGAGGCCACAACCTGACCTGCCCTGGTGGAGACCTGTCCTATTATA
>NC_139697.1:107321569-107369069 GCF_964188405.1 Protomyctophum parallelum | reverse complement strand
TCAAATATTGTTTTATTCAGAAGCAATAAATGGCTCTCAGCCAGCTATGGATATATGGCTATATAGGCCCATCACGCACTGTGTGTCTGTCCGTCTGTCTGTCTGTCTGTCCGTCCGTCCATCCATAGCCTATAATAATAGCCTATTATGATTATAAAATGGGTCACCACGCCATACGTGTATAAACCCAACGCGAATGATTAAACTGCGTCGCAGCATGCAGCAGCATCAACAGTAACTTATGGATGGTGTGTGTGTGTGTGTGTGTGTGTGTGTGTGTGTGTGTGTGTGCGTGTGTGTGAGAGAGAGATTTATTCGGCATTTGAGCCATGCTTAAAATGAAACCAAACGGGTCCATTTGGTTTATACGCTCTCAGGAGTTAAAGATTTAATATGGGTCCATTTGTTTACCAATTTTGCATTATTTAGCTGGGGTCCACTGGTGGTCCCCGAACCACTGAAAACCATGTAGGCCTACTGCGCTTATTCCTATATGGCGCATATTTATTTAAATTAATCTATAACGGTCGAGCTATACACCTGACCAAACGCGTTTGTGCTTGTGTGTGTGTGTGTGTGTGTGTGTGTGTGTGTGTGTGTGTGTGTGTGTGTGTGTGTGTGTGTGTGTGTGTGTGTGTGTGTGTGTGTGTGTGTGTGTGTGTGTGTGTGTGTGTGTGTGTGCGCGCGCGCGCGCGCGAGTATATGCGATCACGTTTGGAAAGGTGCGGAATGTGCTTCGGATGCCAGGCTGTGCGCCATGTAGCCGGATTTATACTCGCACACCGAAAATAGGCGCTCTACAAGCTCACAAAGCAATAACTTAATAGCTGTGTAAACATACAGAAAGTCTGGGTTCAATATGGGTCTAACAAGGGGGTTCATTAAGGCTCAATACGCAGCGCACCCCCCTGAAGAGGTATACGATACGAGTGTGAGCTATACATTTTATTATCAATATAGCACTCAACCAGCGATTGATTTGTTTCAATCCTTATGTGTAGGCCTATATTGGGATTTGGGAGTCCTTATAGGCCTACTGTATATGGATACAGCTACCCAGAATAAACCATCTTTTGCGCAGGCTGGTGGATTTACTTTAAGAAAGAGATCGACTATTTTCGGTGAAGACGTTTGTTGAAGAGGGAAACAAAATAGCAGACCAAGTACAGAGCCAACCATCAACTTTACTAAGTGGCTTTAAGGGGTTAAATGTGCAGTCGAAATACAAAGTATATAAATACAACAAATGTGTCCAATTGGCTTTTAGTATTCCAAAAGAAAAATACAAAAATTATAAGAAATAGGCCTACAAATGTAGGCGTTAAAGCCTTACCCCCACCCCCAAAAAAGGACATCTTCCACCTTTCACAATATATATATATATAATTCAAAAAATAAATAAAAACACAAAGGTGTTCACTGTTCAGGCCTTAATGTCCACACAAAATTCACACAAAATTGTGCAGTACATGTTGCACTGCATCCCAGTAGCTATCGAGCAGACGATCACCCCGATTGTACTCCAGCTTCAGGCGTGAGATCCTTTCTTCAAGGCGCCGCCACTTCAACCTTTGGGCTGGAGGAGCGTCCCCTCGCTCAGCCGCTGCCACTTTGACCTCCACCTGGCGCTGTTGGTCCTTCATCTGCCTCAGGAATATCCAAATTGAGGGATGTTGCCTCTGGAGTGCAGCGTTCCAGTTTTGATGAAATCCTAAAACAATGTGAATGAATAAAGGCTACAATGAATGCTTTGTTCCTGCATGGTCAAAAACTTATACATTCTAGTTTTCTATATAAAATGTAATGGGTTCAGAAATCAGGGAACTTGGGTACCATTTATATATTTAAAATATCTCATAATAACAAGATAATTCTCTATTTACAATGTGGTATAATTCTCCTAATTTGAGAATAATAATGAAAGAATAATGTATTTATATAAAAAAAACACAGCATAGGCTAATAATTAAGTAATGATTCGCTATCAATTGACGCAGCTAATCTCGAACTGACCATTAGGCCTATAAGTATAAACGAACTATACGGAAGGGACAAATATGAACTAACTAATTAACTATAGCTATACTCAGATCTTTAAATAGTAACTATTATTTGTGCATATTATTGTAAAGTGTTATGCATTCTTACCCTCAACATAGTTGTTCGTGCGGTTGTCAGATGTCCTCCTGAAAACATTCCACAACTGTGGAGGAAACTGGCAGTCAGGACGGAGGTAGTTGCGCTCCAGGTACTGAATAAATTCAGTCAACCTGGGGTAGCGTCGTCTCACCCGTCCAACGTGCTCCGATGCGGCATAGAGCTCGAAATTCTGTCGCACCACGGCCAGGGGCAGGTACCCCAACGACATGAACCTGAATGATTGATTGATTAAAAAAATTATTAACAGTAGGCCATATATATAATATATGCAGAAACATTTAAAACGAAAGCATAAGTCAATACGAAAACTGTTACTGTGGACGACATCATGTTAAAGCCTTAGGCCTACAATTGTTTACAAGTTTACCTTTTGATGCATCGCTGCACACTACCATGCCTCCGGTATGGCCCCGCAAGGCCTAGCGCTTGAACTTTCCGCCAAAGACTTTGGCAGAAGTGGAAGTAGCACCCTGATCGCTGACTGTGGGGCAGCTCTGTCTCTATGGCCAGCAGCAGGGAACTCTCGAAGTCGGTGATGATGCGTGCAGGAGTCCACGGTTGCCCTGTTACGCGCCTCACCCTCCGCTTTACATGAGCCAGTATCTGCCTGTACTGGCCCACAGTTTTGCCGGTCACGAGGCACATCACAAAGGGTACCACTCTGCCCAGGTATCTGCCATGGATGGTGACGAACTGGGTATAGGGCCTGGGGCAACTCTTGAAGGTGCCATCCATATACACATCATTGCACCTGCTGAGTTTTGTCAAATTCTGTCGTGTTGCGAACACCAGAATCCCCCAACCGTTGTCCTGGTGAGACAAAAAGCGCCCCCCCTGCCATGTCTGGGCCCATTCCCGTTCTATAATGACATCTTCCACATCATGAGGAATCGGAGGGAGGAGGCGCGCACGGGTCCGGTTCAGCTTCGAGCGCACGTGGTGGAATTCGGGTACGACGACATCATCACCCGCATCCCTAACGACCTGGTCGTAAACCCTCTTCACCGGCCTAGAAGGGTCAGCCTTTACCGCCTCAACCATGTCATTTTTGACCGCACTTGTTTTTATGAGGCTCGTGTCATTGGGGTGGTCGTGCTGTCCCACATTCAGGATGGGAATATTATTATTCTCCTCCTCCATGTCAAACAAACCTGTTTGCAGGTAGGTATTGCACCCCTTCCGCCAGCAACGCCAGTATATCTTTTCACCCTTCTCTTTGTTTTTTACATAGCGGTGACCATCATTAATGAGGACCTTTCCTCCTCGGTTCCCTGGTACAATGTACGCCATGCTTTCAAAGAGAAAGAAAGCCACGATGTGCTTCCCTTTATATACGCATTAATACAGGTGCTGTGCATAGAAGTGATTGCACTCTATTAATTAATACATTTGCTGTGCGTAAAAGTGATTACCCTCTCCTAATGAATACAGGTGCGTAAATCTGATGCGGCCTGTGCGTAAAAGTGGTTGCCCTGGTGCTGCGCGTAAACGTGGTTCAGTGGTTGGCATAAAAGTGGTGGCCGTGCGTAAAAGCGATATTTTTACAGTAATGCATAATTCTGTGTGTGGTTTAACATCAGACATTGTGGACATAATACATATGGACTGATGAGCACCCCTGCTCCCCATATATATTTTTAGTTTATTTCTCTCTCTCGCATGCGCGCGCGCACACACACACACACACACACACACACACACACACACACACACACACACACACACACACACACACACACACACACACACACACACACACACACACACACACACACACACACACACACACACACACACACACACACACACACACACACGCTCTGTACTTGGTCTGCTATTTTGTTTCCCTCTTCAACAAACGTCTTCACCGAAAATAGTCGATCTCTTTCTTAAAGTAAATCCACCAGCCTGCGCAAAATATGGTTTATTCTGGGTAGCTGTATCCATATACAGTAGGCCTATAAGGACTCCCAATATAGGCCTACATAAGGATTGAAACAAATCAATCGCTGGTTGAGTGCTATATTGATAATAAAATGTATAGCTCACACTCGTATCGTATACCTCTTCAGGGGGGTGCGCTGCGTATTGAGCCTTAATGAACCCCCTTGTTAGACCCATATTGAACCCAGACTTTCTGTATGTTTACACAGCTATTAAGTTATTGCTTTGTGAGCTTGTAGAGCGCCTATTTTCGGTGCGCGAGTATAAATCCGGCTACATGGCGCACAGCCTGGCATCCGAAGCACATTCCACCTTTCCAAACGTGATCTACGCATACGCACACTGCGCACACACACACGCACAAACGCGTTTGGTCAGGTGTATAGCTCGACCGTTCTATAGATTAATTTAAATAAATATGCGCCATATAGGAATAATGCATGGTCCGGGGACCACCATGCAGTGGTCCTTGAGGGGGTTTCAGGTGGACCCCAGCTAAATAATGCAAAATTGGTAAACAAATGGACCCATTTTAGATCTTTAACTCCTGAGAGCATATAATGAATATATATATAATTCATTTTACGCATGGCTCAAATGCCGAATAAATCTCTCTCTCACACTCACACTCACACACACACACACACACACACACACACACACACACACACACACACACACCATCCATAAGTTACTGTTGCTGCTGCTGCATGCTGCGACGCATGCAGTTTAATCATTCGCGTTGGTTTTATACACGTATGGCGTGGTGACCCATTTATAATCATAATAGGCTATTATTAGATAGGCTATGGATGGACGGACAGACAGACAGACAGACAGACAGACAGACAGGCACACAGTGCGTGCATGGGCCTATATAGCCATATATCCAGCTGGCTGAGAGCCATTTATTGCCTCTGAATAAAACAATATTTGATATAGTTATAGCCCACATGTTACTGATTAAAGAGAATTTTAATATTGTTGTAGGCCTAATCTATTCTTTATTTCATAAGCAATGGATTAAATAAACTGAACGGAGCCATCAGCCATGGCCATGCGTGTAGCCTATCCTACTGCGTATAGCGAAGGCGACGCAATATTCTCATAATAAATAATAGCCATAATAGCCTATCATATATAGGCTAAAGACTATGTGAATATTGATATTATTTCATTGTTATGTTTGGTTTCACTGTCAATTGGGCTGCTTTATTTGTGCTTGTGAAAAAATACGCTCTGTACAACTATTGCTTCTGATATCTCTCTCTGGGGAAAAAAACTACTAGTAATGCACGGACACGCTGCGCATCTGGGGTTCGGTATAGTTAAGTCGTATTAGCCTCTTATATTGTATGCCTCTCAATTAAAGAGCATGCTGTTCCCAGAGTTTGTATGCACCCCCTTCTAGGCTACCTTTGATGAGATGACGCAGCCGTTGTTGAAGAAATTTGACGAGTCGTTTTAATAAAATGCATGTCGCAACTCTCCTTTCATGACTGACGAGATATTGTTGTATAGATATACATAACATATCATATATATATATATATATATATATATATATATATATATATATATATATATATATATAAAACTAATTCCGGGTCGGACAAATGGGAGGTCGGACAAACGGGAGGTCGGACCAATGGGAGGTCGGACAAACGGGAGGTCGGACCAATGGGAGGTCGGACAAACGGGAGGTCGGACCAATGGCATGTTACCCTCTCACACACACACACACACACACACACACACACACACACACACACAGTCTCTCACGCGCACACACACACACACACACACACACACACACACACACACACAGTCTCTCACGCGCGCGCGCGCACACACACACACACAAACACACACACACACACACACACACACACACACACACACACACACACACACACACAGTCTCTCACGCGCGCGCACACACACACACACACACACACACACACACACACACACACACACACACACAACCGCACAGGGTACGTACCGTAGTGCAGTGTAACGGACATCCAGAGACTCAGAGCCAGCAGCGACGCTCCGCAGCAGCGCAGCCGTCTGGAGAGCACTCTGCGCCGGCCGAGAGGAGCCATCATACCCGCCGGACGACCATCACCTCCGGAGCCCCGCGCGCGCACACACACACACACACACACACACACACACACACACACACGCCGAGCGACTTGTTCTGTTGTATCCAGTAGTTGCTAAAACAACAACAGCAGCAGGTCTTGCAGATCTAATCAGTCGTGCTCGGGTCAGCTGTTGAATGAAGTAGATCTGTAGATCATATGCTGAAGTCCATGTGGAGAAGAGTCCAGTAGTCCAATGTCTCTCTCTCTCTGTGTGAAACAATCACTCCGCAGCTGTGTGTGTGTGTGTGTGTGTGTGTGTGTGCGTCGCCATGTGTGTAGCTACACTTCCTGCTGTTCCACATGCGAACGCCAGGCGGCGACAAAACACACAGCGGTAATTATATGACCGTGTGTAAATATTACATGTTTCTTAATATAATTATGATTGTTTGGGTTTTATTTGGGTGTATTTTAAAAGCTTCGATACTTTCATGGACAGAAAAGAGAATAAACAGCTTATTTTTTTTCTTCTTATTTCTACCTCTTTTGTGATGATTTCCTGTTTTTGGTTTCATAGAAGTGTTTGTCTCTAAATGTTGTGATGAATTGAACATGGTGCACCGTGTTGTAAACCAGTGAAATAATGCTGTATCAGCGTGTCGTCTGCAGTAACAGTATTTGAGTTGAGTTGTGCTTTCATGTGAAATTAACCCATCCTGCAAACTGTTAAATACTTCAATCAATAAAAACAAAACAGATGGACATTCCCTGTGGTCTAGAGACCCCTGGGGGTCCCTGAGGGACTTCCAGGGGGTCCCCAGCTAAATGATAGTTAGGAACCAAATGGACCCTTACGGGTCTGTAACTCAGAGAGTGTACAAATGGAACCAAATGGACCCTAACAGGTCCATTTGGTTCCATTTGTACACTCCCAGTGTTAAATTAACATTGATTTCACAATATAAATTGGGGGTCCCAGAGATAGAAATGCCATTACATGGAGGGGTCCGTAGACTAATGCATGTCAAACTGGGGGTCCTTGAGATTAAACGGTTTGAGAATCACTGCTAGAACCGTAAAAATCTTCTCTCATGGGGGTCCCTGGGGGTCACTATGGGGGTCCCTGGGGGTCCCTGGGGGTCCCTATGGGGGTCTCTGGGGGGGGGGGGGGGGCATGTGTTTTCAAATGGGAAAAACATGCACACGGGATAATTAGTGTCAATTTGGGGGTCCTTGACATAAAAAGGTTTGAGAACCACTGATCTGTAGAACCACTGTTCTGTAGGTCTGGTTTGTATAGGCTATATATCCGTTACACATCTCTCAGCAGAGAGCTTGTTGATCTGCTATTTTCTTATGTGTTTTAATACATTTTTATTTTATTTAAAGATGAAAGGGACAGGTAAAGGCATACCCCAGACCTAACTACAGTAAGGTCTTAGTCTCAGACCCCAGACCTAACTACAGTAAGGTCTTAGTCTCAGACCCCAGACCTAACTACAGTAAGGTCTTAGTCTCAGACCCCAGACCTAACTACAGTAAGGTCTTAGTCTCAGACCCCAGACCTAACTACAGTAAGGTCTTAGTCTCAGACCCCAGACCTAACTACAGTAAGGTCTTATCCTCAGACCCCAGACCTAACTACAGTAAGGTCTTAGTCTCAGACCCCAGACCTAACTACAGTAAGGTCTTAGTCTCAGACCCCAGACCTAACTACAGTGAGGTCTTAGTCTCAGACCCCAGACCTAACTACAGTAAGGTCTTAGTCTCAGACCCCAGACCTAACTACAGTAAGGTCTTATCCTCAGACCCCAGACCTAACTACAGTAAGGTCTTATCCTCAGACCCCAGACCTAACTACAGTAAGGTCTTAGTCTCAGACCCCAGACCTAACTACAGTAAGGTCTTATCCTCAGACCCCAGACCTAACTACAGTAAGGTCTTAGTCTCAGACCCCAGACCTAACTACAGTAAGGTCTTAGTCTCAGACCCCAGACCTAACTACAGTAAGGTCTTAGTCTCAGACCCCAGACCTAACTACAGTAAGGTCTTATAGTCTCAGACCCCAGACCTAACTACAGTAAGGTCTTATAGTCTCAGACCCCAGACCTAACTACAGTAAGGTCTTAGTCTCAGACCCCAGACCTAACTACAGTAAGGTCTTAGTCTCAGACCCCAGACCTAACTACAGTAAGGTCTTAGTCTCAGACCCCAGACCTAACTACAGTAAGGTCTTAGTCTCAGACCCCAGACCTAACTACAGTAAGGTCTTAGTCTCAGACCCCAGACCTAACTACAGTAAGGTCTTATAGTCTCAGACCCCAGACCTAACTACAGTAAGGTCTTAGTCTCAGACCCCAGACCTAACTACAGTAAGGTCTTAGTCTCAGACCCCAGACCTAACTACAGTAAGGTCTTATAGTCTCAGACCCCAGACCTAACTACAGTAAGGTCTTAGTCTCAGACCCCAGACCTAACTACAGTAAGGTCTTAGTCTCAGACCCCAGACCTAACTACAGTGAGGTCTTATCCTCAGACCCCAGACCTAACTACAGTGAGGTCTTATCCTCAGACCCCAGACCTAACTACAGTAAGGTCTTAGTCTCAGACCCCAGACCTAACTACAGTGAGGTCTTAGTCTCAGACCCCAGACCTAACTACAGTAAGGTCTTATCCTCAGACCCCAGACCTAACTACAGTAAGGTCTTAGTCTCAGACCCCAGACCTAACTACAGTAAGGTCTTAGTCTCAGACCCCAGACCTAACTACAGTAAGGTCTTAGTCTCAGACCCCAGACCTAACTACAGTAAGGTCTTAGTCTCAGACCCCAGACCTAACTACAGTGAGGTCTTATCCTCAGACCCCAGACCTAACTACAGTGAGGTCTTATCCTCAGACCCCAGACCTAACTACAGTAAGGTCTTAGTCTCAGACCCCAGACCTAACTACAGTAAGGTCTTAGCCTCAGACCCCAGACCTAACTACAGTAAGGTCTTAGCCTCAGACCCCAGACCTAACTACAGTAAGGTCTTAGTCTCAGACCCCAGACCTAACTACAGTAAGGTCTTAGTCTCAGACCCCAGACCTAACTACAGTGAGGTCTTATCCTCAGACCCCAGACCTAACTACAGTAAGGTCTTAGTCTCAGACCCCAGACCTAACTACAGTAAGGTCTTAGTCTCAGACCCCAGACCTAACTACAGTAAGGTCTTAGTCTCAGACCCCAGACCTAACTACAGTGAGGTCTTAGTCTCAGACCCCAGACCTAACTACAGTAAGGTCTTAGTCTCAGACCCCAGCACCAACCACCATTGCTATAGATCTGCTATTTCCTTTATAGGATATTTTTGTTTTTGCATTTTGTACAAACTTGTGACATGGTGAAAGGATGTGGTGGTGAATCCGTTGTGTTGTTTTGTGTTAGGGTTAGGGTTAGGGTTTGGGTTTTAAAACAATCTTTTTCAGACCGAGTACAAGTACTTCATTTCTAGTACTCGCCGATATCGAGTACCGATACAAGTACCTACTGACCTACTGGTCTACTGACCTACTGACCTACTGGTCTACTGACCTATTAACATGTCTACACTATGACAATACTAGGCTACTGATTACTAATAATGTCTTCAATATTTAAATGTATTTGAAAACTATAGTTTCTTTGTCATTTTAGATTACTACAGAACATACATTAACCACTTCAGCACTGTACAGCTAGTTGCTCACACACACACACACACACACACACACACACACACACACACACACACACACACACACACACACACACACACACACACACACACACACACACACACACACACACACACACACACACACACACACACACACACAGAATCCCATGTCTTTATTTGGGGTTGAGTAGAGAGGTTGTGTCACACAGTTTAATGACTCATTTTGTTCTGTAAACAGAGAGAGACTCTGTGTGTGCGTGTGCGTGTGCGCGTGTGCGTGTGCGTGTGCGTGTGCGTGTGCGTGTGTGTGTGTGTGTGTGTGTGTGCGTGCGCGCCCCTGCCTGGGGACTGCAGGGCGATGTTGTCCTGCTCACACATTCATACACGGTCTGGAAAATTAAACCTCTCCGTTTATCACTCTGACTACTGCATGTCAAACACTGTGTGTGTGTGCGTGTGTGTGTGTGTGTGTGTGTGTGTGTGTGTGTGTAAAGCATGTCAAACACAGGGCAGAGATACAAGATCTACAATTTACAGCAGGGGCGTGCGTGTGTGTGTGTGTGTGTGTGTGGGGGGGGGGGGGGGGGGAGGGGACTTGGTATAGTCTTTTTCATTGGCCTAAAACATAGTCTATATTCAGGGGGCTTGGTTGTCACATATAAACCCAAACACTGTCAGCCTTTCAGCAATTAAGTGGATTCATGAATGTATGAATATTATAGGCAATATTTTAGGCCAATAAAAATTCTATATGCCAAATTTCCCACTTCAAAACACCAAAAGAAACGTGTCGACTACCAGATTAACTATTTAAACACTTGATTACTGACCCAAATGACCCGATTTAAAGGAACATTTCACCCAAATGACCCGATTTAAAGGAACATTTCACCCAAATGACCCGATTTAAAGGAACATTTCACCCAAATGATTTGTTTTAAAGGAACATTTCACCCAAATGACCCGATTTAAACGAACATTTCACCCAAATGACCCGATTTAAAGGAACATTTCACCCAAATGATTTGTTTTAAAGGAACATTTCACCCAAATTACCCGATTTAAAGGAACATTTCACCCAAATGATTTGTTGTGAAGGAACAGTGCTCACCCACACAATGACATTTTCTATCATTACTCACATCAGGGGTGGCGGTGGATCAGCGGTAGAGAGTGGCCGGATGGGAACCGTGAGGTTCCCGGTTCGATCCCTGTGGGCTCCCCCAGTCTATGTAAAGGTGTGTGAATGGGTGAATGTAATGCACAATCTATGTAAAGGTGTGTAAATGGGTGAATGTAATGCACAATCTATGTAAAGGTGTGTAAATGGGTGAATGTAATTCACAATCTATGTAAAGGTGTGCAGCAACGGAAGCTCTGATCACGAGTAAAATAACAGAAGCTCTGATCACCAGTAAAATATAACTGATTCCATCATACAGTCTGGAGCAACGGAAGCTCTGATCACGAGTAAAATATAAATGCTTCCGTCGTACAGTCTGGAGCAACGGAAGCTCTGATCATGAGTAAAATATAAATGCTTCCGTCATACAGTCTGGAGCAATGGAAGCTCTGATCATGAGTAAAATATAAATGCTTCCGTCGTACAGTCTGGAGCAACGGAAGCTCTGATCACGAGTAAAATATAAATTATTTAGTCACACAAATCTATCCTAACACACAAACCCGGTGAACAGTGACGGTACATGAAATGACAATAAAAGATTCACTCGTCATCATAATTTATTCAGAATAATTATCATAGTCGTAATAATGTTAACATTATGCTGGTACATAATTTAATCTGAATCATTCTAATAATGTTAACATTATGCTGGTACCACTTTAAGGTTATTCACAGTGTAACAGAAAAAAACAACACATTTTTAATATTATTATTATTATTATTAATATCATTATCACCACAGGAAGGAGTTCCACTCAACAGGATTTGGCATCCATTTCCCAAGGTGTGTGTGTGTGTGTGTGTGTGTAGTGTGTGTAGTGTGTGTGTGTGTGTGTGTTTGTGTGTGTGTATGTGGGGGGTTGGGGGTCAAGAGAGCTGCCTTTGCTTTCGTTGGCACTGTGCGGGGTGTGTGTGTGTGTGTGTGCTTGTGTGTGTGCGTGCGTGTGTGTGTGTGTGTGTCAGTTACTCTTCAGTCCGTTAAGCGTTTAAACAAACTGTTTTTCGTCCCTCTGTCTGTCGACGCCAACATAACAATAGTTAACAACATAACAATAGTTCCATTTGTTGTTACGCCACAGAGCCAATAGTTCCTTGTGGTTAGAGTGTCCGCCCTGAAACTGGGAGGTCAGGTTCGATCCCCGGGCCGGGTCAGACCAAAGACTGTACAAATGGGACACAAAGCCTCCCTGCTTGGCACTCAGCATCAAAGGGTTGGATTGGGGGGTCAAATCTAGTCATGATTCCCGAGCGCGGCACGGCTGCAGCCCACCTCTCCTTGGCTGCAGCTCACCGCTCCTTGGCTGCAGCTCACCTCTCCTTGGCTGCAGCTCACCTCTCCTTGGCTGCAGCTCACCTCTCCTTGGCTGCAGCTCACCGCTCCTTGGCTGCAGCTCACCGCTCCTTGGCTGCAGCCCACCTCTCCTTGGCTGCAGCTCACCTTTCTTTGGCTGCAGCCCACCTCTCCTTGGCTGCAGCCCACCTCTCCTTGGCTGCAGCTCACCGCTCCTTGGCTGCAGCTCACCGCTCCTTGGCTGCAGCTCACCGCTCCTTGGCTGCAGCTCACCGCTCCTTGGCTGCAGCCCACCTCTCCTTGGCTGCAGCCCACCTCTCCTTGGCTGCAGCTCACCGCTCCTTGGCTGCAGCTCACCGCTCCTTGGCTGCAGCTCACCGCTCCTTGGCTGCAGCTCACCTCTCCTTGGCTGCAGCTCACCTCTCCTTGGCTGCAGCTCACCTCTCCTTGGCTGCAGCTCACCGCTCCTTGGCTGCAGCTCACCTCTCCTTGGCTGCAGCTCACCGCTCCTTGGCTGCAGCCCACCTCTCCTTGGCTGCAGCCCACCTCTCCTTGGCTGCAGCTCACCGCTCCTTGGCTGCAGCTCACCTCTCCTTGGCTGCAGCCCACCTCTCCTTGGCTGCAGCTCACCTCTCCTTGGCTGCAGCCCACCTCTCCTTGGCTGCAGCTCACCTCTCCTTGGCTGCAGCTCACGTCTCCAAGAGATGGGTCAAATGCGGCGAGCTGTAACGTGTGGGACTACTAGGGTCTAGGGACTAGGGACTACTAGGGACTTTGTTGTTACACTCTCAGAGTCACGGACGCTCACATAAGAGTTCCGTTTCTACCCTCTCTCTCTCTCTCCGGCTCCACCGGAGGGTTGATCCAGTTCGGTTCTTCTTTCTTCTCGTCTTATTTTGAACCAGTTCAGAGCGTTTACACTGAACATGAACCAGTTCAGAGCGTTTACACTGAACATGAACCAGTTCAGAGCGTTTACACTGAACATGAACCATTTCAGAGCGTTTACACTGAACATGAACTAGTTCAGAGCGTTTACACTGAACATGAATTGAAACCAAAAACCAAAAACAAAAATAATGTTTTTTTTACCATAAATCAGGAGCCAAAGATTCAGATGATGGCAAAAAATAAAATAAAATCGTAATTGAGAAAATGAAATAATTGTCCACTGCATAGAACTAGGGTTGTACCGACACGATCACGTGATCAGAAATCGGGGGCGATCACGTCATTTTCCAATCATCGGAAACGGATCGGGGCAACACATCGTGATGGGGGACATCCGACATCCCCTAGTATTATATCCTTACCATGATATTGGACTGATTGTCTGTGATGTTGGATATTGGACTGTTGTGATATGTTGGCATAGACGTGTTCTATAAAATATAAATATCGGATCGGGAAAAATGGGTATCGGCAGATTCTCAAAATCAAATAAACGAAATATAAACGTTATCCAGTTACAGAGATCTCAACAGAACTATTACAAGGGGTCCATTTGGTTCCTATTATAGCTGTTTAGCTGCACGGGGGACCCCCCAGGGCCTCCTCAGGACCCCCAGGGCCTCCTCGAGGACCCCCCAGGGGGTCCCAGAACCACAGCTTTAAGCCCATAGTAGGAATGAATCACCAATGAGGACAAACACTCATTGTTCTGTAAAATAACAACAAATAAAATCTGTTATTTCTCTGTTAATAATAATGATGATAATAATAATAATAATAATACAATAAAGAGATCAAAACAAAAGCTATTCCTTCCAGTTTTAAAGACAAAAAGCTGCATGTTCTGCTCTCAGCCAGCAGATGGCAGCATTTCCACAGTGTGGCTGCTACAGAGGAGAGTGGTTCATTATTTATTCCAAAATGTACAAAAACAAAACAACAACAATAAGGAAATAATACAATAAAATAAAAGTATGTTTTGTGGAAAATGGTCTGAAATGATTTGAACACGCAATACTTTTATACGCCTGGTCTGAAATGATATAAATTATACAACGATTTGAACACGAGATACATTTATACACCTTCAACTTATTGTTTATGTCACTGGTTCCCAAACTTCTTCAAGTCAAGGACCCCCACACTAATTATCCCACGGACCCCCATTTGAAAAGACATTTCCAGGGACCCCCATAAGAGAAGACGTTTACGGCTCTAGCAGTGATTCTCAACGCCCAGTTTGACCGATTTAACACCCAGCGCCCAGGACGAAGATTTATCAAAAAAGACAGGAGGTTATCGAAAATTCGAAAAATCTTAAAACGGTAATAATAACTCATGATCTAATCTAAATCATCCCGTCTAATTCTAAGCAAAGATCCTGTGTTAGACGGCCCACCGCGGTACCGTCGCTAGTCGCGGACGGTAGATTTAAATCATACCTCCCGGTGTTTCGCCTCTAGAGTGTTTTGGCTACATTTAGCTGCTTTCAGCCACTTCCGGGATAACATCCGGTCCATCGCTAAATGGGTGTTAACAACGTCCTACACAAGCCGAACATCGAGTTATGTCCCTAAAATGAGTGGATCTGCAGGTCAGAGGTCACCCCGGAATAAATACTGCTATTTGGCCTGAAGTGGGAGGAGCCAAAGTGGGCGTGTCACCGTTCAGGTTTGGAAGATGCAAAAATGTGATGTAAAAAAAATAATTGGAAAAGCATCAGACAGAACACAGAAGACGTGCAGTCTGCTGCAGGGTGCATTTGGTTCCACGTGTTACCGTTAAGGAAAAATAGCAGATCTACAAGCTCACAGCGTTGAGAGATTGTAGATCAGCTATTTTCGCGGCGCAAACCCCAGAACTCTTTAGCTATAGTGGAGGTGCAGGTGTGTGACGACATGGACTTACAAACACAACTGATCAACGCAAAATACTGTGTTCCAGTTCAGGAGGAAAAAAGCTATTCTCCTGAACGCTGCCTTCCTTCTAATGGCATGGAGAGGAGAGGAGAGGAGGGGAGGGGAGGGGAGGGGAGGGGAGAGGAGAGGAGAGGAGAGGAGAGGAGAGGAGAGGAGAGGAGAGGAGAGGAGAGGAGAGGAGAGGAAGGGCATTTAGCATCTCTTTCACCATGTCATAGTAAACGCTGCATTCGTGGTCTGTAGAGGGCAGTTGTTTTACAGACGGGTAAAAGGCCCCCTTTGATGCCCCAACTCTCTCCTGTAGAGGGCGCTACGACAGAGATATCTACCCTTCACATACAATACAGGAAATAATAACAATAATAATAATACTAAGAATATACAACTCTTGGTAATGTCACCAACATGCTATACAATGTCTCTCAATCTTAAATTGCCACTTTATTTTTTTATTTTTTTTGTGTTCCTTTATTTTCTCCTTTGTTTCGATGCAACTTGCTATTTTATTTATAATAATATATTATATTAATATATTATTTATAGCCCGACCGGTCAAGTATTCAAAGCGAGGTTAAAATGCGTGCTAGCGCGCGTGTTAGCGCACACGCGTGCTAGCAGGCTCTCTAAAGCGGTAATAGCGGCGCCAACGCGGCAGCAACCGGAGCTGCCCATTGGTCAGACTATACAGCACCGGAGCTGCTCATTGGTCAGTCTATGCATGAAGGGAGGGGGGGGGGGGGCGTCAACTGCCCGCTCTTGAAAAGAGTCCGCGCCATCAACCAATCTTCATTTGTGTCGGGTAACGCTCAGTCGCTAGAGCTCTCGCCTTTGGACCACGAGGGGTGGGTTCGATCCCGGGGGCCGCCCACACAGCGTACAGTATGAGTAGCACGGCTTGGTAAGGCAAGTCATGCCGGAAGCAACCCATCTCCCAGGGGGACAGACTCCATCTCCCAGGAAGATAGACTCCATCTCCCAGGAGTCTATAGGGCATTGTAACAGGGACAGACTCCATCTCCCAGGGGTCTATGGGGCATAGAAACAGGGACAGACGATGCCAACAACAAACCACTCCCGAACTACTTCATATAATTGGTCCTTATCGGTTCATGATAAAATGTCACCATTTTTTTCTCGTGTCTCATAGGAGGGCTGTGGGCAGTTCAGAAACCAGTCTGTGTCTCATAGGAGGGCTGTGGGCAGTTCAGAAACCAGTCTGTGTCTCATAGGAGGGCTGTGGGCAGTTCAGAAACCAGTCTGTGTCTCATAGGAGGGCTGTGGGCAGTTCAGAAACCAGTCTGTGTCTCATAGGAGGGCTGTGGGCAGTTCAGAAACCAGTCTGTGTCTCATAGGAGGGCTGTGGGCAGTTCAGAAACCAGTCTGTGTCTCATAGGAGGGCTGTGGGCGGTTCAGAAACCAGTCTGTGTCTCATAGGAGGGCTGTGGGCGGTTCAGAAACCAGTCTGTGTCTCATAGGAGGGCTGTGGGCGGTTCAAAAACCAGTCTGTGTCTCATAGGAGGGCTGTGGGCGGTTCAGAAACCAGTCCATCAGTGACATCATCGTTAGGCAGACTTTTTAACAAGATAAAAAAAGAACGATGGCTTCCATTATCACACTGCAACTTTCCATTGCAGGCAGTTTCTATTGGCTTGGATTCCCAGTGATGTCACTGGTGGACTGGTTTCTGAACTGCCCACAGCCCTCCTATGAGATAGACTGGTTTCTGAACTGTCCACATCCCTCCTATAAGACACAAACTGGTTTCTGAACTGCCCACAGGCCTCCTATGAGACACAGACTGGTTTCTGAACTGCCCACAGCCCTCCTATGAGACACAGACTGGTTTTTTAACTGCCCACAGCTCTTCTATGAGACACAGACTGGTTTCTGAACCGCCCACAGCCCTCCTATGAGACACAGACTGGTTTCTGAACCGCCCACAGCCCTCCTATGAGACACAGACTGTTTCTGAACTGCCCACAGCTCTCCTATGAGACACAGATTGGTTTCTGAACTGCCCACAGCCCTCCTATGAGACACAGACTGGTTTCTGAACTGCCCACAGCCCTCCTATGAGACACAGACTGGTTTCTGAACTGCCCACAGCCCTCCTATGAGACACAGACGGAGTAGGAAGAATTGTGATATTTTATCCTGAACATTAGTGAGGACCAATTATACGCGGATAGGTTGAAAAGTGGTGAAGTGGTCCTTTAACAATAACAACAACATATGGACGTGTGCACGTGATTGGAAGGTTGCTGATGGCGTGCACGAGGATTATAATTATTATTTTTTACTTTATTCCATCATAGAATGAGGGAATCTTTGAGGGAATCTTTTGCGAGGTCGTTCACAGCGCGTACGCTTGCTTGTTTGTGTAAACACTCACACACATGTGAGCATGGCGTTTACACGCACACACACACACACACATGTGAGAATGGCATTTCGCGTGCTTGATGCGTGCAGGAAGCTAGCAGAGATTGTTGACGTTAGCCCTGAAGCTAGCAGAGATTGTTGACGTTAGCCCTGAAGCTAGCAGAGATTGTTGACGTTAGCCCTGAAGCTAGCAGGGCTTGTTGACGTTAGCCCTGAAGCTAGCAGGGCTTGTTGACATTAGCCCTGAAGCTAGCAGGGCTTGTTTACGTTAGAGCTGAGGCTAACAGTTAGCAGGGCTTGTTGACGTTAGCACTGAAGCTAGCAGGGCTTGTTGATGTTAGACAGTAGCTCTGTGACCTTGATGAGGCGTTAGCATTGAGGCTAACAGTTAGTTAGCAGGGCTTGATGAGGCATTAGCATTGAGGCTAACAGTTAGTTAGCAGGGCTTGATGAGGCGTTAGCATTGAGGCTAACAGTTAGTTAGCAGGGCTTGTTGACGTTACAGAGCAGCTCCGTGACCTTGATGAGGCGCGCCACAGTACTCTGGCTCTCCTCCTGGAGGCGCTGGTTGTTCTGACGCAGAGACTGAACCTCCGCCTGCAGCACCGCCTTGTCCTCCTTCTCCTGGAACACATCAACAACAACACTGCTGCTCGTTAATTAACGTTAATTAATCATTACTAACACATCAACAACAACAACACTGCTGCTCCTTAATTAACGTTAATTAATCATTACTAACACATCAACAACAACACTGCTGCTCCTTAATTACACATTACTTAACGTTAATTAATCATCACTTAACACATTTAGACCTGAGGCCGATTCTAGTCGTTTTGGGATTAATTGGCATCGGTTCGATTAATAAATCAGACTGATTGATGAATCGGTCCGATTAATCTTTACAGTCTTTGGTCTTTACAGATAAACAAGCCCAAAGTAACAGCTTTACAACAGATCTACAAGCTCACAATATTAAATATAAAGGTATTTAAGTTAAATCTGACTGGCCTACCTGCAGTGCAGTGCAGACACCCTGTTACATGTATTGTTTCAGAATGGACAAAATTGTAATTGTTCAGTTCAATACAGAATGAGATCATGTGGACATCGCTAATATCGGTTATCGGCCATAATCGATATCGGCCAAAACGTCTCATCGGCTCACCCTACCTAACATTAATCAATCATTATTTAACATGAATATATTATCGCTTAACATGAATTATGCATGACTTAACATGAATTAATGTATACATTACACACTAAATAGGTGCAATGCAACACGTTGTGAGACTATTGACCGCAACAAAGATTATGGAATTACGGAACGCCACTGGAGGTCAGGCTTTCCCTCATTACGGAACACCACTGGAGGTCAGGCTTTCCCTCATTATGGAACTCCACTGGAGGTCAGGCTTTCCCTCATTATGGAACACCACTGGAGGTCAGGCTTTCCCTCATTATGGAACACCACTGGAGGTCAGGCTTTCCCTCATAACGGAACCACTGGAGGTCAGGCTTTCCCTCATTATGGAACTCCACTGGAGGTCAGGCTTTCCCTCATTATGGAACTCCACTGGAGGTCAGGCTTTCCCTCATTACGGAACACCACTGGAGGTCAGGCTTTCCCTCATTATGGAACCACTGGAGGTCAGGCTTTCCCTCATTATGGAACTCCACTGGAGGTCAGGCTTTCCCTCATTATGGAACACCACTGGAGGTCAGGCTTTCCCTCATTATGGAACTCCACTGGAGGTCAGGCTTTCCCTCATTATGGAACTCCACTGGAGGTCAGGCTTTCCCTCATTATGGAACACCACTGGAGGTCAGGCTTTCCCTCATTATGGAACTCCACTGGAGGTCAGGCTTTCCCTCATTATGGAACTCCACTGGAGGTCAGGCTTTCCCTCATTATGGAACTCCACTGGAGGTCAGGCTTTCCCTCATTATGGAACTCCACTGGAGGTCAGGCTTTCCCTCATTATGGAACACCACTGGAGGTCAGGCTTTCCCTCATTATGGAACTCCACTGGAGGTCAGGCTTTCCCTCATTATGGAACACCACTGGAGGTCAGGCTTTCCCTCATTATGGAACTCCACTGGAGGTCAGGCTTTCCCTCATTACGGAACTCCACTGGAGGTCAGGCTTTCCCTCATTATGGAACTCCACTGGAGGTCAGGCTTTCCCTCATTATGGAACTCCACTGGAGGTCAGGCTTTCCCTCATTATGGAACTCCACTGGAGGTCAGGCTTTCCCTCATTATGGAACTCCACTGGAGGTCAGGCTTTCCCTCATTATGGAACGCCACTGGAGGTCAGGCTTTCCGACTCGGTTCCCTCGTTTTAAATCACTCCTGAAGACCCATTTCTTCATGTTTTTTTTTTATTACATTTTTATCCCACGATTTTGTAACCCAGTTTTCTTTTCACCCAGTGCCAATTATCTAATGTAATCCTGGGCGCTACACTTCCTCTGCCAACCTAGGGGGGGGGGGCAGCGGACTGACCTCATGCCTCCTTCTATGCATGAGGAGTCCAAGCTGCTTCTTTTCACCTGACAGAGGGGAATTTCCCCGGCCGGACGTAGCGCCTAGGGGACACGGGGAGAACATGTGAGGGTACCTACCCTAGGGGACACGGGGAGAACATGTGAGGGTACCTACCCTAGGGGACACGGGGAGAACATGTGAGGGTACCTACCCTAGAGGACACGGGGAGAACATGCAAACTCCACACAGAAAGGCCCTATCGCCAACCCCCGCCTCGGGTATGGGCACTGATGACGCGGAGGAGGGAACACGCCGCCAGTGCCCACAGCGTCCCCAGCGGGAATCAAACCCAGGACCTTCTAGCTGTGAGGCGACAGCACTACCAACTGTGCCACCGTGTCCAATATCCTGCTTAATTTAAACTCCATGCTGATCTATATCATGGAGACAGAAGAGATGATCAGAGGAGCAGAGTTTCTACCACCATCATTATCCCATGGACTGAAGAATGGAAAGAGTTTCTCAGTGAAGGAGCAGCCAGTGAAAGAGTAGAGGAGAACTCTGGCCTCAACGTCATAAAAGGAGACCAGACTCTCCTCATAGTCCACAAACACTCCCACTGTCTGGAGCTCCTCTCTTACAGGGAGGTCGACAGCAGGGCCAGCAGCAGCCCAGTACTGATTTACATTCCACCCTATAGTGTAGTAACCATCGTTGGGACTCAGTATGATGTCTCCATTCCTGTCAATGGACTCTCTGGCCACTCCTAAAGCCCACCCAGTCTTCCCTCCAACCTGAACCTCATAGTAAAACCTTCCTGAGGAGAATCCTTGTTTTCCTAAGACATTGGTATATTTAGAGAATCTCTCAGTGTTGTCAGGGAGATTCTTCCTTACGTTTCCACAACTCACTTTTTTTCCATCCTCAGACAGGATGAGGCCAGGATGTGCTGTATCAGGGTCCAGAATTACATCCACCTCATATTGCTGGATCCTCCTCAGCTCAGCATCACACAGCTGCTTCTTCATCTCCTGGCCGAGTGTCTTCTCCAGCTGAGACACAGCAGTCCTCAATGTGTCCTCATGTGAAGACTGATGGACATTGACCTTTGTCCAGTCCTTGGTGGGTCTCCACTCTGTGTTGATGGATTTGGAGTTCTGGAGGAGGTGGAGGTGGTCCTCAGTGTGCGAGATCTGGTTCAGCTCAGAGCTTCTCTTCTCTAACTGAGTGACTTCCTGTTGCAGATCTTCAATGAAGCCTTCAGCCTGTTTCTCTGTTGTTTTCTGCTTCTCTTCAACCACATCAATGAGCTCAGCCTGGCTTCTCTCAACACAGCTGATCAGAGCGGTGAAGACCTGCACACTGACGGCTATCACTGCATCTGCATCTTTCCTGCTGAGCTCTACTGAGTGTTTGACCTCCTGAATCTTCTCTCGTCTCTCCTGGATCATCTGCTGAACTTCATCCTGTGTCTTTGCTTCATATTCTTCTTTCAACTTGTTGCTCCTGAACTGATGAACCATCTCAGAAAACAAAGTATTGACAAAGACTTCTGGTCTTGTGTAGAAGGTTTTGTTACAAAGTGGACACTTGCACACATCACTAGTGTCCCAGTAACGTGTGATACAGGCTTTGCAGTAGTTGTGTCCACACAGAGTGCTGATCGGATCAGTGAACACATCCATACAGATGGGACACAGGAAGTGATCATCAGACAGGAGACTTCTGGCGGACGCCATTTCTACACCGCTGAGTATTCAAAGTGGAAGTTTTAGAAAATCTGAGAATGTATTCAACGACGAGCTCTCGGTGCTAAACTCAAGATATCTGGTTACGTCCAACCAGAGTCCTCTGCACTAGATCTGTTCAAACCAATGTCCTCTGCACTAGACTTCTGGTAGAACTGGTTTCGTCCAATCAGTGTTCTGTTATAACTGGTTTGGTCCAATCAGTGTCCTCTCTTAGAACTGGTTTCGTCCAACCAGAGTCCTCTGTTAGAACTGGTTTCGTCCAACCAGTGACAAGATGGTTTGTCGCTGAGAAGGCAGATGTGACGTCGCCGACGCTTGCAGATGGACGCTGAATGTGACCCGATTGGTCGGTAGACTCCACTGTCTGTCTGTAAAGTTCCTCTGATTGGTCGGTAGACTCCACTGTCTGTCTGTAAAGTTCCTCTGATTGGTCGGTAGACGCCACTGTCTGTTTGTAAAGTTCCTCTGATTGGTCGGTAGACTCCACTGTCTGTCTGTAAAGTTCCTCTGCATGGTCTTATATCTCCCGTCTGGTAGGGTGACTATGTCATCATTCTGATGTCACTATGTCCAGGCATGACCATATATGGTGGTTCCACAGTAGTTACGCCCAAATATGGTGTGCATGACGTCCGATCTTCTTTTGACCCTGGAGTTCCATATCGGGCCGGCCGGCCGCTACAATATTTGGTCATACTTCCACCCAGACTCCATACATGGTAGGTATATTTCTACCGAGCTCCATATATGGAGTTGACTGATTTGTTTGCGCCTGATGCCATGACAACACATTGAGGTTTGTAAGTAGCCTTGCCGAGCCATTAGGCCCACAGGGCAGGAGCCTATCTCCTGTTTCTGTAGCGTGAGGCAGCTTGATGTACAAGTACACCCCCTGGACATGTCGCTAGTATGTCGCTAGTATGTCGCTAGTATGTCGCAGGGACTTACCCCCAATGGGGATGGGGACGGGGGCCCGCACGCGCTGCTCTCTATCCCCCCCTAGTGGTGGAACGCAGGGAAACTGGAAGTACCCTCACTAAAAACGCCGGGCCAACGCTCCACACGTCCCTAACTCTTCTCCCTTCTGGCTCCAAAACTGTGGAATGCACTTCCCATTGCAGTCAGAACTGCAGCATCACTCCCAATCTTCCGCCGTAGCCTGAAAACCCACCTTTTCAGACTCCATCATGGCCCATAGCACTTACCCTACCCCTTAGATAGCATTTCTGTTGACTTAGATAGCATTTGACACAGACTTATAGCATGTTATGTAGACAGCACTATAATTGTATTGTATATAGTCATAGCACGCCATAGTACATATGTATAGCATAGTAGTAAATATGTATAGTTTATATGTATAGTCTCATAATATAGATATTCCACTGTTACTTTCTTAGCTTACGCATGTTTCATGATAAATGCTTTTATGTGATGTATTCCCATGCTTTTGTTCTTGCTTAAATGTAAGTCGCTCTGGATTAAGAGCGTCTGCTAAATGCCTAAATTGTAAATTGTAAATTGGTGCGCTGAATTCATGAATTAATTAATTGGCTGAATCACATGTAGGGCCTTTTGATTTGGTGAAGTGCCTGCAGGGCCTTGAGAGTGGTTGATCCGTCACTAACTAACTAACGCCAATGGTTACAGTGAGCGTGTGCAGGGGGGCGGGGCTACAGCGCTAACGCTAACGATAGCCGATGCTGGCACAGCTTAACTACATTTAGGCTACCAAGCTAGCGGCAACGAAAGAGTTAAACGTTAAAACAGGAAGTGCACCTTCAGACAGTGCGGTCCGTACCTTCTGTAAGTCGTCCTGGAGCCTCTTCAGCATGTCCTCTAGCTGAGAAACCTTGTCCTCCAAGTGGCCTGGAGAGTCACTGCAACACAACACAAACCTTTATACTGCCCCTAGTGGCCTGGAGAGTCACTGCAACACAACACAAACCTTTATACTGCCCCTAGTGGTCTGGAGAGTCACTGCAACACAACACAAACCTTGGCATACTAAACTGACTCGGTCCCAAGCACTACCTATTTCGTCCACGAGGTGGCAGTGAAAGCCTTAAATAATGACTTCAGATTCAAAGTGTTTTCTACCGTAATCTGTCCGTGCACAGGAGACGCACACACCTGGTCACACCGCGCCGTCAACGTGCACTGTGCACGTTGCGCCTGCAGTGTCAAGCCTACCGCCAGCTGGCCCAGGCCGTGGCGTAACGGTCTGGGCACCGGACTGGTGATCCAGTCGCAGTGTGCCGCGGGTTCGACTCCCGAGCCCGACACGGCCTTTACTGCATGTCATCCCCCCATCTCTCTCCCGTTTCCTGTCAGCCTACTGTCTGTCCCTTAAAAAATCAATAAAAGGCGTAAGCCGCAAAAAAAATATCTAAAAAAATCCACACCCACCTGACTTAATTAATCAATAAGCCACACCCACCTGACTTAATTAATCAATAGGCCACACCCACCTGTCTTTATTAATCAATAAGCCACACCCACCTGACTTAATTAATCAATAAGCCACACCCACCTGTCTTAATTAATCAATAAGCCACACCCACCTGACTTAATTAATCAATAAGCCACACCCACCTGTCTTAATTAATCAATAAGCCACACCCACCTGTCTTAATTAATCAATAAGCCACACCCAGCTGTCTTAATTAATCAATAAGACAAACCCACCTGTCTTAATTAATCAATAAGCCACACCCACATGTCTTAATTAATCAATAAGCCACACCCACCTGACTTAATGAAGCATTAAGCCACACCCACCTGACTTAATTAATCAATAAGCCACACCCACCTGTCTTAATTAATCAATAAGCCACACCCACCTGTCTTAATTAATCAATAAGCCACACCCACCTGTCTTAATTAATCAATAAGCCACACCCACCTGTCTTAATTAATCAATAAGCCACACCCACCTGTCTTTGGAGTCTCTTAGCTTGCCGTCCGTCTGGTCAGCCTGGTCGGCTTTGCGGTCTGTGACGCACGCACGCACACACACACACACACACACACACACACACACACACACACACACACACACACACACACACACACACACACACACACACACACACACACACACACACACACACACACACACACACACACACACACACACACACACACACACACACACAGGATGCTTCAGTAACATCATTAAACACTAGGGGGCCTCCAGGATGCTGCAGTAACATCATTAAACACTAGGGGGCCTCCAGGATGCTGCAGTAACATCATTAAACACTAGGGGGCCTCCAGGATGCTGCAGTAACATCATTAAACACTAGGGGGCCTCCAGGATGCTGCAGTAACATCATTAAACACTAGGGGGCCTCCAGGATGCTGCAGTAACATCATTAAACACTAGGGGGCCTCCAGGATGCTGCAGTAACATCATTAAACACTAGGGGGCCTCCAGGATGCTTCAGTAACATCATTAAACACTAGGGGGCCTCCAGGATGCTGCAGTAACATCATTAAACACTAGGGGGCCTCCAGGATGCTTCAGTAACATCATTAAACACTAGGGGGCTGCAGTAACAGTAGTGTCCAGTAGGGGGCGTACCTTCTCGTGACAACGCCTCCAGGATGCTCCGACATGCCGTGGCGAGGTCAGCGATGGACTGCCACTCTTCTTCTGTGGTGTCTGTGGTCTCGGAGAGGACTGGAACAACAACAACACATTACTGACCCCTACTGGAGGACTGGAACAACAACAACACATTACTGACCCCTACTGGAGGACTGGAACAACAACAACACATTACTGACCCCTACTGGAGGACTGGAACAACAACAACACATTACTGACCCCTACTGGAGGACTGGAACAACAACAACACATTACTGACCCCTACTGGAGGACTGGAACAACAACAACACATTACTGACCCCTACTGGAGGACTGGAACAACAACAACACATTACTGACCCCTACTGGAGGACTGGAACAACAACAACACATTACTGACCCCTACTGGAGGACTGGAACAACAACAACACATTACTGACCCCTACTGGAGGACTGGAACAACAACAACACATTACTGACCCCTACTGGAGGACTGGAACAACAACAACAAAACATTACTGACCCCTACTGGAGGACTGGAACAACAACAACACATTACTGACCCCTACTGGAGGACTGGAACAACAACAACACATTACTGACCCCTACTGGAGGACTGGAACAACAACAACACATTACTGACCCCTACTGGAGGACTGGAACAACAACAACAAAACATTACTGACCCCTACTGGAGGACTGGAACAACAACAACACATTACTGACCCCTACTGGAGGACTGGAACAACAACAACACATTACTGACGCCCTACTGGAGGACTGGAGAACTACATGCTTATTACTGACGCCTACTGGAGGACTGGAGAACTACATGCTTATTACTGACGCCTACTGGAGGACTGGAGAACTACATGCTCATTACTGACGCCCTACTGGAGGACTGGAGAACTACATGCTCATTACTGACGCCTACTGGAGGACTGGAGAACTACATGCTCATTACTGACGCCCTACTGGAGGACTGGAGAACTACATGCTCATTACTGACGCCCTACTGGAGGACTGGAGAACTACATGCTCATTACTGACGCCCTACTGGAGGACTGGAGAACTACATGCTCATTACTGACGCCTACTGGAGGACTGGAGAACTACATGCTTATTACTGACGCCCTACTGGAGGACTGGAGAACTACATGCTTATTACTGACGCCCTACTGGAGGACTGGAGAACTACATGCTCATTACTGACGCCAACCAACAGTCATTAAGACATGCAAATCCCTTGACTCCTTCAAAACGCCTCTCAAAGGGAACCCCCCTTTCCCCCCCTCACTGTATATGTTTCTTTTCCCTTTGATGATTTCCAGTTTTCTGGCTATATAGAAGTGTTTATTTGTACGTCTCTAAATGTTTTGATGAATTGAACAAGGTGGACCCGCTTTTCATGGGGTCGTCCACTCACAGTTAACAGTCTTTGTATTGAGTTGTGCTTGAAATGTACTGTAATTCTGCAAACTGTTAATACATATTTCAATCAATCAATCAATCAAAAACAGACAGACAGACAGACAGACAGAGAGGGGGAGAGAGAGAGAGAGAGAGAGAGAGAGGGATAGAGAGAGAGAGAGAGAGAGGGATAGAGAGAGAGAGAGAGAGAGAGAGAGAGAGAGAGAGCAGATGGTGTTAAGTGAGCTAATTTTCTTTCTTTTTAGGGGGGGGATGTAATCACCTCCCCCTCCCCCACCCATCTGTCTCCTCTTCCTCCCAGCATGCAGTGGGGTGAAGGGGGGGGGGGGGGTGATATTAGATCATAGCCATGGAGGGACAGAGAGGAAGGACGGGGGACATATACAGTAATATCTGGACCCATATACAGTAATATCTGGACCCATATACAGTAATATCTGGATCCATATACAGTAATATCTGGACCCATATACAGTAATATCTGGACCCATATACAGTAATATATGGACCCATATACAGTAATATATGGACCCATATACAGTAATATATGGACCCATATACAGTAATATATGGACCCATATACAGTAATATCTGGTCCCATATACAGTAATATCTGGACCCATATACAGTAATATCTGGATCCATATACAGTAATATCTGGTCCCATATACAGTAATATATGGATCCATATACAGTAATATATGGACCCATATACAGTAATATATGGACCCATATACAGTAATATATGGACCCATATACAGTAATATATGGACCCATATACAGTAATATCTGGACCCATATACAGTAATATATGGACCCATATACAGTAATATATGGACCCGTATACAGTAATATATGGACCCATATACAGTAATATATGGACCCATATACAGTAATATATGGACCCATATACAGTAATATATGGACCCATATACAGTAATATCTGGACCCATATACAGTAATATATGGACCCATATACAGTAATATATGGACCCATATACAGTAATATATGGACCCATATACAGTAATATATGGACCCATATACAGTAATATATGGACCCATATACAGTAATATCTGGACCCATATACAGTAATATATGGACCCATATACAGTAATATATGGACCCATATACAGTAATATATGGACCCATATACAGTAATATATGGACCCATATACAGTAATATATGGACCCATATACAGTAATATATGGACCCATATACAGTAATATATGGACCCATATACAGTAATATATGGACCCATATACAGTAATATATGGACCCATATACAGTAATATATGGATCCATATACAGTAATATATGGACCCATATACAGTCAATATCTGGACCCATATACAGTAATATCTGGACCCATATACAGTAATATATGGACCCATATACAGTAATATATGGACCCATATACAGTAATATATGGACCCATATACAGTCATATCTGGACCCATATACAGTAATATATGGACCCATATACAGTAATATATGGACCCATATACAGTAATATATGGACCCATATACAGTAATATATGGACCCATATACAGTAATATATGGACCCATATACAGTAATATATGGACCCATATACAGTCAATATCTGGACCCATATACAGTAATATCTGGACCCATATACAGTAATATATGGACCCATATACAGTAATATATGGACCCATATACAGTAATATATGGACCCATATACAGTAATATATGGACCCATATACAGTAATATATGGATCCATATACAGTAATATCTGGACCCATATACAGTAATATCTGGACCCATATACAGTAATATCTGGACCCATATACAGTAATATATGGACCCATATACAGTAATATATGGACCCATATACAGTAATATATGGACCCATATACAGTAATATATGGACCCATATACAGTAATATATGGACCCATATACAGTAATATATGGACCCATATACAGTAATATATGGATCCATATACAGTAATATATGGACCCATATACAGTAATATATGGACCCATATACAGTAATATATGGACCCATATACAGTAATATATGGATCCATATACAGTAATATATGGACCCATATACAGTAATATATGGATCCATATACAGTAATATATGGACCCATATACAGTAATATATGGACCCATATACAGTCATATCTGGACCCATATACAGTAATATATGGACCCATATACAGTAATATATGGATCCATATACAGTAATATATGGACCCATATACAGTAATATATGGACCCATATACAGTAATATATGGACCCATATACAGTAATATATGGACCCATATACAGTAATATATGGACCCATATACAGTAATATATGGACCCATATACAGTAATATCTGGACCCATATACAGTAATATATGGATCCATATACAGTAATATATGGACCCATATACAGTAATATATGGATCCATATACAGTAATATATGGACCCATATACAGTAATATATGGACCCATATACAGTAATATATGGACCCATATACAGTAATATATGGACCCATATACAGTAATATCTGGACCCATATACAGTAATATATGGATCCATATACAGTAATATCTGGACCCATATACAGTAATATCTGGACCCATATACAGTAATATCTGGACCCATATACAGTAATATATGGACCCATATACAGTAATATATGGACCCATATACAGTAATATATGGACCCATATACAGTAATATCTGGACCCATATACAGTAATATATGGATCCATATACAGTAATATCTGGACCCATATACAGTAATATCTGGACCCATATACAGTAATATATGGACCCATATACAGTAATATCTGGACCCATATACAGTAATATCTGGACCCATATACAGTAATATCTGGACCCATATACAGTAATATATGGATCCATATACAGTAATATCTGGACCCATATACAGTAATATCTGGACCCATATACAGTAATATCTGGACCCATATACAGTAATATATGGATCCATATACAGTAATATATGGACCCATATACAGTAATATATGGATCCATATACAGTAATATATGGACCCATATACAGTAATATATGGACCCATATACAGTAATATATGGACCCATATACAGTAATATATGGATCCATATACAGTAATATATGGACCCATATACAGTAATATATGGATCCATATACAGTAATATATGGACCCATATACAGTAATATATGGACCCATATACAGTCATATATGGACCCATATACAGTAATATATGGACCCATATACAGTAATATATGGATCCATATACAGTAATATATGGACCCATATACAGTAATATATGGATCCATATACAGTAATATATGGACCCATATACAGTAATATATGGACCCATATACAGTAATATATGGACCCATATACAGTAATATATGGACCCATATACAGTAATATATGGACCCATATACAGTAATATATGGACCCATATACAGTAATATATGGACCCATATACAGTAATATATGGATCCATATACAGTAATATATGGACCCATATACAGTAATATCTGGACCCATATACAGTAATATATGGATCCATATACAGTAATATCTGGACCCATATACAGTAATATCTGGACCCATATACAGTAATATCTGGACCCATATACAGTAATATATGGATCCATATACAGTAATATATGGACCCATATACAGTAATATATGGATCCATATACAGTAATATATGGACCCATATACAGTAATATATGGACCCATATACAGTAATATATGGACCCATATACAGTAATATATGGATCCATATACAGTAATATATGGACCCATATACAGTAATATATGGATCCATATACAGTAATATATGGACCCATATACAGTAATATATGGACCCATATACAGTCATATATGGACCCATATACAGTAATATATGGACCCATATACAGTAATATATGGATCCATATACAGTAATATATGGACCCATATACAGTAATATATGGATCCATATACAGTAATATATGGACCCATATACAGTAATATATGGACCCATATACAGTAATATATGGACCCATATACAGTAATATATGGACCCATATACAGTAATATATGGACCCATATACAGTAATATATGGACCCATATACAGTAATATATGGACCCATATACAGTAATATCTGGACCCATATACAGTAATATATGGATCCATATACAGTAATATATGGACCCATATACAGTAATATATGGACCCATATACAGTAATATATGGACCCATATACAGTAATATATGGACCCATATACAGTAATATCTGGACCCATATACAGTAATATATGGATCCATATACAGTAATATATGGACCCATATACAGTAATATATGGATCCATATACAGTAATATATGGACCCATATACAGTAATATATGGACCCATATACAGTCATATCTGGACCCATATACAGTAATATATGGACCCATATACAGTAATATATGGACCCATATACAGTAATATATGGACCCATATACAGTAATATCTGGACCCATATACAGTAATATATGGACCCATATACAGTAATATATGGACCCATATACAGTCATATCTGGACCCATATACAGTAATATATGGATCCATATACAGTAATATATGGACCCATATACAGTAATATCTGGACCCATATACAGTAATATCTGGTCCCAAATATCATATTTAACACAGTCTGTTTATGGCGACATGTGACATCATGTCTACGTCATATGTAGGCCCGCTAACCTATATAAGTGCTGACCCACACAGTAGGACTGCATTCCTTCAGGTCATTCATTCAAGGTATTCAGGACTGCATTCTTTTACAGAGAGAAACCTATAAACTACTGTGAGAAATGCTTCGTTGGACGGTGCACCTAAAAGGGCCTCCAGAGTATGATGCTGCTGTAGCAGTGGACCACAAAGTGTACTGCTTTAGAGGAGACTTTATCGAGTCAGAGCGTCGGACTGAAGTGCATGTCTTCAACACACTGTCTTTATGCTGGACCGAGTTGCCCCCAGAGACGCCAGGAAGAGGACAACGCCCCCTAGAGGTTCACCCCATGCTCACCAGCCGCACAGCTGTGCTGATCGACCCTTTCATCTACATCTGGGGGGGAAGGACTGACAAATGGTACTACAGCACGGTTCTTTATGCATTTGATGTCGACGACCAAAGAATGCTCACACCCAAGGTCTCTGGGACCGTTCCAGAGGGGAGGGAAGGCCACTCAGCCTGTGTTGTTGGGAAGGTCATGTTTATCTATGGAGGAGACAACAATCTGACTGGAACTAATGACACCTACAAGATGGACACCACCACGATGGTCTGGGCTTTAATTAACACCAGAGGAACTCCACCTCCTGCTACATCACATCACTCTGCCACCATCATTGGAACAAAGATGTTTGTATTTGGGGGCTATGAGTACTACAACACCATCAGAGTGTTTGACACAGAGACGAACCAATGGATGAACACGCCTTCTGCACAGCCTCTTCCAGAAAGACGCTACAATCATTCAGCCTTTTCCTACAATGGAGAGCTTTACATATTTGGTGGCAGGAACCAAAACCAGGACTTCAATGATATGTGGAAATTCAGTCCAGATACCTTCACCTGGAAGAAGGTTGAGTCCAAAGGGAATGTTCCATGTTTAAGTCAATATATGTTGAGTCACGTGGCATTCTGTTGCATGGTGGGAGATCGTGTCATCCTCTTTGGAGGACGTATATCATCCAACACATTCAATGATGACCTGTATGTCTTAGACTTGAGTCCTAGTCTGAAGACCTTATGCAAGCTGGCAGTTATTAGGTACGGTCTGGATCAGTCTGAACTCCCACACAACATCAGGTGGGAACTGGCAGCCATGACTACCAACAGCCAATAGGAACTGGCAGCCATGACTACCAACAGCCAATAAGAAACTGGCAGCCATGACTACCAATAGCCAGTAGAAAAAATAACAGCCCACAAAAAAAGGAAACAAGTTAAGCCACCCACACACACAGCTCCTTAAGGGAGTGGTTGCGCCACTCAAAAACACACACAGCTCCTTAAGGGAGTGGCTGCACCACTCAAAAACACACATAGCTCCTTAAGGGAGTCAGAAACCCATAACGGCGAGGCCGATTAGCGGAGCTTCACACACGTTTCCGCGGTCTCCTACCGCTGCATCTCTGAAACATCTCACCAACAGACCAGCGACCGCGCAGGTCTCCGTGAACAGACCGTAGCTACAGCTGTCATTCCTTTTTTCCCCTCAAAAAATAGATGTATAGATAGTGATACAGTATGTATAGGGTATATATATATATATATATATATATATATATATATATATATATATATATATATATATATATATATATATATAATAGGATACATACTCTTAGTGATAGAGTTGTGGAGGCTCAGAGCTCTGGAGTTCCTCTCAGTGATAGAGTATAGGTGGTATAGGGTTTAGGGTATAGTGTTTAGGTTGTAGGGTACATAATCTTAGTGATAGGGTGTAGGGTATATATATATATATATATATATATATATATATATATAGGGTTTAGGGTACATACTCTTAGTGATAGAGTATAGGTGGTGTAGTGTATAGGTATAGGGTGTAGGGTTTAGGGTATAGGGTACATAGTACATACTCTTAGTGATAGAGTATAGGTGGTATAGTGTATAGGTATACGGTGTAGGGTTTAGGGTACATAGTACATACTCTTAGTGATAGAGTATAGGTGGTATAGGGTTTAGGGTTTAGGGTACATACTCTTAGTGATAGAGTATAGGTGGTGTAGTGTATAGGGTACATAGTACATACTCTTAGTGATAGGGTGTAGGGTATAGGGTATATATATATATATATATATATATATATATATAGGGTTTAGGGTATAGGGTACATAGTACATACTCTTAGTGACAGAGTATAGGTGTTGTAGTGTAAAGGTATAGGGTGTAGGGTTTAGGGTATAGGGTACATAGTACATACTCTTAGTGATAGAGTTGTGGAGGCTCAGAGCTCTGGAGTTCCTCTCAGTGATAGAGTATAGGTGGTGTAGGGTTTAGGGTACATACTCTTAGTGATAAAGTATAGGTGGTGTAGTGTAAAGGTATAGGTGTAGGGTTTAGGGTAAAGGGTGTAGGGTTTAGGGTGTAGGGTTTAGGGTATAGGGTACATAGTACATACTCTTAGTGATAGAGTTGTGGAGGCTCAGAGCTCTGGAGTTCCTCTCGGCTCGGTCCAAACACGACAGGCGGGAGGACGACTCACTGGACGAGGCCTGGAGATAGATACAATTTACAATTTAGGCATTTAGCAGACGCTCTTAATCCAGAGCGACTTACAATAATCAAGAACAAAAGCATGGGAATACATCACAAAAGCATTTATCATAAAACATGCGTAAGCTAAGAAAGTAACAGTGGAATATCTATATAATGAAACTATACATATAAACTATATATATACTACTATGCTATACATATGTACTATGGCGTGCTATGACTATATACAATACAATTATAGTGCCGTCTACATAACATGCTATAAGTCTGTATCAGATGCTATCTAAGTCTACAGAAATGCTATCTAAGGGGGTGGGGTAAGTGCTATGGGCCATGATGGAGTCTAAAAAGGTGGGTTTTCAGACTATGGCGGAAGATTGGGAGTGATGCTGCAGTTCTGACTGCAATGGGAAGTGCATTCCACAGTTTTGGAGCCAGAAGGGAGAAGAGTTTGGGACGTGTGGAGCGTTGTCCCGGCATTGAATGCCAGCATCAGAGTTTTGTATTCTGTGCGGGCAGCGACCGGGAGCCAGTGGAGGGAGCGGAGCAGGGGGGAGACATGTGAGAATTTTGGCTGGTTGAAGACCAAGCGAGCTGCGGCATTTTGGATCAGCTGGAGAGGCTTAAGTGCACATGCTGGTAGGCCAGTAAGGAGGGAGTTACAATAGTCGAGTTTTGACAAGACTGTTGTCTGGATTAGGAGCTGGGCTGATTCCTGGGTGAGGAACGGTCTAATTCGTTGTATATTATAGAGTGTGAACCTACAGGATCGAGTGACAGCTGTGATGTGAGCTTTGAACGAGAGCTGACTGTCCAGGATAACACCGAGGTTCCTGGCTGTTTGGACAGACGTTACCAGGGCGTTGTCTACGGAGATAGTTAGCTCCCGCATAGGGCAGGACTTAGCTGGGAAAGCTAAGAGCTAAGGGAAAGATAGAGAGACATTCACTTAGACTGGAGAGAGAGAGAGAGAGAGAGAGAGAGAGAGAGAGAGAGAGAGAGACATTCACTTAGACTGGAGAGAGAGAGAGAGAGACACTGGACGAGGCCTGAGAAGGTACTTTTCTTCTGGTTTGAGGGAAAGGAAGTTCTGGTTCAGTTTCCTGCCTGAGGACTACAAAACAATGACTACAACATGACGTAACGATATCATCCTGGCCTCCTATTGGTGGGTGGGTGTAACCCTGGCCTCCTATTGGTGGGTGGGTGTAACCCTGGCCTCCTATTGGTGGGGTGGGTGTCAGCTGACCTGCGTGTCGTCCAGCGTCATCTTGGGCTTGACGGCCAGGATGAGGTCAGGGGTCGCGTCACTGAGCGTGCCCGAGTTCTGGTAGACGTGGTCTGTCTCCCTCTGGTGGTCTGAAGCCCTCACTGCAACGTTGTCATACACATGGCTGAGGGGAGAGAGAGAGAGACATTCACATACACATGTCTGAGGAGAGAGAGAGATTAACACCAATTGAAGCCTATTATTTAATACTACGCTTACCGCCATTGGCGTAGATCAACGGCGATTGCGCTTTTATAGCGCTTTCGATCGATCAAGTCATAATGCTACTTGCGTTAGCACCTGTTGTTGTCATGACAATGGGTCGCTCATCTCAGATCGCCATCGCCATAATAATCCATTCTATCCGTTTCTTTCAATGGCCTGTATCTCCTATTCCTCGTCCCAGATGGCATTTTACGTTTATTTGACGGCGCAGAGCCGCCGATGTGGAGCCCTCCAGAGGCCCGGTATAGATCCGTTTGGTAAACAAGGCCTGTCCTCCAGGCTCCGTTCCACTTACTAGGTTATGTTCACTTCCGGTAGTCTGGAAATGTGGCGCAAATCAGTGAACCAATAAAGAAAGCACGCTGGCTGGGCCAGGCTACCCGCCCCTCTAGACCAGAAAGCACGCTGTCTGGGCCAGGCTACCCGCCCCTCTAGACCAGAAAGCACGCTGGCTGGGCCAGGCTACCCGCCCCTCTA
Organism: Protomyctophum parallelum; assembly: GCF_964188405.1. Taxonomy (NCBI): domain Eukaryota; kingdom Metazoa; phylum Chordata; class Actinopteri; order Myctophiformes; family Myctophidae; genus Protomyctophum; species Protomyctophum parallelum. The sequence continues at coordinate 107,332,935 of NC_139697.1, read as the reverse complement.
GACCAGAAAGCACGCTGAATGGGCCAGGCTACCCGCCCCTCTAGACCAGAAAGCACGCTGAATGGGCCAGGCTACCCGCCCCTCTAGACCAGAAAGCACGCTGTCCGGGCCAGGCTACCCGCCCCTCTAGACCAGGGGCAGACTGGCTGGGCCAGGCTACCCGCCCCTCTAGACCAGGGGCAGACTGGCTGGGCCAGGCTACCCGCCCCTCTAGACCAGGGGCAGACTGGCTGCGCCAGGCTACAGAGACATTGACTCAATCCCAGCCAATGGACGTATGTTGCGTTGTCACTGGTTTGCGAGTCGCTCGATTGGCCGAATGGGTGTATACGTACTCTGAATGCGAGTCGTCCAATTGGCTGAAGTTCTGCTGCTGCCGCTCCAGCGAACAGCTGCGTGTCATGTGATCATGGTGGGCGGGGTCATCGGGAGGGTGGTCCTGCAGGCTGGTCGCCCGTAGCAACGGCAGGCTGGGCGGAGCCAGCAGAGCCACGCCCACCTCGCCATCAGGCTGGTCGCCAGCGTCCAGGCACGATATCTGAGAAGAAGAAAAATGTAAGATAAGATACAATTAACCCATTTTGGTGTTAGCATCATGTTATGCTTTAGCTATTGAAAAATAGCAGATCTACAAGCTCGTAGCGCGCCACCGAGTGGCGCGCTACGAGCTTGTAGGTCTGCTATTTTTGAAAAATCGAAGAACGACTGACATAGAATTAGAAACATAGCTTTTTCAGAAAACGGTCAGGATGTACAAGACATTTTTTAGAATCTGATCTCAGGTCAGAATGGAAAACTGTCAGGATGTAGAAGACATTTTTAGAATCTGATCTCAGGTCAGAATGGGTTAACAATTTAGGCATTTAGCAGACGCTCTAATCCATCGATCTGAATAGTCACGATAATCACGTCATATCATTCCCAGCTGATCCTCGTAGCTGAACTGGGGAAGGGGAGCGCTTGGTTGCCTTAACACACGCTGGCCGTGAGGGCGTGTGTAAGCACCGCCCGGCTCATATGACTGTGAATGTGTGGCTCCAGGCAGCCCTGTAAAGACATCAAGCGCTATTCTCCCGTCACATAGCCTATACTTGCCGAGCAAAACGAGGAAGTGATGTGGCTCGCTCTGGTGGCGCAAAGCGCAGCTACTCCTGTGAAATTAACACTCTAACCACTAGCATTTATTGAAAAAATTGATCTAAGTCACGCCAGCATTTTTTCCAGTTGGGCTCTTATTTTGAAAAGCCACATTTCCGATCCACCGGAAGTGAACATATCCTAGGAAGCTGAACGGAGCCTGGAGGACAGGCCTTGTTTACCAAACGGATCTATACCGGGGCTCTGGGAGAGCTCCACAGTGTCGGCTCTGTGCCGTCAAAGAAACGCTGTTTTGACCAAAAATGCCATCTGGGACAAGGAATAGGAGATACAGGCCATTATTTATTTATTTTTTATATATTTTTTTTATCCCACGATTTTGTAACCCATTTTTCACCGCTGTGTCAATCATCTAATGTGATCCTGGGCTCCACACACCCTCCTCCAACCTAGTCCCCATATATGGGGGACAAGGGGAGAGCAACCTAGTCCCCATATATGGGGGACAAGGGGAGACCAACCTAGTCCCCATATATGGGGGACAAGGGGAGACCAACCTAGTCCCCATATATGGGGGACAAGGGGAGAGCAACGGACTTGAACTCATGCTTCCTTCATGCCTGAGTGTCCAAGTTGCTCCTTTACACCTGACAGGGGGGAGTTTCCCTGGTTGGACGTAGCGCGTGGAAGGAACACGTTATTCCAACCAGTTCCTTTCCCCTCCATCAGGCCCCCCGGCTGGCCAGGGGGAGGCAGTATAGAGACCAGGATTACTGCATGTTTTTTGTGAGGGTACCTACCCTAGGGGACACGGGGAGAACATGCAAACTCCACACAGAAAGGCCCTTTCGCCAACCCCGCCTTCGGGCATGGGCCCTGATGACGCGGAGGAGGAAACACGCCGCCAGCACCCACAGCGTCCCGAGCGGGAATCGAACCCAGGACCTTCTAGCTGTGAGGCGACAGCACTACCAACGATACGTGGCCATTATTATAGCGAGGTGGATCTAAAATGGCCGATCCATTGTCATGACAACAACAGCATTATGGCTCGATGGATCGAATGCACTATAAAACGCGCAATTGCCATTGATCTACGTTAAGTGTAGATAGTATTCAAGAATAGGCTTCAATTTGACTGTTAATAGTTTTATGAGGTTAATATTGCTATATGTTTGTAACCGTTTTAGAAAAGCAATAAGCCACGTGAGGTCCCAGCTTACCGTGGACATACAAGCTCGTAGCACGGCTGGTTTTTGAAAGAAATCATAAAATGCGTCTCAAATCTTTGAATATTATATTCTTTCAGAGCGAACGTTTTTAACTCAAATCTTTGCTTCTGGGAGTGGGGGGTCCCTGGATGGAACAACATATTTTCACATGGGGGTCGGCGGCCAATTACAGATAATTCTGGGGGTCCTTGACACGAAATAGTTTGAGAACCACTGACATAGAAACTGTCAGGATTTAGACGACATTTTGTAGAATCTGTTCTCAGGTCTAAATGGGTTAAACACCTGCTTCTCTTCCTCTTCCTCCTCCTCTTCATCCTCCTCCTCCTCCTCTTCCTCATCCCGGTCGTCGAGGACCCAGGCCTCTCCAGACTCAACCTCTCCACAGTCTCCAGGCTTCTGTTCCGCGTCCGCGATGGCTTTGTGGTAGAGCTCCGAGAAACTCCTGTAGAAACACAAACACAGAAACTCCTGTAGAAACACGACCAGATAAACTCCTGTAGAAACACAACCAGATAAACTCCTGTATAAACACAACCACATAAACTCCTGTATAAACACAACAAGCAGAGGAACTCCTGTATAGGTCACAGCAAAACATTACTTTGGAATGTTGCCACTACTGTTGGAGCAGCCATAAACTACACAGGTTCATCTCTACTACTGTTGGAGCAGCCATAAACTACACAGGTTCATCTCTACTACTGTTGGAGCAGCCATAAACTACACAGGTTCATCTCTACTGTTGGAGCAGCCATAAACTACACAGGTTCATCTCTACTGTTGGAGCAGCCATAAACTACACAGGTTCATCTCTACTGTTGGAGCAGCCATAAACTACACAGGTTCATCTCTACTGTTGGAGCAGCCATAAACTACACAGGTTCATCTCTACTGTTGGAGCAGCCATAAACTACACAGGTTCATCTCTACTGTTGGAGCAGCCATAAACTACACAGGTTCATCTCTACTGTTGGAGCAGCCATAAACTACACAGGTTCATCTCTACTGTTGGAGCAGCCATAAACTACACAGGTTCACCTCTACTACTGTTGGAGCAGCCATAAACTACACAGGTTCATCTCTACTACTGTTGGAGCAGCCATAAACTACACAGGTTCATCTCTACTGTTGGAGCAGCCATAAACTACACAGGTTCATCTCTACTGTTGGAGCAGCCATAAACTACACAGGTTCATCTCTACTGTTGGAGCAGCCATAAACTACACAGGTTCATCTCTACTGTTGGAGCAGCCATAAACTACACAGGTTCATCTCTACTACTGTTGGAGCAGCCATAAACTACACAGGTTCATCTCTACTGTTGGAGCAGCCATAAACTACACAGGTTCATCTCTACTGTTGGAGCAGCCATAAACTACACAGGTTCACCTCTACTGTTGGAGCAGCCATAAACTACACAGGTTCACCTCTACTGTTGGAGCAGCCATAAACTACACAGGTTCACCTCTACTGTTGGAGCAGCCATAAACTACACAGGTTCATCTCTACTGTTGGAGCAGCCATAAACTACACAGGTTCATCTCTACTGTTGGAGCAGCCATAAACTACACAGGTTCATCTCTACTACTGTTGGAGCAGCCATAAACTACACAGGTTCATCTCTACTGTTGGAGCAGCCATAAACTACACAGGTTCATCTCTACTGTTGGAGCAGCCATAAACTACACAGGTTCATCTCTACTGTTGGAGCAGCCATAAACTACACAGGTTCATCTCTACTACTGTTGGAGCAGCCATAAACTACACAGGTTCATCTCTACTGTTGGAGCAGCCATAAACTACACAGGTTCATCTCTACTGTTGGAGCAGCCATAAACTACACAGGTTCATCTCTACTACTGTTGGAGCAGCCATAAACTACACAGGTTCATCTCTACTGTTGAAGCAGCCATAAACTACACAGGTTCATCTCTACTGTTGGAGCAGCCATAAACTACACAGGTTCATCTCTACTGTTGGAGCAGCCATAAACTACACAGGTTCATCTCTACTGTTGGAGCAGCCATAAACTACACAGGTTCATCTCTACTACTGTTGGAGCAGCCATAAACTACACAGGTTCATCTCTACTGTTGGAGCAGCCATAAACTACACAGGTTCATCTCTACTGTTGGAGCAGCCATAAACTACACAGGTTCATCTCTACTACTGTTGGAGCAGCCATAAACTACACAGGTTCATCTCTACTACTGTTGGAGCAGCTATAAACTACACAGGTTCATCTCTACTGTTGGAGCAGCCATAAACTACACAGGTTCATCTCTACTACTGTTGGAGCAGCCATAAACTACACAGGTTCATCTCGATGTTCTGGACATCTTTGTAATGTTAGTGTTGGTACATAAAAAGCAGGTAAAAGAGTAACGTTTCACAACAAGCAGAGAAACTCCTCTGTAGGTCACAACAAGCAGAGGAACTCCTGTATAGGTCACAGCAAAACATTACTTTGGAATGTTGCCACTACTGTTGGAGCAGCCATAAACTACACAGGTTCATCTCTACTACTGTTGGAGCAGCCATAAACTACACAGGTTCATCTCTACTACTGTTGGAGCAGCCATAAACTACACAGGTTTATCTCTACTGTTGGAGCAGCCATAAACTACACAGGTTCATCTCTACTGTTGGAGCAGCCATAAACTACACAGGTTCATCTCTACTGTTGGAGCAGCCATAAACTACACAGGTTCATCTCTACTGTTGGAGCAGCCATAAACTACACAGGTTCATCTCTACTGTTGGAGCAGCCATAAACTACACAGGTTCATCTCTACTGTTGGAGCAGCCATAAACTACACAGGTTCATCTCTACTGTTGGAGCAGCCATAAACTACACAGGTTCATCTCGATGTTCTGGACATCTTTGTAATGTTATAGTGTTGGTAAAAAGCAGGTAAAAGAGTAACGTTTGAGGCAGACTAACATCAGTCACTCTACAGTTCACTGTAGTAGAAGAGGTGCGGGTTTGCCCCGCAGCTATGTCGGCTCCGCCTACAGGAAATATGCTTGCTGCGACCATGAGACCCGTTTCTGAATTCCTCTATAGGTCACAACAAGCAGATAAACTCCTCTATAGGTCACAACAAGCAGATAAACTCCTGTGTAGGTCACAACAAGCAGAGAAACTCCTGTGTAGGTCACAACAAGCAGAGAAACTCCTGTGTAGGTCACAACAAGCAGATAAACTCCTGTGTAGGTCACAACAAGCAGATAAACTCCTGTATAGGTCACAACAACCAGATAAACTCCTGTGTAGGTCACAACAAGCAGATAAACTCCTGTATAGGTCACAACAACCAGATAAACTCCTGTGTAGGTCACAACAAGCAGAGAAACTCCTGTGTAGGTCACAACAAGCAGATGAACTCCTGTGTAGGTCACAACAAGCAGAGAAACTCCTGTGTAGGTCACAACAAGCAGATAAACTCCTGTATAGGTCACAACAACCAGATAAACTCCTGTGTAGGTCACAACAAGCAGAGGAACTCCTGTGTAGGTCACAACAAGCAGATAAACTCCTGTATAGGTCACAACAAGCAGATAAACTCCTGTATAGGTCACAACAACCAGATAAACTCCTGTGTAGGTCACAACAAGCAGATAAACTCCTGTATAGGTCACAACAACCAGATAAACTCCTGTGTAGGTCACAACAAGCAGATAAACTCCTGTATAGGTCACAACAACCAGAGAAACTCCTGTGTAGGTCACAACAAGCAGATAAACTCCTGTATAGGTCACAACAACCAGATAAACTCCTGTGTAGGTCACAACAAGCAGATAAACTCCTGTATAGGTCACAACAAGCAGAGGAACTCCTGTATAGGTCACAACAAGCAGATAAACTCCTGTATAGGTCACAACAAGCAGAGGAACTCCTGTGTAGGTTATTTCCATCTAAATAAGTAGTACCGTGTGCCGCTTTCGTGATCAAAGCTGCAAATACTTTGGCGTTATGCCGTTATTACGGCGTTATGTAATAAGACAATCCAGGCGGCGTAGGTAGGATGGATTTAAAGCCCAGAAAGTGTTAAAAACTAGAGGTTTTTATTTCCAGGGAGAACAGAACTGACCTGCGAGGTTTCCCGTTCTCGTCGGGCGGGATGACGGTGATGTGGATCTTGTGGGCGGTCCTTAGCAGGCGACTCCTCTCGTCTGGGCTGAGGGGGGAGGAGACAACCATGATGACATCATCAGTGACCTCATTATATAACTGACCTATTACAGCGCTCCTCTCGTCTGGACTGAGGGGGGACATATTTATTTACCGTTTAAAACGGAGGCATTTCAATGATCAACTCCCCTGTTGGTGTTTTAAGCATTATGTTATACTTTAGATATTGAAAAATAGCAGATCTACAAGCTCAAGCTGCGAGCTTGTAGATCAGTTTTTTTATCGTGAAAATGTGATGCTAAGTGTAAGTGAGTGTAAGTGAGTCTGTAGTTCTGACTGCAATGGGAAGTTCATTCTATAGTTTAGATTGGGAGTGAGTCTGTAGTTCTGACTGCAATGGGAAGTTCATTCCATAGTTTAGATTGGGAGTGAGTCTGTAGTTCTGACTGCAATGGGAAGTTCATTCTATAGTTTAGATTGGGAGTGAGTCTGTAGTTCTGACTGCAATGGGAAGTTCATTCCATAGTTTAGATTGGGAGTGAGTCTGTAGTTCTGACTGCAATGGGAAGTTCATTCCATAGTTTAGATTGGGAGTGAGTCTGTAGTTCTGACTGCAATGGGAAGTTCATTCCATAGTTTAGATTGGGAGTGAGTCTGTAGTTCTGACTGCAATGGGAAGTTCATTCCATAGTTTAGATTGGGAGTGAGTCTGTAGTTCTGACTGCAGTGGGAAGTCCATTCCATAGTTTAGATTGGGAGTGAGTCTGTAGTTCTGACTGCAATGGGAAGTTCATTCCATAGTTTAGATTGGGAGTGAGTCTGTAGTTCTGACTGTAATGGGAAGTTCATTCCATAGTTTAGATTGGGAGTGAGTCTGTAGTTCTGACTGTAATGGGAAGTTCATTCCATAGGTTAGATTGGGAGTGAGTCTGTAGTTCTGATTGTAATGGGAAGTTCATTCCATAGTTTAGATTGGGAGTGAGTCTGTAGTTCTGACTGCAATGGGAAGTTCATTCCATAGTTTAGATCGGGAGTGAGTCTGTAGTTCTGACTGCAATGGGAAGTTCATTCCATAGTTTCGATTGGGAGTGAGTCTGTAGTTCTGACTGCAATGGGAAGTTCATTCCATAGTTTAGATTGGGAGTGAGTCTGTGGTTCTGACTGTAATGGGAAGTTCATTCCATCGTTTAGATTGGGAGTGAGTCTGTAGTTCTGACTGCAATGGAAAGTTCATTCCATAGTTTAGATTGGGAGTGAGTCTGTAGTTCTGACTGCAATGGGAAGTTCATTCCATAGTTTAGATTGGGAGTGAGTCTGTAGTTCTGACTGCAATGGGAAGTCCATTCCATAGTTTAGATTGGGAGTGAGTCTGTAGTTTTGACTGCAATGGGAAGTTCATTCCATAGTTTAGATTGGGAGTGAGTCTGTAGTTCTGACTGTAATGGGAAGTTCATTCCATAGTTTAGATTGGGAGTGAGTCTGTAGTTCTGATTGTAATGGGAAGTTCATTCCATAGTTTAGATTGGGAGTGAGTCTGTAGTTCTGACTGCAATGGGAAGTCCATTCCATAGTTTAGATTGGGAGTGAGTCTGTAGTTCTGACTGCAATGGGAAGTTCATTCCATAGTTTAGATTGGGAGTGAGTCTGTAGTTCTGACTGCAATGGGAAGTTCATTCCATAGTTTAGATTGGGAGTGAGTCTGTAGTTCTGACTGCAGTGGGAAGTTCATTCCATAGTTTAGATTGGGAGTGAGTCTGTAGTTCTGACTGCAGTGGGAAGTTCATTCCATAGTTTAGATTGGGAGTGAGTCTGTAGTTCTGACTGCAGTGGGAAGTTCATTCCATAGTTTAGATTGGGAGTGAGTCTGTAGTTCTGACTGCAATGGGAAGTTCATTCCATAGTTTAGATTGGGAGTGAGTCTGTAGTTCTGACTGTAATGGGAAGTTCATTCCATAGTTTAGATTGGGAGTGAGTCTGTAGTTCTGACTGCAGTGGGAAGTTCATTCCATAGTTTAGATTGGGAGTGAGTCTGTAGTTCTGACTGCAATGGGAAGTTCATTCCAAAGTTCAGATTGGGAGTGAGTCTGTAGTTCTGACTGTAATGGGAAGTTCATTCCATAGTTTAGATTGGGAGTGAGTCTGTAGTTCTGACTGCAGTGGGAAGTTCATTCCATAGTTTAGATTGGGAGTGAGTCTGTAGTTCTGACTGTAATGGGAAGTCCATTCCATAGTTTAGATTGGGAGTGAGTCTGTAGTTCTGACTGTAATGGGAAGTCCATTCCATAGTTTAGATTAAGGAGTGAGTCTGTAGTTCTGACTGTAATGGGAAGTTCATTCCATAGTTTAGATTGGGAGTGAGTCTGTAGTTCTGACTGCAATGGGAAGTTCATTCCATAGTTTAGATTGGGAGTGAGTCTGTAGTTCTGACTGTAATGGGAAGTTCATTCCATAGTTTAGATTGGGAGTGAGTCTGTAGTTCTGACTGTAATGGGAAGTTCATTCCATAGTTTAGATTGGGAGTGAGTCTGTAGTTCTGACTGTAATGGGAAGTTCATTCCATAGTTTAGATTGGGAGTGAGTCTGTAGTTCTGACTGCAGTGGGAAGTTCATTCCATAGTTTAGATTGGGAGTGAGTCTGTAGTTCTGACTGCAATGGGAAGTTCATTCCATAGTTTAGATTGGGAGTGAGTCTGTAGTTCTGACTGTAATGGGAAGTTCATTCCATAGTTTAGATTGGGAGTGAGTCTGTAGTTCTGACTGTAATGGGAAGTTCATTCCATAGTTTAGATTGGGAGTGAGTCTGTAGTTCTGACTGTAATGGGAAGTTCATTCCATAGTTTAGATTGGGAGTGAGTCTGTAGTTCTGACTGCAGTGGGAAGTTCATTCCATAGTTTAGATTGGGAGTGAGTCTGTAGTTCTGACTGCAGTGGGAAGTTCATTCCATAGTTTAGATTGGGAGTGAGTCTGTAGTTCTGACTGCAGTGGGAAGTTCATTCCATAGTTCAGATTGGGAGTGAGTCTGTAGTTCTGACTGCAGTGGGAAGTTCATTCCATAGTTTAGATTGGGAGTGAGTCTGTAGTTCTGACTGCAATGGGAAGTTCATTCCAAAGTTCAGATTGGGAGTGAGTCTGTAGTTCTGACTGTAATGGGAAGTTCATTCCATAGTTTAGATTGGGAGTGAGTCTGTAGTTCTGACTGCAGTGGGAAGTTCATTCCATAGTTTAGATTGGGAGTGAGTCTGTAGTTCTGACTGCAATGGGAAGTTCATTCCATAGTTTAGATTGGGAGTGAGTCTGTGGTTCTGACTGTAATGGGAAGTTCATTCCATCGTTTAGATTGGGAGTGAGTCTGTAGTTCTGACTGCAATGGAAAGTTCATTCCATAGTTTAGATTGGGAGTGAGTCTGTAGTTCTGACTGCAATGGGAAGTTCATTCCATAGTTTAGATTGGGAGTGAGTCTGTAGTTCTGACTGCAATGGGAAGTCCATTCCATAGTTTAGATTGGGAGTGAGTCTGTAGTTTTGACTGCAATGGGAAGTTCATTCCATAGTTTAGATTGGGAGTGAGTCTGTAGTTCTGACTGTAATGGGAAGTTCATTCCATAGTTTAGATTGGGAGTGAGTCTGTAGTTCTGATTGTAATGGGAAGTTCATTCCATAGTTTAGATTGGGAGTGAGTCTGTAGTTCTGACTGCAATGGGAAGTCCATTCCATAGTTTAGATTGGGAGTGAGTCTGTAGTTCTGACTGCAATGGGAAGTTCATTCCATAGTTTAGATTGGGAGTGAGTCTGTAGTTCTGACTGCAATGGGAAGTTCATTCCATAGTTTAGATTGGGAGTGAGTCTGTAGTTCTGACTGCAGTGGGAAGTTCATTCCATAGTTTAGATTGGGAGTGAGTCTGTAGTTCTGACTGCAGTGGGAAGTTCATTCCATAGTTTAGATTGGGAGTGAGTCTGTAGTTCTGACTGCAGTGGGAAGTTCATTCCATAGTTTAGATTGGGAGTGAGTCTGTAGTTCTGACTGCAATGGGAAGTTCATTCCATAGTTTAGATTGGGAGTGAGTCTGTAGTTCTGACTGTAATGGGAAGTTCATTCCATAGTTTAGATTGGGAGTGAGTCTGTAGTTCTGACTGCAGTGGGAAGTTCATTCCATAGTTTAGATTGGGAGTGAGTCTGTAGTTCTGACTGCAATGGGAAGTTCATTCCAAAGTTCAGATTGGGAGTGAGTCTGTAGTTTTGACTGTAATGGGAAGTTCATTCCATAGTTTAGATTGGGAGTGAGTCTGTAGTTCTGACTGCAGTGGGAAGTTCATTCCATAGTTTAGATTGGGAGTGAGTCTGTAGTTCTGACTGTAATGGGAAGTCCATTCCATAGTTTAGATTGGGAGTGAGTCTGTAGTTCTGACTGTAATGGGAAGTCCATTCCATAGTTTAGATTAAGGAGTGAGTCTGTAGTTCTGACTGTAATGGGAAGTTCATTCCATAGTTTAGATTGGGAGTGAGTCTGTAGTTCTGACTGCAATGGGAAGTTCATTCCATAGTTTAGATTGGGAGTGAGTCTGTAGTTCTGACTGTAATGGGAAGTTCATTCCATAGTTTAGATTGGGAGTGAGTCTGTAGTTCTGACTGTAATGGGAAGTTCATTCCATAGTTTAGATTGGGAGTGAGTCTGTAGTTCTGACTGCAGTGGGAAGTTCATTCCATAGTTTAGATTGGGAGTGAGTCTGTAGTTCTGACTGCAATGGGAAGTTCATTCCATAGTTTAGATTGGGAGTGAGTCTGTAGTTCTGACTGTAATGGGAAGTTCATTCCATAGTTTAGATTGGGAGTGAGTCTGTAGTTCTGACTGTAATGGGAAGTTCATTCCATAGTTTAGATTGGGAGTGAGTCTGTAGT
>NC_139697.1:107276569-107316569 GCF_964188405.1 Protomyctophum parallelum | reverse complement strand
TAACAGTCTGTAGATGGTCTGGACTAATCACTGGCTAACAGTCTGTAGATGGTCTGGACTAATCACTGGCTAACAGTCTGTAGATGGTCTGGACTAATCACTGGCTAACAGTCTGTAGATGGTCTGGACTAATCACTGGCTAACAGTCTGTATATGGTCTGGACTAATCACTGGCTAACAGTCTGTAGATGGTCTGGACTAATCACTGGCTAACAGTCTGTAGATGGTCTGGACTAATCACTGGCTAACAGTCTGTAGATGGTCTGGACTAATCACTGGCTAACAGTCTGTAGATGGTCTGGACTAATCACTGGCTAACAGTCTGTAGATGGTCTGGACTAATCACTGGCTAACAGTCTGTAGATGGTCTGGACTAATCACTGGCTAACAGTCTGTAGATGGTCTGGACTAATCACTGGCTAACAGTCTGTAGATGGTCTGGACTAATCACTGGCTAACAGTCTGTAGATGGTCTGGACTAATCACTGGCTAACAGTCTGTAGATGGTCTGGACTAATCACTGGCTAACAGTCTGTAGATGGTCTGGACTAATCACTGGCTAACAGTCTGTAGATGGTCTGGACTAATCACTGGCTAACAGTCTGTAGATGGTCTGGACTAATCACTGGCTAACAGTCTATAGATGGTCTGGACTAATCACTGGGTTATTGTCAGAATACTGATATAATATTGGTTCCAGCTGTTTACAATTCCACACCATGCAAACATGACCTGCTTTAATGACTTCAGTCTAAATTAGTAGCTCAATGCTCAACACAAGTATAATGAAAGGCATTTGAAATGACATAAAAATGTACATTTTCAGGATTTCAATTTGAATATAGAAAATAATAGCAGATCTACAAGCTCAAAACGCGTCGCAGTTGAGCTTGTAGATCTGCTATTTTTGCTACGACAGCAATGTGGCCCTCTGGGGTGAGTGTGGAAATATCATGGCCCTCTCCATCGTCGAAGTGGCCCAGCCCTGATCTAGCGCGATTTAACCCATTCAGGACGGGAAGGATCCCCCTTTGGTGTTTTATTATGTTATGCTCTAGCTATTGAAAAAAATAACAGATCTACAAGCTCATAGAAAAGGAAAACAAAAAACAAATGACTTGAGTTTGTCAAGGTGAGTCACATAATGGTGATGTCACCAGCTGTTATGACAACGAATAAAAATCACACTTGTGTGAAGTGAGGGGCGCTCTTATCATCACACAACATCACATTCCGTGCTCAGCCAATGAAATCGTCACGTCCCTGACCTCCCTGACCTCTGACCCGTACCTCCAGCCTGGTGACGACCTCCCGGACCTCCTCCGCCTGGCTGTCCGTCACGCTGATCGACACAGAGTCTCCTTTCTCGTAGAAGATGTCCAGCGACGGAGGCCCCGCCTCCTTGGTGTCCGTCACAGCCTTCCAGCCAATGACGTCGCGGCAGGAGCAGTTGAACACCACCCTCTTGGTGTAGCGCTCGATGAGCACTACGGACTCAGCGGACACGCCCAGGAGGCACGGGAGGCTGCAGGGGATCGAACCGACACACACACACACACACACACACCGCTTTATAAAGGGACAGGAGGCTGGGGATCGAACCGAACACACACCGCTTTATAAAGGGACGGGAGGCTGGGGATCGAACCGAACACACCGCTTGTTTTCGGTTCGATCCCCAGCTTCCTGTCATAACATTGTGTCTATGGGGCATGTAGTTTATAAATAACCACTCATAACATTGTGTCTATGGGGGCATGTCGTTTTTAAATAACCACTCATAACATTGTGTCTATAGGGCATGTACTTTATAAATAACCACTCATAACATTGTGTCTATGGGGCATGTACTTTATAAATAACCACTCATAACATTGTGTCTATGGGGCATGTACTTTATAAATAACCACTCATAACATTGTGTCTATGGGGCATGTACTTTATAAATAACCACTCATAACATTGTGTCTATGGGGCATGTACTTAATACATAACCACTCATAACATTGTGTCTATGGGGCATGTACTTTATAAATAACCACTCATAACATTGAGTCTATGGGGCATGTACTTTATAAATAACCACTCATAACATTGTGTCTATGGGGCATGTACTTTATAAATAACCACTCATAACATTGTGTCTATGGGGCATGTACTTTATAAATAACCACTCATAACATTGTGTCTATGGGGCATGTACTTTATAAATAACCACTCATAACATTGTGTCTATGGGGCATGTACTTTATAAATAACCACTCATAACATTGAGTCTATGGGGCATGTACTTTATAAATAACCACTCATAACATTGTGTCTATGGGGGCATGTACTTTATAAATAACCACTCATAACATTGTGTCTATGGGGGCATGTACTTTATAAATAACCGCTCATAACATTGTGTCTATGGGTCATGTACTTTTAAATAACCACTCATAACATTGTGTCTATGGAGCATGTACTTTATAAATAACCACTCATAACATTGTGTCTATGGGGCATGTACTTTATAAATAACCACTCATAACATTGTGTCTATGGGTCATGTACTTTTAAATAACCACTCATAACATTGTGTCTATGGGGCATGTACTTTTAAATAACCACTCATAACATTGTGTCTATGGGGCATGTACTTTATAAATAACCACTCATAACATTGTGTCTATGGGGCATGTACTTAATAAATAACCACTCATAACATAGTGTCTATGGGGCATGTAGTTTTTTAATAACCACTCATAACATTGTGTCTATGGGGCATGTACTTTATAAATAACCACTCATAACATTGTGTCTATGGGGCATGTACTTTATAAATAACCACTCATAACATTGTGTCTATGGGGGCATGTACTTTATAAATAACCACTCATAACATAGTGTCTATGGGGCATGTACTTAATAAATAACCACTCATAACATTGTGTCTATGGGGCCTGTACTTTATAAATAACCACTCATAACATTGTGTCTATGGGGCATGTAGTTTTTTAATAACCACTCATAACATTGTGTCTATGGGGCATGTACTTAATAAATAACCACTCATAACATTGTGTCTATGGGGCATGTACTTTATAAATAACCACTCATAACATTGTGTCTATGGGTCATGTACTTTATAAATAACCACTCATAACATTGTGTCTATGGGGCATGTACTTTATAAATAACCACTCATAACATTGTGTCTATGGGGCATGTACTTTTAAATAACCACTCCTAACATTGTGTCTATGGGGCATGTACTTTTTAAATAACCGCTCATAACATTGAGTCTATGGGGCATGTACTTTTAAATAACCACTCATAACATTGTGTCTATGGGGCATGTACTTTATAAATAACCACTCATAACATTGTGTCTATGGGGCATGTACTTTATAAATAACCACTCATAACATTGTGTCTATGGGGCATGTACTTTATAAATAACCACTCATAACATTGTGTCTATGGGGCATGTACTTTATAAAGAACCACTCATAACATAGTGTCTATGGGGCATGTACTTAATAAATAACCACTCATAACATTGTGTCTATGGGGCATGTACTTTATAAATAACCACTCATAACATTGTGTCTATGGGGCATGTAGTTTTTTAATAACCACTCATAACATTGTGTCTATGGGGCATGTACTTTATAAATAACCACTCATAACATTGTGTCTATGGGGGCATGTACTTTATAAATAACCACTCATAACATAGTGTCTATGGGGCATGTACTTAATAAATAACCACTCATAACATTGTGTCTATGGGGCATGTACTTTATAAATAACCACTCATAACATTGTGTCTATGGGGCATGTAGTTTTTTAATAACCACTCATAACATTGTGTCTATGGGGCATGTACTTAATAAATAACCACTCATAACATTGTGTCTATGGGGCATGTAGTTTATAAATAACCACTCATAACATAGTGTCTATGGGGCATGTACTTAATAAATAACCACTCATAACATAGTGTCTATGGGGGCATGTACTAACGGTTTGTTGTAAACGTCAGAGACGTCCGCTCACCTGTGTGAGGTCACCGCCCACACGAGGGCGCCGGCGCTGTGAAGCTCCGCCCCCTTGGCGGCCTTCTGCTTGTCCTTCCGTTTCCCGCCAAGAGAGAGCAGCGGGAACTTAGTGGAGGAGTCTAGAAATACATTAACATAGAGAATACATGTTATATAGACATACTGTATTAACATAGAACTTAGTGGAGGAGTCTAGAGATACATTAACATAGATAATACATGTTATATAGATTATATAGACATATTAACATAGAACTGAGTGGAGGAGTCTAGAGATACATTAACATAGAGAATACATGTTATATAGACATATTAACATAGAACTGAGTGGAGGAGTGTAGAGAGACATTAACATAGAGACAAGAGAGAGCAGCGTTGCTGCGTATTGCAGCAAGGCTGGTCGTATTGCAGTTGTTCATGTCCCAAAATCGAGGGCGAGGCTTGATTTCGTAGGGCGTGGCCAGATTGATTTCAGCCGTCACATTTATCAACGCTAGGAACCACATAAAGCAAGGCAAACCCCCACGCTGGAATTTAAAGCACAAATAACACTGTTAAAAGTGTTTTTAATATTTAATATCATATTGTCTATGTCCCTCAAAGATATTTCTAATGGTTTGAGCCTTAATCACCGCTCTGATATAACCAGACCTCGTCATTTCTTTCTGGACTTTGAAAGCAGTTTTAGCTGCAGTACCACAATGGCCTGAGGTGGTGGGGGTGCCGATATGCAGATTATTTAGTATTCTAGTCATTATAATACTGATGCTATATAAAACCAGGCTTGTTTCCATTCCATGCCAGCTTGGAAAATCAACAATGGCTGACATTGTAAACAAAGTGGAACTGAAGACTGAAGAAGAGGAGGAATTATACAAAGTAGGGTGACATTGATGACATCACGATGAGGACAAAAAGTTGAGCTGTTCCTGAGAGCAATTTTGAATTTCATGTTATAGGTCCTTTAGGTCAGAACTTACATTCCATTGATCAATGAGAGCCTTAGTCTATTTGGTCAGACACTGTGCCATTCATTAGTCTATTTGGTCAGACACTGTGCCATTCATTAGTCTATTTGGTCAGACACTGTGCCATTCATTAGTCTATTTGGTCAGACACTGTGCCATTCATTAGTCTATTTGGTCAGACACTGTGCCATTCATTAGTCTATTTGGTCAGACACTGTGCCATTCATTAGTCTATTTGGTCAGACACTGTGCCATTCATTAGTCTATTTGGTCAGACACTGTGCCATTCATTGTCAATGGGAATATCATGTGTGCATCTCATATAAGAAGTCCTGTCTCTGTGGAGAATAACATCGGCTCATCTTATATTAGAATTGTGGTCCAAGAAATAGACAAACTGTCTCTGTGATATTGTCGTGGAGGTGTCTCGTTTACGACAGGCAGTCACTCATATTTAACACAGTCTGTTTATGGCGACATGTGACATCATGTCTACGTCACACGTAGGCCCGCTAACCTATATAAGTGCTGACCCACACAGTAGGACTGCATTCCTTCAAGTAATTTATTCAAGGTATTCAGGACTGCATTATGTTACAGAGAGAAACATATAAACTACAGTGAGAAATGCTTCGTTGGACGGTGCACCTAAAAGGGCTTCCAGAGTATGATGCTGCTGTAGCAGTGGACCACAAAGTGTACTGCTTTAGAGGAGACTTTATCGAGTCAGAGCGTCGGACTGAAGTGCATATCTTCAATACACTGTCTTTATGCTGGACCAAGTTGCCCCCAGAGACACATAGAAGAGGACAACGCCCCCTACAGGTTCACCCCATGAAAACCAGCCGCACAGCTGTGCTGATCGACCCTTTCATCTACATCTGGGGGCGGGAGACTTACACAAGGAACTACAGCACGGTGCTTTATGCATTTGATGTCGACGACCACAGAATACTCACACCCAAGGTTTCTGGGACCGTTCCAGAGGGGAGGGAAGGCCACTCAGCCTGTGTTGTTGGGAAGGTCATGTTTATCTATGGAGGATGGACTGGGAGTAGATTCACTGATGACATCTACAAGTTGGACACCACCACAATGGTCTGGACTAAAATGAACACCAGAGGAACTCCACCTACTGCTTCACTGTGTCACTCTGCCACCATCATTGGGACAAAGATGTTTGTATTCGGGGGCTATGATTGGAGTAAGTACTATAACACCATCAGAGTGTTTGACACACAGACGAACCAATGGATGAACACGCCTTCTGCACAGCTTGTTCCAGAAGGACGCAACAATCATTCAGCCTTTTCCTACAATGGAGAGCTTTACATATTTGGTGGCAGGAACAATAACCAGGGCTTCAATGATATGTGGAAATTCAGTCCAGAGACCTTCACCTGGAAGAAGGTTGAGTCCAAAGGGAATGTTCCATATTTACGTCAATATATGTTGAGTCACGTGGCATTCTGTTGCATGGTGGGAGATCGTATCATCGTCTTTGGAGGACGTAGATCATACAACACATTCAATGATGACCTGTATGTCTTAGACTTGAGTCCTAGTCTGAAGACATTATGCAAGCTGGCAGTTATTCAGTACGGTCTGGATCAGTCTGAACTCCCACACAACATCAGGTGGGAACTGGCAGCCATGACAACCAACAGCCAAGGCCTAAAAAAAAAAAACTTTGGTTTCCGATTGGCTGTCATTTTTGGGCTGAGTAGGTAGGGAATTTATTTTATTTTATTTATTTATTTTTTCGTGGGAAGGATGGGTAGCAAGGATTTAAAAAAAAAAATCCTTCGGCAATGATGGATAGGCTTCTACATATTTCATATTTTTGCTATGTGAAATAACTGTGGCAGTTGTAATGGTTAATACAACTTTACATTGTTTTCATTACACAGTGACATACCTGGAGTAGAGGCAGCAGGTATAGAAAACAGGGTTGCTGATATTTTCTGCTGCCCTGCGGTTGGCTTTGGCAATTATTTTGGTGGCATTTTAATGTGCGGTGGCAGTGGCACCACAACACACACGCAACAGAAACACAACAATATCGGCGTGTGTTATTCAATGTGTGTTTGTGTTTCCCATTGAACCGGGTCTGCATGTCACGTTAAAACATGTTCCCCTAAATATTTCTGTCGGAGGCAGCGCGGTTTAGTTGAGAGAGTTGCGACATCTCCGTTCACTGCTTATTCGTGGGGCTGCATGCGTCATTGATCAGTCCATTGTCGTCACTCTCTGTCTCTAAACAGCTCTAGTCTAGAGGCTGCGCTCCGCTCCGCGGTCAGAGCTGAGCAACATGGCGGCGCACAGAGCGCTGTGTTGACAGTGTTGTTACAAACGATAGTGGTTCCTACGTGGATTTTATTTTTTATAACGTAGGATGAGGTTGCTTGTCCCGATGGTCTCATCAAAGAGAATTTTAATGATCAAATACCTTTTTGGTCTTGACTCGGTCGTATTCTGAGCTTTTTTTTTTTTTCTTTTTCTTTTTTACCACCAAATGCCAATAAAATAATATGGGTCGCGCATATTTAATAGAGTCGGTCGGCAACCGGAAACCAAAGTTGTTTTTTTTAGGCCCAATAGGAACTGGCAGCCATGACTACCAACAGCCAATAGGAACTGGCAGCCATGACTACCAACAGCCAATAGGAACTGGCAGCCATGACTACCAATAGCCAGTAGAAAAAATAACAGCGCACAAAAAAAAGAAGGAAACAAGTTAAAAGGGGGAAAAAAGGAAAACAACACTGCCCTCCACAGCCAGAGTGCAGTAACTATTGAGTTACTACTAAAAATCAACTCCTTGGTGTCTGTTTTATCTTGTGACAAAGTTTCAGAGTTTAACTCCTCCGCCACCATCAGCGCCATCTGTTGGCAGGATTTATACTGGAGAACCGTCTTATTTTGAAAGAACTGCCACCATTAATTTCAACAGAGAACCGTCTTATTTTGACAGAGAACTGTCACATGTACACACACACTATACTATACTATACTATACTATACTATACTATACTATACTATCAGACAGACAGACAGAGATATATACACATATATATATATATATATATATATATATATATATATATATATATATATATATATATATATATATATATATATATATATATCATATTGTCTACTGTATGTCCCTCAAAGTTATTTCTAATGGTTTGAGCCTCAATCACCACTCTGATATAACCAGACCTCGTCATTTCTTTCTGGACTTTGACAGCAGTTTTAGCTGCAGTACCACAATGGCCTGAGGTGGTGGGGGTGCTGATATGCAGATTATTTAGTATTCTAGTCATTATAATACTGATGCTATATTAAACCAGGCTTGTTTCCATTCCATGCCAGCTTGGAAAATCAACAATGGCCGACATTGTAAACAAAAAAAAAGTGGAAATGCAAATTTGGAACTGAAGACTGAAGAAGAGGAGGAATTATACAAAGTAGGGTGACATTGATGACATCACGATGAGGACAAAAAGTTGAGCTGTTCCTGAGAGCAATTTTGAATTTTATGTTATAGGTCCTTTAGGTCAGAACTTACATTCCATTGATCAATGAGAGCCTTAGTCTATTTGGTCAGACACTGTGCCATTCATTGGTCTATTTGGTCAGACACTGTGCCATTCATTAGTCTATTTGGTCAGACACCGTGCCATTCATTAGTCTATTTGGTCAGACACTGTGCCATTCATTAGTCTATTTGGTCAGACACTCTGCCATTCATTGTCAATGGGAATATCATGTTTGCATCTCATATAAGAAGTCATGTCTCTGTGGAGAATAACATCGGCTCATCTTATATTAGAATTGTGGTCCAAGAAATAGACAAACTGTCTCTGCGATATTGTCGTGGAGGTGTCTCGTTTACGACAGGCAGTCACTCATATTTAACACAGTCTGTTTATGGCGACATGTGACATCATGTCTACATCACACGTAGGCCTGCTAACCTATATAAGTGCTGACCAACACAGTAGGACTGCATTCCTTCAAGGTTTTCATTCAAGGTATTCAGGACTGCATTATTTTACAGAGAGAAACCTATAAACTACTGTGAGAAATGCTTCGTTGGACGGTGCACCTAAAAGGGCTTCCAGAGTATGATGCTGCTGTAGCAGTGGACCACAAAGTGTACTGCTTTAGAGGAGACTTTATCGAGTCAGAGCGTCGGACTGAAGTGCATGTCTTCAACACACTGTCTTTATGCTGGACCAAGTTGCCCCCAGGGACACATAGAAGAGGACAACGCCCCCTACAGGTTCACCCCATGCTCACCAGCCGAACAGCTGTGCTGATCGACCCTTTCATCTACATCTGGGGGGGAAAGACTGACACAGGGAACTACAGCATGGTGCTTTATGCATTTGATGTCGACGCCCACAGAATGCTCACACCCAAGGTTTCTGGGACCGTTCCAGAGGGGAGGTGGGGTCACTCAGCCTGTGTTGTTGGGAAGGTCATGTTTATCTATGGAGGATGGAATGGGAATAGATTCACTAATGACATCTACAAGTTGGACACCACCACAATGGTCTGGGCTTTAATTAACACCAGAGGAACTCCACCTCCTGATTCATACCGTCACTCTGCCACCATCATCGGGACAAAGATGTTTGTATTTGGGGGCTATGGGGGGTGGAGTCAGTACTATAACACCATCAGAGTGTTTGACACAGAGACGAACCAATGGATGAACACGCCTTCTGCACAGCCTCTTCCAGAAGGACGCTACAGTCATTCAGCCTTTTCCTACAATGGAGAGCTGTACATATTTGGTGGCAGGAACCAAAACTTCAATGATATGTGGAAATTCAGTCCAGAGACCTTCACCTGGAAGAAGGTTGAGTCCAAAGGGAATGTTCCATGTTTAAATCAATCTATGTTGAGTCACGTGGCATTCTGTTGCATGGTGGGAGATCGTATCATCATCTTTGGAGGACGTAGATCATCCAACACATTCAATGATGACCTGTATGTCTTAGACTTGAGTCCTAGTCTGAAGACCTTATGCAAGCTGGCAGTTATTCAGTACGGTCTGGATCAGGCTGAACTCCCACACAACATCAGGTGGGATCTGGCAGCCATGACAACCAACAGCCAATAGGAACTGGCAGCCATGACTACCAATAGCCAGTAGAAAAAATAACAGCGCACAAAAAAAAGAAGGAAACAAGTTAAAAGGGGGAAAAAAAGGAAAACAACACTGCCCTCCACAGCCAGAGTGCAGTAACTATTGAGTTACTACTAAAAATCAACTCCTTGGTGTCTGTTTTATCTTGTGACAAAGTTTCAGAGTTTAACTCCTCCGCCACCATCAGCGCCATCTGTTGGCAGGATTTATACTGGAGAACCGTCTGATTTTGACAGAGAACTGCCACATGTCACATGTACACACACACTGTACTGTACTGTACTGTACTATACTGTACTGTACTATACTATACTATGCTAGTAATACCAGACAGACAGACAGACAGAGATATATAAAACATATATATATCATATTGTGTATGTCCCTCAAAGTTATTTCTAATGGTTTGAGCCTCAATCACCGCTCTGATATAACCAGACCTCGTCATTTCTTTATGCATTTTAGCTGCAGTACCACAATGGCCTGAGGTGGTGGGGGTGCTGATATGCAGATTATTTAGTATTTGAGTCATTATAATACTGATGCTATATAAAACCAGGCTTGTTTCCATTCCATGCCAGCTTGGAAAATCAACACTGGCCGACATTGTAAACAAAGTGGAAATGCAAATTTGGAACTGAAGACTGAAGAAGAGGAGGAATTATACAAAGTAGGGTGACATTGATGACATCACGATGAGGACAAAAAGTTGAGCTGTTCCTGAGAGCAATTTTTGAATTTTATGTTATAGGTCCTTTAGGTCAGAACTTACAGTCCATTGATCAATGAGAGCCTTAGTCTATTTGGTCAGACACTGTGCCATTCATTAGTCTATTTGGTCAGACACTGTGCCATTCATTAGTCTATTTGGTCAGACACTGTGCCATTCATTAGTCTATTTGGTCAGACACTGTGCCATTCATTGTCAATGGGAATATCATGTTTGCATCTCATATAAGAAGTCGTGTCTCTGTGGAGAATAACATCGTCTCATCTTATATTAGAATTGTGGTCCAAGAAATAGACAAACTGTCTCTGTGATATTGTCGTGGAGGTGTCTCGTTTACGACAGGCAGTCACTCATATTTAACACAGTCTGTTTATGGCGACGATTTTGATGTCACATGGCGACATGTGACATCATGTCTATGTCTACGCCCGCTAACCTATATAAGTGCTGACCAACACAGTAGGACTGCATTCCTTCAAGTAATTAATTCAATGTATTCAGGACTGCATTCTTTTACATGGAGAAACCTATAAACTACTGTGAGAAATGCTTCGTTGGACGGTGCACCTAAAAGGGCTTCCAGAGTATGATGCTGCTGTAGCAGTGGACCACAAAGTGTACTGCTTTAGAGGAGACTTTATCGAGTCAGAGCGTCGGACTGAAGTGCATGTCTTCAATACACTGTCTTTATGCTGGACCGAGTTGCCCCCAGAGACACATAGAAGAGGACAACGCCCCCTTAAGGTACGCCCTATGAAAAACATCCGCACAGCTGTGCTGATCGACCCTTTCATCTACATCTGGGGGGGAAGGACTGACAAATGGAACTACAGCACGGTGCTTTATGCATTTGATGTCGACGACCACAGAATGCTCACACCCAAGGTTTCTGGGACCGTTCCAGAGGGGAGGTTTGGCCACTCAGCCTGTGTTGTTGGGAAGGTCATGTTTATCAATGGAGGATGGACTACAAGTTGGACTACAAGGATGGACTACAAGTTGGACAGCTACAAGTTGGACACCTCCACGATGGTCTGGTCTGAAATTAACACCAGAGGAACTCTACATCCTGCTTTATCACATCACTCTGCCACCATCATCGGGACAAAGATGTTTGCATTTGGGGGCTTTGATAATGGGGGCTACAACACCATCAGAGTGTTTGACACAGAGACGAACCAATGGATGAACACGCCTTCTGCACAACTTGTTCCAGAAAGACGCTACAATCATTCAGCCTTTTCCTACAATGGAGAGCTTTACATATTTGGTGGCAGGAACAATAACCAGGACTTCAATGATATGTGGAAATTCAGTCCAGATACCTTCACCTGGAAGAAGGTTGAGTCCAAAGGGAATGTTCCATGTTTAAGTCAATATATGTTGAGTCACGTGGCATTCTGTTGCATGGTGGGAGATCGTATCATCCTCTTTGGAGGACGTAGATCATCCTACACATTCAATGATGACCTGTATGTCTTAGACTTGAGTCCTAATCTGAAGACATTATGCAAGCTGGCAGTTATTCAGAACGGTCTGGTTCAGGCTGAACTCCCACACAACATCAGGTGGGAACTGGCAGCCATGACTACCAACAGCCAAGGCCTAAAAAAAAAACCCTTTGGTTTCCGATTGGCTGTCATTTTTGGGCTGAGTAGGTAGGGAATTTTTTATTTATTTATTTTTTTTATTTTTTTCGTGGGAAGGATGGGTAGCAAGGAATTTATTTTATTTTATTTATTATTTTTTTTGTGGGAAGGATGGGTAGCAAGGATATAAAAAAAAAATCCTACGACAATGATGGATAGGCTTCTACATATTTCATATTTTGGCTATGTGAAATAACTGGCAGTTTTAATGGTTAATACAACTTTACATTGTTTTCATTACACAGTGACATACCTGGAGTAGAGGCAGCAGGTTTAGAAAATAGGGTTGCTGATATTTTCTGCTGCCCTGCGGTTGGCTTTGGCAATTATTTTGGTGGCATTTTAATGTGCGGTGGCAGTGGCACCACAACACACACGCAACAGAAACACAACAATATCGGCGTGTGTTATTCAATGTGTGTTTGTGTTTCCCATTGAACCGGGTCTGCATGTCACGTTAAAACATGTTCCCCTGAATATTTCTGTCGGAGGCAGCGCGGTTTAGTTGAGAGAGTTGCGACATCTCCGTTCACTGCTTATTCGTGGGGCTGCATGCGTCATTGATCAGTCCATTGTCGTCACTCTCTGTCTTTAAACAGCTCCAGTCTAGAGGCTGCGCTCCGCTCCGCGGTCAGAGCTGAGCAACATGGCGGCGCACAGAGCGCTGTGTTGACAGTGTTGTTACAAACGATAGTGGTTCCTACGTGGATTTTATTTTTTATAACGTAGGATGAGGTTGCTTGTCCCGATGGTCTCATCAAAGAGAATTTTAATGATCAAAGACCTTTTTGGTCTTGACTCGGTCGTATTCTGAGCTTTTTTTTTTTTCTTTTTCTTTTTTACCACCAAATGCCAATAAAATAATATGGGTCACGCATATTTAATAGAGTCGGTCGGCAACCGGAAACCAAAGTTTTTTTTTTTTAAGCCCAATAGGAACTGGCAGCCATGACTACCAACAGCCAATAGGAACTGGCAGCCATGACTACCAATAGCCAGTAGAAAAAATAACAGCCCACAAAAAAAAGAAGGAAACAAGTTAAAAGGGGGAAAAAAAGGAAAACAACACTGCCCTCCACAGCCAGAGTGCAGTAACTATTGAGTTATTACTAAAAATCAACTCCTTGGTGTCTGTTTTATCTTGTGACAAAGTTTCAGAGTTTAACTCCTCCGCCACCATCAGCGCCATCTGTTGGCAGGATTTATACTGGAGAACAGTCTTATTTTGACAGAGAACTGTCACATGTCACATGTACACACACACTGTACTGTACTATACTATACTATACTATACTATACTATACTAGTACTACCAGACAGACAGACAGACAGAGATATATAAATATATATATATATATATATATATATATAAACATATATATATATATATATATATATATATATATATATATATATATATATATATATATCATATTGTCTATGTCCCTCAAAGTTATTTCTAATGGTTCGAAACTCAATCACCGCTCTGATATAACCAGACCTCGTCATTTCTTTCTGGACTTTGGGCCGATTCATACTCCTATTTTAGAGCCGAATAAAAGTCGGTTCGGCGCTGTAGAGCCTACAATTTGACGTCATTTGAGGTTCGGGGGGCGGGTACCGTCCTAAAGTCGGCTCTTCGGTGCTACTGAAAATTTCTGATGAGCCGAAATCATTTCGGCACTACAGCGCCGAAACAGCGGTGAAATAGGAGTATGAATCGGCCCTTTGAAAGCAGTTTTAGCTGCAGTACCACAATGGCCTGAGGTGGTGGGGGTGCTGATAT
The DNA here is from genome assembly GCF_964188405.1 of Protomyctophum parallelum. Classification (NCBI taxonomy): domain Eukaryota; kingdom Metazoa; phylum Chordata; class Actinopteri; order Myctophiformes; family Myctophidae; genus Protomyctophum; species Protomyctophum parallelum. The sequence continues at coordinate 107,302,226 of NC_139697.1, read as the reverse complement.
GCAGATTATTTAGTATTCTAGTCATTATAATACTGATGCTATATAAAACCAGGCTTGTTGCCATTCCATGCCAGCTTGGAAAATCAACACTGGCCGACATTGTAAACAAAGTGGAAATGCAAATTTGGAACTGAAGACTGAAGAAGAGGAGGAATTATACAAAGTAGGGTGACATTGATGACATCATGATGAGGACAAAAAGTTGAGCTGTTCCTGAGAGCAATTTTGAATTTTATGTTATAGGTCCTTTAGGTCAGAACTTACATTCCATTGATCAATGAGAGCCTTAGTCTATTTGGTCAGACACTGTGCCATTCATTAGTCTATTTGGTCAGACACTGTGCCATTCATTAGTCTATTTGGTCAGACACTGTGCCATTCATTAGTCTATTTGGTCAGACACTGTGCCATTCATTAGTCTATTTGGTCAGACACTGTGCCATTCATTGTCAATGGGAATATCATGTTTGCATCTCATATAAGAAGTCGTGTCTCTGTGGAGAATAACATCGGCTCATCTTATATTAGAATTGTGCTCCAAGAAATAAACAAACTGTCTCTGCGATATTGTCGTGGAGGTGTCTCGTTTACGACAGGCAGTCACTCATATTTAACACAGTCTGTTTATGGCGACATGTGACATCATGTCTACGTCACACGTAGGCCCGCTAACCTATATAAGTGCTGACCCGCACAGTAGGACTGCATTCCTTCAAGTAATTAATTCAAGGTATTTGGTACTGCATTATTTTACAGAGAGAAACCTATAAACTACCGTGAGAAATGCTTCGTTGGACGGTGCACCTAAAAGGGCTTCCAGAGTATGATGCTGCTGTAGCAGTGGACCACAAAGTGTACTGCTTTAGAGGAGACTCCAAGCGTAGTGTCTTCAACGTGCATGTCTTCAATACACTGTCTTTATGCTGGACCGAGTTGCCCCCAGAGACACATAAAAGAGGACAACGCCCCCTAGAGGTTCACCCCATGAAAACCAGCCGCACAGCTGTGCTGATCGACCCTTTCATCTACATCTGGGGGGGAAGGGCTGACAAATGGAACTACAGCACGGTGCTTTATGCATTTGATGTCGACGACCACAGAATGCTCACACCCAAGGTTTCTGGGACCGTTCCAGAGGGGAGAAACGACCACTCAGCCTGTGTTGTTGGGAAGGTCATGTTTATCCATGGAGGATGCAGGGTCAGGTATAGATACACTAATGACATCTACAAGTTGGACACCACCACGATGGTCTGGTCTGAAATTAACTCCAGAGGAACTCCACCTCCTGCTTCATCACAACACTCTGGCACCATCATCGGGACAAAGATGTTTGCATTTGGGGGCTTTGATAATGGGGGCTACAACACCATCAGAGTGTTTGACACAGAGACGAACCAATGGATGAACACGCCTTCTGCACAGCTTGTTCCAGAAGGACGCAACAATCATTCAGCCTTTTCCTACAATGGAGAGCTTTACATATTTGGTGGCAGGAACAATAACCAGTACTTCAATGATATGTGGAAATTCAGTCCAGAGACCTTCACCTGGAAGAAGGTTGAGTCCAAAGGGAATGTTCCATATTTAAGTCAATATATGTTAGGTCCCGTGGCATTCTGTTGCATGGTGGGAGATCGTATCATCCTCTTTGGAGGACGTAGATCATACAACACATTCAATGATGACCTGTATGTCTTAGACTTGAGTCCTAATCTGAAGACATTATGCAAGCTGGCAGTTATTCAGAACGGTCTGGTTCAGGCTGAACTCCCACACAACATCAGGTGGGAACTGGCAGCCATGACAACCAACAGCCAAGGCCTAAAAAAAAAAAACTTTGGTTTCCGATTGGCTGTCATTTTTGGGCTGAGTAGGTAGGGAATTTATTTTATTTTATTTATTTATTTTTTCGTGGGAAGGATGGGTAGCAAGGATTAAAAAAAAAATCCTACGGCAATGATGGATAGGCTTCTACATATTTCATATTTTTGCTATGTTTGAAATAACTGTGGCAGTTTTAATGGTTAATACAACTTTACATTGTTTTCATTACACAGTGACATACCTGGAGTAGAGGCAGCAGGTTTAGAAAACAGGGTTGCTGATATTTTCTGCTGCCCTGCGGTTGGCTTTGGCAATTATTTTGGTGGCATTTTAATGTGCGGTGGCAGTGGCACCACAACACACACGCAACAGAAACACAACAATATCGGCGTGTGTTATTCAATGTGTGTTTGTGTTTCCCATTGAACCGGGTCTGCATGTCACGTTAAAACATGTTCCCCTAAATTTTTCTGTCGGAGGCAGCGCGTTTAGTTGAGAGAGTTGCGACATCTCCGTTCACTGCTTATTCGTGGGGCTGCATGCGTCATTGATCAGTTCATTGTCGTCACTCTCTGTCTCTAAACGGCTCTAGTCTAGAGGCTGCGCTCCGCTCCGCGGTCAGAGCTGAGCAACATGGCGGCGCACAGTGCGCTGTGTTGACAGTGTTGTTACAAACGATAGTGGTTCCTACGTGGATTTTATTTTTTATAATGTAGGATGAGGTTGCTTGTCCCGATGGTCTCATCAAAGAGAATTTTAATGATCAAATACCTTTTTGGTCTTGACTCGGTCGTATTCTGAGCTTTTTTTTTTTACCACCAAATGCCAATAAAATAATATGGGTCGCGCATATTTAATAGAGTCGGTCGGCAACCGGAAACCAAAGTTGTTTTTTTTTAGGCCCAATAGGAACTGGCAGCCATGACTACCAACAGCCAATAGGAACTGGCAGCCATGACTACCAACAGCCAATAGGAACTGGCAGCCATGACTACCAACAGCCAGTAGAAAAAATAACAGCGCACAAAAAAAAGAAGGAAACAAGTTAAAAGGGGGAAAAAAGGAAAACAACACTGCCCTCCACAGCCAGAGTGCAGTAACTATTGAGTTATTACTAAAAATCAACTCCTTGGTGTCTGTTTTATCTTGTGACAAAGTTTCAGAGTTTAACTCCTCCGCCACCATCAGCGCCATCTGTTGGCAGGATTTATACTGGAGAACCGTCTTATTTTGAAAGAACTGCCACCATTAATTTCAACAGAGAACCGTCTTATTTTGACAGAGAACTGTCACATGTCACATGTACACACACACACTGTACTGTACTGTACTGTACTGTACTGTACTACACTATACTGTACTATACTATAATATACTATACTATACTAGTACTACCAGACAGACAGACAGACAGACAGAGATATATAAACATATATATATATCATATTGTCTATGTCCCTCAAAGTTATTTCTAATGGTTTGAGCCTCAATCACCACTCTGATATAACCAGACCTCGTCATTTCTTTCTGGACTTTGAAAGCAGTTTTAGCTGCAGTACCACAATGTCCTGAGGTGGTGGGGGTGCTGATATGCAGATTATTTAGTATTTGAGTCATTATAATACTGATGCTATATAAAACCAGGCTTGTTTCCATTCCATGCCAGCTTGGAAAATCAACAATGGCCGACATTGTAAACAAAGTGGAACTGAAGACTGAAGAAGAGGAGGAATTATACAAAGTAGGGTGACATTGATGACATCACGATGAGGACAAAAAGTTGAGCTGTTCCTGAGAGCAATTTTGAATTTCAACAGTCCTTTAGGTCAGAACTTACATTCCATTGAACAATGAGACCCTTAGTCTATTTGGTCAGACACTGTGCCATTCATTAGTCTATTTGGTCAGACACTGTGCCATTCATTAGTCTATTTGGTCAGACACTGTGCCATTCATTAGTCTATTTGGTCAGACACTGTGCCATTCATTGTCAATGGGAATATCATGTTTGCATCTCATATAAGAAGTCGTGTCTCTGTGGAGAATAACATCGGCTCATCTTATATTAGAATTGTGGTCCAAGAAATAGACAAACTGTCTCTGCGATATTGTCGTGGAGGCGTCTCGTTTACGACAGGCAGTCACTCATATTTAACACAGTCTGTTTATGGCGACATGTGACATCATGTCTACGTCATATGTAGACCCGCTAACCTATATAAGTGCTGACGCACACAGTAGGACTGCATTCCTTCAAGTAATTTATTCAAGGTATTCAGGACTGCATTATGTTACAGAGAGAAACATATAAACTACAGTGAGAAATGCTTCGTTGGACGGTGCACCTAAAAGGGCTTCCAGAGTATGATGCTGCTGTAGCAGTGGACCACAAAGTGTACTGCTTTAGAGGAGACTTTATCGAGTCAGAGCGTCGGACTGAAGTTCATGTCTTCAATACACTGTCCTTATGCTGGACCGAGTTGCCCCCAGAGACACATAGAAGAGGACAACGCCCCCTTGAGGTTCGCCCCATGAAAAACATCCGCACAGCTGTGCTGATCGACCCTTTCATCTACATCTGGGGGGGAGTTACTCACACAAGGAACTACAGCACGGTGCTTTATGCATTTGATGTCGACGACCACAGAATTCTCACACCCAAGGTTTCTGGGACTGTTCCACAGGGGAGGTGGGGCCACTCAGCCTGTGTTGTTGGGAAGGTCATGTTTATCTATGGAGGATGGGTCGGGTATAGAGACACTAATGACATCTACAAGTTGGACACCACCACGATGGTCTGGTCTTTAATTAACACCAGAGGAACTCCACCTCCTGCTTCATCACAACACTCTGGCACCATCATTGGGACAAAGATATTTGTATTTGGGGGCTATGAGTACTACAACACCATCAGAGTGTTTGACACAAAGACGAACCAATGGATGAACACGCTTTCTGCACAGCCTCTTCCAGTAGGACGCTACAGTCATTCAGCCTTTTCCTACAATGGAGAGCTGTACATATTTGGTGGCTGGAACAATAACCAGGACTTCAGTGATATGTGGAAATTCAGTCCAGAGACCTTCACCTGGAAGAAGGTTGAGTTCAAAGGGATTGTTCCATGTTTAAGTCAATATATGTTGAGTCACGTGGCATTCTGTTGCATGGTGGGAGATCGTATAATCGTCTTTGGAGGACGTAGATCATCCAACACATTCAATGATGACCTGTATGTCTTAGACTTGAGTCCCGGTCTTAAGACGTTATGCAAGCTGGCAGTTATTCAGTACGGTCTGGATCAGTCTGAACTCCCACACAACATCAGGTGGGAACTGGCAGCCATGACAACCAACAGCCAATAGGAACTGGCAGCCATGACTACCAACAGCCAATAGGAACTGGCAGCCATGACTACCAACAGCCAATAGAAGAAAATAACAGCCCACAAAAAAAAGAAGGAAACAAGTTAAAAGGGTGAAAAAAGGAAAACAACAATGCCCTCCACAGCCAGAGTGCAGTAAATATTGAGTTATTACTAAAAATCAACTCCTTGGTGTCTGTTTTATCTTGTGACAAAGTTTCAGAGTTTAACTCCTCCGCCGCCATCAGCGCCATCTGTTGGCAGGATTTATACTGGAGAACCGTCTGATTTTGACAGAGAACTTTCACATGTCACATGTACACACACACTATACTATACTATACTATACTACACTATACTATACTATACTATGCTATACTATACTACACTATACTATGCTATACTATACTACACTATACTATACTAGTGCTACCAGACAGACAGACAGACAGACAGAGATATATAAACATATATATATATCATATTGTCTATGTCCCTCAAAGTTATTTCTAATGGTTTGAGCCTCAATCACCGCTCTGATATAACCAGACCTCGTCATTTCTTTCTGGACTTTGACAGCAGTTTTAGCTGCAGTACCACAATGTCCTGAGGTAGTGGGGGTGCTGATATGCAGATTATTTAGTATTCTAGTCATTATAATACTGATGCTATATAAAACCAGGCTTGTTTACATTCCATGCCAGCTTGGAAAATCAACACTGGCCGACATTGTAAACAAAGTGGAACTGAAGACTGAAGAAGAGGAGGAATTATACAAAGTAGGGTGACATTGATGACATCACGATGAGGACAAAAAGTTGAGGTGTTCCTGAGAGCAATTTTGAATTTCATGTTATAGGTCCTTTAGGTCAGAACTTACATTCTATTGATCAATGAGAGCCTTAGTCTATTTGGTCAGACACTGTGCCATTCATTAGTCTATTTGGTCAGACACTGTGCCATTCATTAGTCTATTTGGTCAGACACTGTGCCATTCATTAGTCTATTTGGTCAGACACTGTGCCATTCATTGTCAATGGGAATATCATGTTTGCATCTCATTTAAGAAGTCATGTCTCTGTGGAGAATAACATCGGCTCATCTTATATTAGAATTGTGGTCCAAGAAATAAACAAACTGTCTCTGCGATATTGTCGTGGAGGTGTCTCGTTTACGACAGGCAGTCACTCATATTTAACACAGTCTGTTTATGGCGACATGTGACATCATGTCTACGTCACACGTAGGCCCGCTAACCTATATAAGTGCTGACCCACACAGTAGGACTGCATTCCTTCAAGTAATTAATTCAAGGTATTTGGTACTGCATTCTTTAACAGAGAGAAACTTATAAACTACTGTGAGAAATGCTTCGTTGGACGGTGCACCTAAAAGGGCTTCCAGAGTATGATGCTGCTGTAGCAGTGGACCACAAAGTGTACTGCTTTAGAGGAGACTTTATCGAGTCAGAGCGTCGGACTGAAGTGCATGTCTTCAACACACTGTCTTTATGCTGGACCAAGTTGCCCCCGGAGACACATAGAAGAGGACAACGCCCCCTACAGGTTCACCCCATGAAAACCAGCCGCACAGCTGTGCTGATCGACCCTTTCATCTACATCTGGGGGGGAAGGACTGACAAATGGAACTACAGCACGGTGCTTTATGCATTTGATGTCGACGACCACAGAATGCTCACACCCAAGGTTTCTGGGACCGTTCCAGAGGGGAGGTTTGGCCACTCAGCCTGTGTTGTTGGGAAGGTCATGTTTATCTATGGAGGATGGACTGGGAATAGAGACACTATCTACAAGTTGGACAACTACAAGTTGGACACCACCACGAGGGTCTGGTCTGAAATTAACACCAGAGGAACTCTACATAATGCTTTATCACATCACTCTGCCACCATCATCGGGACAAAGATGTTTGCATTTGGGGGCTTTGATAATGGGGGCTACAACACCATCAGAGTGTTTGACACAGAGACGAACCAATGGATGAACACGCCTTCTGCACAGCTTGTTCCAGGAAGACGCTACAATCATTCAGCCTTTTCCTACAATGGAGAGCTGTACATATTTGGTGGCAGGAACAATAACCAGGACTTCAATGATATGTGGAAATTCAGTCCAGAGACCTTCACCTGGAAGAAGGTTGAGTCCAAAGGGAATGTTCCATGTTTAAATCAATCTATGTTGAGTCACGTGGCATTCTGTTGCATGGTGGGAGATCGTATCATCCTCTTTGGAGGACGTAGATCATTCACCACAATCAATGATGACCTGTATGTCTTAGATTTGAGTCCTAGTCTGAAGACCTTATGCAAGCTGGCAGTTATTCAGTACGGTCTGGATCAGGCTGAACTCCCACACAACATCAGGTGGGAACTGGCAGCCATGACAACCAACAGCCAATAGGAACTGGCAGCCATGACTACCAACAGCCAGTAGAAAAAATAACAGCCCACAAAAAAAAGAAGGAAACGAGTTAAAAGGGTGAAAAAAAGGAAAACAACACTGCCCTCCACAGCCAGAGTGCAGTAACTATTGAGTTATTACTAAAAATCAACTCCTTGGTGTCTGTTTTATCTTGTGACAAAGTTTCAGAGTTTAACTCCTCCGCCACCATCAGCGCCATCTGTTGGCAGGATTTATACTGGAGAACCGTCTGATTTTGACAGAGAACTGTCACATGTCACATGTACACACTATGCTATGCTATGCTATGCTATGCTACGCTACGCTACACTACACTATACTAGTACTACCAGACAGACAGACAGACAGACAGACAGACAGACAGAGATATATAAACATATATATATCATATTGTCTATGTCCCTCAAAGTTATTTCTAATGGTTTGAGCCTCAATCACCGCTCTGATATAACCAGACCTTGTCATTTCTTTCTGGACTTTGAAAGCAGTTTTAGCTGCAGTAACACAATGGCCTGAGGTGGTGGGGGTGCTGATATGCAGATTATTTAGTATTTGAGTCATTATAATACTGATGCTATATAAAACCAGGCTTGTTTACATTCCATGCCAGCTTGGAAAATCAACAATGGCCGACAGTGTAACCAAAGTGGAAATGCAAATTTGGAACTGAAGACTGAAGAAGAGGAGGAATTATACAAAGTAGGGTGACATTGATGACATCACGATGAGGACAAAAAGTTGAGCTGTTCCTGAGAGCAATTTTTGAATTTTATGTTATAGGTTCTTTAGGTCAGAACTTACATTCCATTGATCAATGAGAGCCTTAGTCTATCTGGTCAGACACTGTGCCATTCATTAGTCTATTTGGTCAGACACTGTGCCATTCATTAGTCTATTTGGTCAGACACTGTGCCATTCATTGTCAATGGGAATATCATGTTTGCATCTCATATAAGAAGTCCTGTCTCTGTGGAGAATAACATCGGCTCATCTTATATTAGAATTGTGGTCCAAGAAATAAACAAACTGTCTCTGCGATATTGTCGTGGAGGTGTCTCGTTTACGACAGGCAGTCACTCATATTTAACACAGTCTGTTTATGGCGACATGTGACATCATGTCTACGTCACACGTAGGCCCGCTAACCTATATAAGTGCTGACCCACACAGTAGGACTGCATTCCTTCAGGTAATTAATTCAAGGTATTTGGTACTGCATTCTTTAACAGAGAGAAACTTATAAACTACTGTGAGAAATGCTTCGTTGGACGGTGCACCTAAAAGGGCTTCCAGAGTATGATGCTGCTGTAGCAGTGGACCACAAAGTGTACTGCTTTAGAGGAGACTCCAAGCGGCGTGTCTTCAACGTGCATGTCTTCAATACACTGTCTTTATGCTGGACCGAGTTGCCCCCAGGGACACATAGAAGAGGACAACGCCCCCTACAGGTTCACACCATGGACACCAGCCGCACAGCTGTGCTGATCGACCCTTTCATCTACATCTGGGGGGGACTCACTGACAAATGGAACTACAGCTCTGTGCTTTATGCATTTGATGTCGACGCCCACAAAATGCTCACACCCAAGGTTTCTGGGACCGTTCCAGAGGGGAGAAACTACCACTCAGCCTGTGTTGTTGGGAAGGTCATGTTTATCTATGGAGGATGGGTCAGGTATAGACACACTAATGACATCTACAAGTTGGACACCACCACGATGGTCTGGTCTGAAATTAACACCAGAGGAACTCCATCTCCTGCTTCATCACATCACTCTGCCACCATCATTGGGACAAAGATGTTTGTATTTGGGGGCAATGAGTACTACAACACCATCGGAGTGTTTGACACAGAGACGAACCAATGGATGAACACGCCTTCTGCACAGCCTCTTCCAAAAAGACGCCACAGTCATTCAGCCTTTTCCTACAACGGAGAGCTGTACATATTTGGTGGCTGGAACAATAACCAGGACTTCAGTGATATGTGGAAATTCAGTCCAGAGACCTTCACCTGGAAGAAGGTTGAGTCCAAAGGGAATGTTCCATGTTTAAGTCAATATATGTTGAGTCACGTGGCATTCTGTTGCATGGTGGGAGATCGTATCATCCTCTTTGGAGGACGTAGATCATCCAACACAGTCAATGATGACCTGTATGTCTTAGACTTGAGTCCTAGTCTGAAGACCTTATGCAAGCTGGCAGTTATTCAGTACGGTCTGGATCAGGCTGAACTCCCACACAACATCAGGTGGGAACTGGCAGCCATGGTTACCAACAGCCAATAGGAACTGGCAGCCATGACTACCAACAGCCAATAGAAGAAAATAACAGCCCACAAAAAAAGAAGGAAACAAGTTAAAAGGGGGAAAAAAAGGTAAACAACACTGCCCTCCACAGCCAGAGTGCAGTAACTATTGAGTTATTACTAAAAATCAACTCCTTGGTGTCTGTTTTATCTTGTGACAAAGTTTCAGAGTTTAACTCCTCCGCCACCATCAGCGCCATCTGTTGGCAGGATTTATACTGGAGAACCGTCTGATTTTGACAGAGAACTGTCACATGTCACATGTACACGCTATGCTATGCTATGCTACGCTACGCTACATTATGCTAGTACTACCAGACAGACAGACAGACAGACAGACAGACAGACAGACAGACAGAGATATATAAACATATATATATCATATTGTCTATGTCCCTCAAAGTTATTTCTAATGGTTTGAGCCTCAATCACCGCTCTGATATAACCAGACCTCGTCATTTCTTTCTGGACTTTGAAAGCAGTTTTAGCTGCAGTACCACAATGGCCTGAGGTGGTGGGGGTGCTGATATGCAGATTATTTAGTATTTGAGTCATTATAATACTGATGCTATATAAAACCAGGCTTGTTTACATTCCATGCCAGCTTGGAAAATCAACAATGGCCGACAGTGTAACCAAAGTGGAAATGCAAATTTGGAACTGAAGACTGAAGAAGAGGAGGAATTATACAAAGTAGGGTGACATTGATGACATCACGATGAGGACAAAAAGTTGAGCTGTTCCTGAGAGCAATTTTGAATTTTATGTTATAGGTCCTTTAGGTCAGAACTTACATTCCATTGATCAATGAGAGCCTTAGTCTATTTGGTCAGACACTGTGCCATTCATTAGTCTATTTGGTCAGACACTGTGCCATTCATTAGTCTATTTGGTCAGACACTGTGCCATTATTAGTCTATTTGGTCAGACACTGTGCCATTCATTAGTCTATTTGGTCAGACACTGTGCCATTCATTAGTCTATTTGGTCAGACACTCTGCCATTCATTGTCAATGGGAATATCATGTTTGAATCTCATATAAGAAGTCATGTCTCTGTGGAGAATAACATCGGCTCATCTTATATTAGAATTGTGGTCCAAGAAATAAACAAACTGTCTCTGCGATATTGTCGTGGAGGCGTCTCGTTTACGACAGGCAGTCACTCATATTTAACACAGTCTGTTTATGGCGACAATTTTGATGTCACATGGCGACATGTGACATCATGTCTACGTCATATGTAGGCCCGCTAACCTATATAAGTGCTGACCCACACAGTAGGACTGCATTCCTTCAAGTCATTCATTCAATGTATTCAGGACTGCATTCTTTTACAGAGAGAAACCTATAAACTACTGTGAGAAATGCTTCGTTGGACGGTGCACCTAAAAGGGCTTCCAGAGTATGATGCTGCTGTAGCAGTGGACCACAAAGTGTACTGCTTTAGAGGAGACTTTATCGAGTCAGAGCGTCGGACTGAAGTGCATGTCTTCAACACACTGTCTTTATGCTGGACCGAGTTGCCCCCAGAGACACCTGGAAGAGGACAACGCCCCCTTAAGGTTCACACCATGCTCACCAGCCGCACAGCTGTGCTGATCGACCCTTTCATCTACATCTGGGGGGGAAAGACTGACACAGGGAACTACAGCACGGTGCTTTATGCATTTGATGTCGACGATCACAGAATGCTCACACCCAAGGTTTCTGGGACCGTTCCAGAGGGGAGGTGGGGTCACTCAGCCTGTGTTGTTGGGAAGGTCATGTTTATCCATGGAGGATGGACTGGGAATAGAGAAACTATCTACAAGTTGGACAACTACAAATTGGACACCTCCACGATGGTCTGGTCTGAAATTAACACCAGAGGAACTCTACATAATGCTTTATCACATCACTCTGCCACCATCATCGGGACAAAGATGTTTGCATTTGGGGGCTTTGATAATGGGGGCTACAACCCTATCAGAGTGTTTGACACAGAGACGAACCAATGGATGAACATGCCTTCTGCACAGCCTCTTCCAGTAGGACGCTACAGTCATTCAGCCTTTTCCTACAATGGAGAGCTGTACATATTTGGTGGCAGGAACAATAACCAGGACTTCAATGATATGTGGAAATTCAGTCCAGATACCTTCACCTGGAAGAAGGTTGAGTCCAAAGGGAATGTTCCATGTTTAAGTCAATATATGTTGAGTCACGTGGCATTCTGTTGCATGGTGGGAGATCGTATCATCCTCTTTGGAGGACGTAGATCATCCTACACATTCAATGATGACCTGTATGTCTTAGACTTGAGTCCTAGTCTGAAGACATTATGCAAGCTGGCAGTTATTCAGAACGGTCTGGTTCAGGCTGAACTCCCACACAACATCAGGTGGGAACTGGCAGCCATGACTACCAACAGCCAAGGCCTAAAAAAAAAAAACTTTGGTTTCCGATTGGCTGTCATTTTTGGGCTGAGTAGGTAGGGAATTTATTTTATTTTATTTTTTATTTAATTTTTTCGTGGGAAGGATGGGTAGCAAGGATAAAAAAAAAAAAGATCCTACGGCAATGATGGATAGGCTTCTACATATTTCATATTTTGGCTATGTGAAATAACTGGCAGTTTTAATGGTTAATACAACTTTACATTGTTTTCATTACACAGTGACATACCTGGAGTAGAGGCAGCAGGTTTAGAAAATAGGGTTGCTGATATTTTCTGCTGCCCTGCGGTTGGCTTTGGCAATTATTTTGGTGGCATTTTAATGTGCGGTGGCAGTGGCACCACAACACACACGCAACAGAAACACAACAATATCGGCGTGTGTTATTCAATGTGTGTTTGTGTTTCCCATTGAACCGGGTCTGCATGTCACGTTAAAACATGTTCCCCTGAATATTTCTGTCGGAGGCAGCGCGGTTTAGTTGAGAGAGTTGCGACATCTCCGTTCACTGCTTATTCGTGGGGCTGCATGCGTCATTGATCAGTCCATTGTCGTCACTCTCTGTCTCTAAACAGCTCCAGTCTAGAGGCTGCACTCCGCTCCGCGGTCAGAGCTGAGCAACATGGCGGCGCACAGAGCGCTGTGTTGACAGTGTTGTTACAAACGATAGTGGTTCCTACGTGGATTTTATTTTTTATAACGTAGGATGAGGTTGCTTGTCCCGATGGTCTCATCAAAGAGAATTTTAATGATCAAAGACCTTTTTGGTCTTGACTCGGTCGTATTCTGAGCTTTTTTTTTTTACCACCAAATGCCAATAAAATAATATGGGTCGCGCATATTTAATAGAGTCGGTCGGCAACCGGAAACCAAAGTTTTTTTTTTTTAGGCCCAATAGGAACTGGCAGCCATGACTACCAACAGCCAATAGGAACTGGCAGCCATGACTACCAACAGCCAATAGGAACTGGCAGCCATGATTACCAACAGCCAATAGGAACTGGCAGCCATGACTACCAACAGCCAATAGGAAAAATAACAGCCCACCAAAAAAAGAAGGAAACAAGTTAAAAGGGGGAAAAAAAGGAAAACAACACTGCCCTCCACAGCCAGAGTGCAGTAACTATTGAGTTATTACTAAAAATCAACTCCTTGGTGTCTGTTTTATCTTGTGACAAAGTTTCAGAGTTTAACTCCTCCGCCGCCATCAGCGCCATCTGTTGGCAGGATTTATACTGGAGAACCGTCTGATTTTGACAGAGAACTGTCACATGTCACATGTACACACACACTGTACTGTACTGTACTGTACTATACTATACTATACTATACTATACTATACTATACTATACTATACTATACTATACTATACTATACTATACTATACTATACTATACTATACTACACTATACTATACTATGCTATACTATACTACACTATACTATACTAGTGCTACCAGACAGACAGACAGACAGACAGAGATATATAAACATATATATATATCATATTGTCTATGTCCCTCAAAGTTATTTCTAATGGTTTGAGCCTCAATCACCGCTCTGATATAACCAGACCTCGTCATTTCTTTCTGGACTTTGACAGCAGTTTTAGCTGCAGTACCACAATGTCCTGAGGTAGTGGGGGTGCTGATATGCAGATTATTTAGTATTCTAGTCATTATAATACTGATGCTATATAAAACCAGGCTTGTTTACATTCCATGCCAGCTTGGAAAATCAACACTGGCCGACATTGTAAACAAAGTGGAACTGAAGACTGAAGAAGAGGAGGAATTATACAAAGTAGGGTGACATTGATGACATCACGATGAGGACAAAAAGTTGAGGTGTTCCTGAGAGCAATTTTGAATTTCATGTTATAGGTCCTTTAGGTCAGAACTTACATTCTATTGATCAATGAGTCTATTTGGTCAGACACTGTGCCATTCATTAGTCTATTTGGTCAGACACTGTGCCATTCATTAGTCTATTTGGTCAGACACTGTGCCATTCATTAGTCTATTTGGTCAGACACTGTGCCATTCATTGTCAATGGGAATATCATGTTTGCATCTCATATAAGAAGTCATGTCTCTGTGGAGAATAACATCGGCTCATCTTATATTAGAATTGTGGTCCAAGAAATAGACAAACTGTCTCTGCGATATTGTCGTGGAGGCGTCTCGTTGACGACAGGCAGTCACTCATATTTAACACAGTCTGTTTATGGCGACATGTGACATCATGTCTACGTCATACGTAGGCCCGCTAACCTATATAAGTGCTGACCCACACAGTAGGACTGCATTCCTTCAAGTCATTAATTCAAGGTATTTGGTACTGCATTATTTTACAGAGAGAAACCTATAAACTAGTGTGAGAAATGCTTCGTTGGACGGTGCACCTAAAAGGGCTTCCAGAGTATGATGCTGCTGTAGCAGTGGACCACAAAGTGTACTGCTTTAGAGGAGACTCCAAGCGGCGTGTCTTCAACGTGCATGTCTTCAATACACTGTCTTTATGCTGGACCGAGTTGCCCCCAGGGACACATAGAAGAGGACAACGCCCCCTACAGGTTCACACCATGGACACCAGCCGCACAGCTGTGCTGATCGACCCTTTCATCTACATCTGGGGGGGAAGGGCTGACAAATGGAACTACAGCTCGGTGCTTTATGCATTTGATGTCGACGCCCACAGAATGCTCACACCCAAGGTTTCTGGGACCGTTCCAGAGGGGAGAAACGACCACTCAGCCTGTGTTGTTGGGAAGGTCATGTTTATCTATGGAGGATGGGTCAGGTATAGAGACACTAATGACATCTACAAGTTGGACACCACCACGATGGTCTGGTCTGAAATTAACACCAGAGGATCTCCATCTCCTGCTTCACTGTGTCACTCTGCCACCATCATTGGGACAAAGATGTTTGTATTCGGGGGCTATGGGGGGTGGAGTCAGTACTACAACACCATCAGAGTGTTTGACACAGAGACAAACCAATGGATGAACACGCCTTCTGCATGGCCTCTTCCAAAAAAACGCCACAGTCATTCAGCCTTTTCCTACAACGGAGAGCTGTACATATTTGGTGGCTGGAACAATAACCAGGACTTCAGTGATATGTGGAAATTCAGTCCAGAGACCTTCACCTGGAAGAAGGTTGAGTTCAAAGGGAATGTTCCATGTTTAAGTCAATATATGTTGAGTCACGTGGCATTCTGTTGCATGGTGGGAGATCGCATCATCCTCTTTGGAGGACGTAGATCATCCAACACAGTCAATGATGACCTGTATGTCTTAGACTTGAGTCCTAGTCTGAAGACCTTATGCAAGCTGGCAGTTATTCAGTACGGTCTGGATCAGGCTGAACTCCCACACAACATCAGGTGGGAACTGGCAGCCATGATTACCAACAGTCAATAGGAACTGGCAGCCATGACTACCAACAGCCAATAGGAAAAATAACAGCCCACAAAAAAAAGAAGGAAACAAGTTAAAAGGGGGAAAAAAATGAAAACAACAATGCCCTCCACAGCCAGAGTGCAGTAACTATTGAGTTATTACTAAAAATCAACTCCTTGGTGTCTGTTTTATCTTGTGACAAAGTTTCAGAGTTTAACTCCTCCGCCACCATCAGCGCCATCTGTTGGCAGGATTTATACTGGAGAACCATCTTATTTTGACAGAACTGTCACATGTCACATGTACACACTATACTATACTGTACTGTACTGTACTATACTATACTGTACTGTACTGTACTGTACTGTACTGTACTGTACTATACTATACTATACTATACTAGTGCTACCAGACAGACAGACAGAGATATATAAACATATATATATATATCATATTGTGTATGTCCCTCAAAGTTATTTCTAATGGTTTGAGCCTCAATCACCGCTCTGATATAACCAGACCTCGTCATTTCTTTCTGGACTTTGACAGCAGTTTTAGCTGCAGTACCACAATGGCCTGAGGTGGTGGGGGTGCTGATATGCAGATTATTTAATATTTGAGTCATTATAATACTGGCTTGTTTACATTCCATGCCAGCTTGGAAAATCAACAATGGCCGACATTGTAACCAAAGTGGAAATGCAAATTTGGAACTGAAGACTGAAGAAGAGGAGGAATTATACAAAGTAGGGTGACATTGATGACATCACGATGAGGACAAAAAGTTGAGCTGTTCCTGAGAGCAATTTTGAATTTTATGTTATAGGTCCTTTAGGTCAGAACTTACATTCCATTGAACAATGAGAGCCTTAGTCTATTTGGTCAGACACTGTGCCATTCATTAGTCTATTTGGTCAGACATTGTGCCATTCATTGTCAATGGGAATATCATGTTTGCATCTCATATAAGAAGTCATTTCTCTGTGGAGAATAACATCGGCTCATCTTATATTAGAATTGTGGTCCAAGAAATAGACAAACTGTCTCTGCGATATTGTCGTGGAGGTGTCTCGTTTACGACAGGCAGTCACTCATATTTAACACAGTCTGTTTATGGCGACGATTTTGATGTCACATGGCGACATGTGACATCATGTCTACGTCACACGTAGGCCCGCTAACCTATATATGTGCTGACCAACACAGTAGGACTGCATTCCTTCAGGTCATTCATTCAAGGTATTCAGGACTGCATTCTTTTACAGGGAGAAACCTATAAACTACAGTGAGAAATGCTTCGTTGGACGGTGCACCTAAAAGGGCTTCCAGAGTATGATGCTGCTGTAGCAGTGGACCACAAAGTGTACTGCTTTAGAGGAGACTTTATCGAGTCAGAGCGTCGGACTGAAGTGCATGTCTTCAACACACTGTCTTTATGCTGGACCGAGTTGCCCCCAGAGACACATGGAAGAGGACAACGCCCCCTTGAGGTTCACACCATGAACAGCAGCCGCACAGCTGTGCTGATCGACCCTTTCATCTACATCTGGGGGGGAAGGACTGACACATGGAACTACAGCACGGTGCTTTATGCATTTGATGTCGACGACCACAGAATGCTCACACCCAAGGTTTCTGGGACTGTTCCAGAGGGGAGGTTTGGCCACTCAGCCTTTGTTGTTGGGAAGGTCATGTTTATCCATGGAGGATACTACTACAATGGAGACAGTAATGACAACTACAAGTTGGACAACTACAAGTTGGACACCTCCACGATGGTCTGGTCTGAAATTAACACCAGAGGAACTCTACATCCTGCTTTATCACATCACTCTGCCACCATCATCGGGACAAAGATGTTTGCATTTGGGGGCTTTGATAATGGGCGCTACAACACCATCAGAGTGTTTGACACAGAGACGAACCAATGGATGAACACGCCTTCTGCACAGCTGTTCCAGAAAGACGCTACAATCATTCAGCCTTTTCCTACAATGGAGAGCTTTACATATTTGGTGGCAGGAACAATTACCAGGACTTCAATGATATGTGGAAATTCAGTGCAGAGACCTTCACCTGGAAGAAGGTTGAGTCCAAAGGGAATGTTCCATGTTTAAGTCAATATATGTTGAGTCACGTGGCATTCTGTTGCATGGTGGGAGATCGTATCATCATCTTTGGAGGACGTAGATCATCCAACACATTCAATGATGACCTGTATGTCTTAGACTTGAGTCCTGGTCTTAAGACCTTATGCAAGCTGGCAGTTATTCAGTACGGTCTGGATCAGTCTGAACTCCCACACAACATCAGGTGGGAACTGGCAGCCATGATTACCAACAGCCAATAGGAACTGGCAGCCATGACTACCAACAGCCAATAGGAACTGGCAGCCATGACTACCAACAGCCAGTAGAAAAAATAACAGCGCACAAAAAAAAGAAGGAAACAAGTTAAAAGGGGGAAAAAAAGGAAAACAACACTGCCCTCCACAGCCAGAGTGCAGTAACTATTGAGTTATTACTAAAAATCAACTCCTTGGTGTCTGTTTTATCTTGTGACAAAGTTTCAGAGTTTAACTCCTCCGCCACCATCAGCGCCATCTGTTGGCAGGATTTATACTGGAGAACCGTCTTATTTTGACAGAGAACTGTCACATGTCACATGTACACACTGTACTGTACTGTACTGTACTGTACTGTACTGTACTGTACTGTACTGTACTGTACTGTACTGTACTATACTATACTATACTGTACTATACTATACTAGTACTACCAGACAGACAGACAGACAGAGATATATAAACATATATATATATATCATATTGTCTATGTCCCTCAAAGTTATTTCTAATGGTTTGAGCCTCAATCACCGCTCTGATATAACCAGACCTCGTCATTTCTTTATGGACTTTGAAAGCAGTTTTAGCTGCAGTACCACAATGGCCTGAGGTGGTGGGGGTGCTGATATGCAGATTATTTAGTATTCGAGTCATTATAATACTGATGCTATGTAAAACCAGGCTTGTTTCCATTCCATGCCAGCTTGGAAAATCAACACTGGCCGACATTGTAAACAAAGTGGAAATGCACATTTGGAACTGAAGACTGAAGAAGAGGAGGAATTATACAAAGTAGGGTGACATTGATGACATCACGATGAGGACAAAAAGTTGAGCTGTTCCTGAGAGCAATTATGAATTTTATGTTATAGGTCCTTTAGGTCAGAACTTACATTCCATTGAACAATGAGAGCCTTAGTCTATTTGGTCAGACACTGTGCCATTCATTAGTCTATTTGGTCAGACACTGTGCCATTCATTAGTCTATTTGGTCAGACACTGTGCCATTCATTAGTCTATTTGGTCAGACACTGTGCCATTCATTAATCTATTTGGTCAGACACTGTGCCATTCATTAGTCTATTTGGTCAGACACTGTGCCATTCATTGTCAATGGGAATATCATGTTTGCATCTCATATAAGAAGTCCTGTCTCTGTGGAGAATAACATCGGCTCATCTTATATTAGAATTGTGGTCCAAGAAATAAACAAACTGTCTCTGCGATTTTGTCGTGGAGGCGTCTCGTTTACGACAGGCAGTCACTCATATTTAACACAGTCTGTTTATGGCGACGATTTTGATGTCACATGGCGACATGTGACATCATGTCTACGTCACACGTAGGCCCGCTAACCTATATAAGTGCTGACCCACACAGTAGGACTGCATTCCTTCAAGTAATTAATTCAAGGTATTCAGGACTGCATTATTTTACAGAGAGAAACATATAAACTACAGTGAGAAATGATTCGTTGGACGGTGCACCTAAAAGGGCTTCCAGAGTATGATGCTGCTGTAGCAGTGGACCACAAAGTGTACTGCTTTAGAGGAGACTTTATCGAGTCAGAGCGTCGGACTGAAGTGCATGTCTTCAACACACTGTCTTTATGCTGGACCGAGTTGCCCCCAGAGACACATAGAAGAGGACAACGCCCCCTTGAGGTTCGCCCCATGAAAAACATCCGCACAGCTGTGCTGATCGACCCTTTCATCTACATCTGGGGGGGAGTTACTGACACAAGGAACTACAGCATGGTGCTTTATGCATTTGATGTCAACGACCATAGAATGCTCACACCCAAGGTTTCTGGGACCGTTCCAGAGGGGAGGTTTGGCCACTCAGCCTGTGTTGTTGGGAAGGTCATGTTTATCTATGGAGGATGGGTCGGGTATAGAGACACTAATGACATCTACAAGTTGGACACCACCACGATGGTCTGGTCTGAAATTAACACCAGAGGAACTCCACCTCCTGCTTCATCACATCACTCTGGCACCATCATCGGGACAAAGATGTTTGTATTTGGGGGCAATGAGTACTACAACACCATCAGAGTGTTTGACACAAAGACGAACCAATGGATGAACACGCTTTCTGCACAGCCTCTTCCAGAAGGACGCTACAGTCATTCAGCCTTTTCCTACAATGGAGAGCTTTACATATTTGGTGGCAGGAACAATAACCAGGACTTCAATGATACGTGGATGTTCAGTCCAGAGACCTTCACCTGGAAGAAGGTTGAGTTCAAAGGGAATGTTCCATGTTTAAGTCAATATATGTTGAGTCACGTGGCATTCTGTTGCATGGTGGGAGATCGTATCATCGTCTTTGGAGGACGTAGATCATACAACACATTGAATGATGACCTGTATGTCTTAGACTTGAGTGCTAGTCTGAAGACCTTATGCAAGCTGGCAGTTATTCAGTACGGTCTGGAGCAGTTTGAACTCCCACACAACATCAGGTGGGAACTGGCAGCCATGACAACCAACAGCCAATAGGAACTGGAAGCCATGACTACCAATAGCCAGTAGAAAAAATAACAGCGCACAAAAAAAAGAAGGAAACAAGTTAAAAGGGGGAAAAAAGGAAAACAACACTGCCCTCCACAGCCAGAGTGCAGTAACTATTGAGTTATTACTAAAAATCAACTCTGTGGTGTCTGTTTTATCTTGTGACAAAGTTTCAGAGTTAAACTCCTCCGCCACCATCAGCGCCATCTGTTGGCAGAATTTATACTGGAGAACCGTCTTATTTTGAAAGAACTGCCACCATTAATTTCAACAGAGAACTGTCACATGTACACACACACACACACACACTATACTATACTATACTATACTATACTATGATAGACATACAGACAGACAGACGTATATCTAGATGATATGGTGGTGGTAGGTACATAGAGGTAGGTAAACATACAGACAGACAGACAGACGTATATCTAGATGATATGGTGGTGGTAGGTACATAGAGGCAGGTAGACATACAGACAGACAGACGTATATCTAGATGATATGGTGGTGGTAGGTACCATAGAGGCAGGTAGACATACAGACAGACGTATATCTAGATGATATGGTGGTGGTAGGTACATAGAGGCAGGTAGACATACAGACCTATAGGTGTAGTAGTGACGTAGTTCTCTGCCAGGTCCTTGAGGTACTCCTGCCTCGTCCTCGTCGCCATTGATCGGAACTTCTCCGACTTCTCGGCGGCGTTCTCGGCGTTCACCGCCTTGGCCAGCAGGAAGTCCCGGAAGGCGGGCTGGTGGGGGAACAGCGCCCCCTTGGGGAACAGAGGACCGAACAGAGGGATGTCCTTAGAACGGGTCACCGCCACCCTGGAGAGAGAGAGAGGGGGAAGAGAGGGGGTGGAGAGAGAGAGGGAGAGAGAATATTTGGTCAGAATTGACCTATAGCTAATAGTCCCTCCCCAAACTGCTATAGTCCAATCACAGCTGCGTTAGACAAACCTTTCCACCAATAGTTTTCCTATATGATAAAACATTGTTTTAAAAAAGAAATGTCACTGGTTCCAACACCACACAACTCAGCCCACAGCCTTTAGCTAGCAGTACAACCAGCTACATTAGCCCACAGCCTTTAGCTAGCAGTACAACCAGCTACATTAGCCCACAGCCTTTAGCTAGCAGTACAACCAGCTACATTTTTTCAGCGATGCGATACAAACAAACAAATGATTTACGATCGTCGGATGCGCGGGCGGCTCACCATGGACAGAATCAATCTTTATTTATATAGCACATTTTCTGGCAGCGAGTGCAGTTCAAAGTGCTTTACAGTAAGAGCAAAAAATTATAATATATTATATATATATAACAAAAAGAACAAAAACACAACAAGAAAGCATCAACTACATAGTAATAACAAACAGAAAAGAAAAACAATAATAAAAGGAGCGACTAAAAACAGGAAAAGGACATGTAATGATGCGGCTTCGCCATATTTTTTTGTTTTAGGGGTCTCTGGAATCTCTAGGAGACCAGCGCTGGGTCTGCCGGGCACATATTTTGGAAGCATTTCTGAAAAATAGACCATTTAATGTTTTAAAAACAAGTAAAATAATTTTTAAATCTATTCTTTTTTTTTTTTTTTTTTTTAATATTGATTTTGTAACCCATTTTTCACCCCTGTGTCAATCATTTACTGTGATTCTGGGCTCTACACACCCTCCACCAACCTGGGGAGAGCAACGGACTTAACTCATGCTTCCTTCATGCTTGAGTGTCCAAGTTGCTCCTTTACACCTGACAGGGGGGAGTTTCCCTGGTTGGACGTAGCGCGTGGAAGGAACACGTTATTCCAACCAGTTCCTTTCCCCTCCATCATATTTAAAATCTATTCTAAAATGTATAGGCAACCAATGCAGGGACTTTAACATTGGTGTAATGTGTGCTCTGCGTTTGGTCTTTGTCAGCACGCGGGCAGCTGCGTTTTGGACCAGTTGTAACCGACCAATGGACTTTTTGGGTAAGCCCGACAGGAGAGCATTGCAGTAGTCAAGCCTGCTGGTGATGAAACAGTGGATGAGCTTTTCGGTGTCATTTTGGTCGGACTTTGGCAAAGTTTCTCAGTTGGTAAAATGATATTTTTGTTGTGTTTCTGATATGAGCCTCCATGTTCAGGTCACTGTAAAAAATAACACCAAGGTTTTTCACCTGGTCCTTGGTGTGAAGTTTGGAGATATGGAGCTTTGAAAATGGGGTTATGATGGAGGCTCAACAGAGCTGAAAGGCACACAGACGGTCGACGCGTTCATATATGGATTATACGGTTGTCTACGCTTATGAGCGTAGCTTGCATAGATAGATAGGTCCCAATAGCCTAGCTACGTTTATAAGCGTGGATGGCTATACAATAATGAATGTGTAAACTCCATGTGGGAGTGTCTAAGCGGCAGAGGGGGCGGGGCTTTTGCTAAAGGTGAATTGTATTAGAGGAGGGGGCCCCTTGAGATGCAGCATCAGAGTGTGTCCTAAAGACTGTCACGTTGAGATGCAGCATCAGAGTGTCCTAAAGACTGTCACGTTGAGATGCAGCATCAGAGGGTGTCCTAAAGACTGTCACGTTGAGATGCAGCATCAGAGTGTGTCCTAAAGACTGTCACGTTGAGATGCAGCATCAGAGCGTGTCCTAAAGACTGTCACGTTGAGATGCAGCGTCAGAGCGTGTCCTAAAGACTGTCACGTTGAGATGCAGCATCAGAGTGTGTCCTAAAGACTGTCACGTTGAGATGCAGCATCAGAGTGTGTCCTAAAGACTGTCACGTTGAGATGCAGCATCAGAGTGTGTCCTAGAGACTGTCACGTTGAGATGCAGCATCAGAGTGTGTCCTAAAGACTGTCACGTTGAGATGCAGCATCAGAGTGTGTCCTAAAGACTGTCACGTTGAGATGCAGCATCAGAGCGTGTCCTAAAGACTGTCACGTTGAGATGCAGCATCAGAGTGTGTCCTAAAGACTGTCACGTTGAGATGCAGCATCAGAGTGTGTCCTAAAGACTGTCACGTTGCGTCAGGTGTTCAGACCTGTAGTAGGTGTGGTCCGTGCACGGCTCGTGCACCTGCACGATGATGAAGACGTGCTGGAAGTGAGAGCGGATGGATTTGGGCGTGAAGGGCAGCGCGCCGGGCTCCTGGAACACCACCGTCACGATGTCGTTACCGATGTGGCGCTTCCGCAGGAGCTGTGCACGTACACACACACACACATGCGCACGCACGCACGCGCACGCGCACACACGCACACACACGCACGCACAAATGGAGAGAGCGAGACATAGACATAGTGAGTGTTAAGTTACAGAGAGAGAGAGAGAGCGAGAGAGAGAGAGGAATATAAATCAGAATCATATTTCAGATCAATTGACTCCATGTTGATGATGTAGTGTGTGTGTGTGTGTGTGTGTGTGTGTGTGTGTGTGTGTGTGTGTGTGTGTGTGTGTGTGTGTGTGTGTGTGTGTGCGTGCGTGCGTAGTTATACTGTGACGCTCCGTCGGACTAAATCTGAGACGAAAACAACCACGAAAGTCTCATTTTACCGTTTTCCTCGTAAACAACAAAGCTGCTGCTCTCCCAAATCTGTCTGACAGGCCGTCTGCCCCACACAGAATACTATCGCCATTTTATTTAATAGTGTCAACTAAATCCTCATTAATGCAAACTAGATTCAACATACTCAAGCCTGCACACATTCTAAATATGCCCCTGAAATATTGTACTGAGCAAATGGACTGTTACCACCTTCAATAATAATGATAATAATAGTCTTTATTGTCTCCACATCATATATTTTCTTTGTCATGGACACTTGTACAAAACATTAATAATTCTACTCGAGTTGGAAGCATTAACCCATTCTGACCGGGCACCCATTTTGGTGTCGGCATCATGTTGTGCTTTAGCTATTGAAAAATAGCAGATCTACAAGCTCATATCGCGCCACCGAGTGGCGCGATATGAGCTTGTAGGTCTGCTATTTTTGAAGAATCGAAGAGCGACTGACATTTTTAGAATCTGATCTCAGGTCAGAATGGGTTAAGACACATTTTAACCCTCAATGGCTTCCTCTCTGAAAAATAACGTCGTTGTAAAAAAAAAACACGCGTTTAGATATTCTATTTACAATGATTGATTGAAAACTTTATTTCAGACACAATGGGTCCACAGAGATAGCCTATGTATCAGGCTATTTTCACTCCAGGCAGTCCTTTCAATATGTCAATTAAAAACATATAAACATTGCCTCCGGTGTTTCCAGAAACATGAGGAAAAGACTGCATAACTCTGTGTGATCCCTGTTAAGGCCATAATTAATACATTCTTTGATTCCCTCACAGTCTACACATGGATCTAAACATAAACTTCCTCTGTACAGCATGGTCACAAACACTGGTCCATCTTGGGAGTCTCAGGAATATTCGAAAAGCATCATTATATGCCACCTGAAGTCTTTTCATTTTCGCTTTGCTGTATCGGCACCACAAGTGAGCTGCATAAAGTGCAGACTGCAGTAGGTTTTAAAAAGTGCTATTTTGTCTGTACAGTATGTACAGTATGTACACATATGAAACTTTGGTGCCAGCATGTTGGTGACAATGAGATGCGGACGGGAGCTGGTGCCACCGGACGGTAACCCGGACGTAACTAGGACTACAAAATGACCCGGACGTTAACTAGGACTACAAAATGACCCAGACGTAACTAGGACTACAAAATGACGTCGAACTTAAATTCTGAATATACAGCTTTTGCGTCTCATATTTGCCATCGACACTGACAGGAGAAATAAGGTCAAATGAAAGATATGACGTACATTTGTGGTAACACAAACAAGGGAGGATTTACGTCATATGTAGCAAATCAATCACATGAATTAACCCATTCTGACCTGAGATCAGATTCATACGAGGTTTCCACTGGACAACACACTGGTCTGATTAACCCATTCTGACCTGAGATCAGATTCATACGAGGTTTCCACTGGACAACACACTGGTCTGATTAA
>NC_139697.1:107269069-107271569 GCF_964188405.1 Protomyctophum parallelum | reverse complement strand
CTGTTAAATACTGCAGTACATGACCCCCTGCTCGTCCAGTTTCAGCAGGGTGTCTAGGGGGGTCTAGGGGGGGTCTAGGGGGTCTAGGGGGGTCTAGGGGGGTCTAGGGGGGGTCTAGGGGGGTCTAGGGGGGGTCTAGGGGGTCTAGGGGGTCTAGGGGGTCTAGGCGGTCTGGACTCACCCCCTGTTCGTCCAGTTTCAGCAGGGTGTCTAGGGGGGTCTAGGGGGGGTCTGGGGGGTCTAGGGGGGTCTAGGGGGTCTAGGGGGTCTAGGGGGGTCTAGGGGGTCTAGGGGGTCTAGGGGGGTCTAGGGGGGTCTAGGGGGGGTCTAGGGGGTCTAGGGGGGTCTAGGGGGGTCTAGGGGGATCTAGGGGGGGTCTAGGGGGTCTAGGGGGGTCTAGGGGGTCTAGGGGGTCTGGACTCACCCCCTGTTCGTCCAGTTTCAGCAGCGTGTCTCTGACTTTGGGCGAGGTGGAGGCCAGACGGAGACAGTGCAGGTTGAGCTCGGGGACGATGAACTCCAGTAACCTCTTGGGGGACAGGCCGCGGGGGGTGGTGTGGCGGGCCGCGGACGGAACCGACTCCTCCAGGATGGACCCTCTGAGCGTCTTCAGCTGGAAGGAGATGGAACAGAACTGAGCTCCATATATGGAGATAACTATAACCCTAACCCTCTGAGCGTCTTCAGCTGGAAGGAGATGGAACAGAACTGAGCTCCATATATGGAGATAACTATAACCCTAACCCTCTGAGCGTCTTCAGCTGGAAGGAGATGGAACAGAACTGAGCTCCATATATGGAGATAACTCTAACCCTAACCCTCTGAGCGTCTTCAGCTGGAAGGAGGTGGAACAGAACAACATGAGCTCTGAGCTCCATATATGGAGATAACTATAACCCTAACCCTCTGAGCGTCTTCAGCTGGAAGGAGATGGAACAGAACTGAGCTCCATATATGGAGATAACTCTAACCCTAACCCTCTGAGCGTCTTCAGCTGGAAGGAGGTGGAACAGAACTGAGCTCCATATATGGAGATAACTATAACTCTAACCCTCTGAGCGTCTTCAGCTGGAAGGAGATGGAACAGAACTGAGCTCCATATATGGAGATAACTCTAACCCTAACTCTCTGAGCGTCTTCAGCTGGAAGGAGGTGGAACAGAACAACATGAGCTCTGAGCTCCATATATGGAGATAACTATAACTCTAACCCTCTGAGCGTCTTCAGCTGGAAGGAGATGGAACAGAACTGAGCTCCATATATGGAGATAACTATAACTCTAACCCTCTGAGCGTCTTCAGCTGGAAGGAGATGGAACAGAACTGAGCTCCATATATGGAGATAACTCTAACCCTAACTCTCTGAGCGTCTTCAGCTGGAAGGAGGTGGAACAGAACAACATGAGCTCTGAGCTCCATATATGGAGATAACTCTAACCCTAACCCTCTGAGCGTCTTCAGCTGGAAGGAGATGGAACAGAACAACATGAGCTCTGAGCTCCATATATGGAGATAACTCTAACCCTAACTCTCTGAGCGTCTTCAGCTGGAAGGAGATGGAACAGAACAACATGAGCTCTGAGCTCCATATATGGAGATAACTCTAACCCTAACCCTCTGAGCGTCTTCAGCTGGAAGGAGATGGAACAGAACTGAGCTCCATATATGGAGATAACTCTAACCCTAACCCTCTGAGCGTCTTCAGCTGGAAGGAGATGGAACAGAACAACATGAGCTCTGAGCTCCATATATGGAGATAACTCTAACCCTAACTCTCTGAGCGTCTTCAGCTGGAAGGAGGTGGAACAGAACAACATGAGCTCTGAGCTCCATATATGGAGATAACTATAACTCTAACCCTCTGAGCGTCTTCAGCTGGAAGGAGGTGGAACAGAACTGAGCTCCATATATGGAGATAACTATAACCCTAACCCTCTGAGCGTCTTCAGCTGGAAGGAGGTGGAACAGAACTGAGCTCCATATATGGAGATAACTCTAACTCTAACCCTCTGAGCGTCTTCAGCTGGAAGGAGATGGAACAGAACAACATGAGCTCCATATATGGAGATAACTATAACTCTAACCCTCTGAGTGTCTTCAGCTGGAAGGAGACCCCCTTAGATAGCATTTCTCTAGACTTAGATAGCATTTGATACAGACTTATAGCATGTTATGTAGACAGCACTATAATTCCATTGTATATAGTCATAGCACGTCATAGTACATATGTATAGCATAGTATAGTATAGTATATATGTATAGTTTATATCTATATAATTTGATTATATAGATATTCCACTGTTACTTTCTTAGCTTACGCATGTTTCATGATAAATGCTTTTTATGTGATGTATTCCCATGCTTTTTGTTCTTGCTTAATGTAACTCGCTCTGGATTAAGAGCGTCTGCTAAATGCCTAATTGTAAATTGTATAGTTATTGTAGTTCTATGGGTATTGTAGTTCTTTAGGTACCTCTGTAGTTCTTAAGATGATCCTGTAG
>NC_139697.1:107261569-107266569 GCF_964188405.1 Protomyctophum parallelum | reverse complement strand
ATAGTATATTGTAGTTCTATGGGTATTGTAGTTCTTTAGGTACTAACCTTTCATATAGAAGTACTTCTTGTAGTAACACGCCCCCAGGTCAGCGTGCTCTATGAAGTAGGAGCTCTTGCCTGCCCTCTGCTGGACGTGGTGACTCTCGCGCGGCTCCTCCAGAACGCTCACCGCGTCGTTGGGGCTGCGCAGGCTGCTCCACAGGCCACGCCTCCCCTTCCTGCCCGGGACACGCCCCCCAGACGACCAGCCTGGATAGAGAGGCAGGCAGGCAGACAGACAGGCAGGCAGGCAGGCAGGCAGGCAGGCAGGCAGGCAGGCAGGCAGGCAGGCAGGCAGGCAGACAGTCAGACAGAAAGACAGACAGACAGACAGACAGACACTTTATTAATCCCGATTCTAAAAAAATGTTTCTAAATCCTGAGTTTTCTGAAAAACCCTACACGTTTCTATGTCAGTGGTTCTCACAGGGTTAAACCCTATGTTTCTATGTCAGTGGTTCTCACAGGGTTAAAACCTCATGTTTCTATGTCAGTGGTTCTCACAGGGTTAAAACCTCATGTTTCTATGTCAGTGGTTCTCACAGGGTTAAAACCTCATGTTTCTATGTCAGTGGTTCTCGCAGGGTTAAAACCTCATGTTTCTATGTCAGTGGTTCTCACAGGGTTAAACCCTATGTTTCTATGTCAGTGGTTCTCACAGGGTTAAACCTCATGTTTCTATATCAGTGGTTCTCACAGGGTTAAACCTCATGTTTCTATGTCAGTGGTTCTCACAGGGTTAAAACCTTATGTATCTATGTCAGTGGTTCTCACAGGGTTAAACCTCATGTTTCTATGTCAGTGGTTCTCACAGGGTTAAAACCTCATGTTTCTATGTCAGTGGTTCTCACAGGGTTAAAACCTTATGTATCTATGTCAGTGGTTCTCACAGGGTTAAACCCTATGTTTCTATATCAGTGGTTCTCACAGGGTTAAACCTCATGTTTCTATATCAGTGGTTCTCACAGGGTTAAACCTCATGTTTCTTTATCAGTGGTTCTCACAGGGTTAAACCTCATGTTTCTATATCAGTGGTTCTCACAGGGTTAAACCTCATGTTTCTATATCAGTGGTTCTCACAGGGTTAAACCTCATGTTTCTATGTCAGTGGTTCTCACAGGGTTAAACCTCATGTTTCTATGTCAGTGGTTCTCACAGGGTTAAACCCTATGTTTCTATATCAGATCCACGAGCTTGTAGATCTGCTATTTTTTTCAACAGCTTAAAAGTATAACATAATCACCAAACGTCCTGATTGGATAAAACCTACCTAGCCCCGCCCTCTCCTCTCCGCCCATCTCGTTCCTGAAGTGCGGGCAGCTGAGCAGCATGTCGTTGTCGTTGCCGTCGCCTTCGTCCAGCAGAAGGCTGGACTCCGCCTCCTCGTTAGCGCTCGTTAGCGTGGCTCCGCACATGCCGCCCTGCACCCCCCCCACCGCCGGAGACGAGGAGGAGGAGGGCGCCCCCTGGTGGAGAGTACGAGAGGTGTTAAACGTCATCCTTGCATTTTAGGTTTGTTTCAAAGGACTTACCAAATTACTCCAATCATTATTAAAACACAATCAGTGCCGGGATTCCTTCAAAATAGGAGCCGGGAAGAAAACATGACCGCTTTTACTCTGAAACCTGATCTTTTGTGGCCAGATGTAATTTCCTGGGGTCTAGAAGGACTATAGTAAATAATACAACAAATAAATCGCTATGAAAGTGTGTAAAAAATACATATTTAGCCTTTGAAAAAAAAGTCCTTTAATCAGACCAGTGTGTGTCCAGTGGAAACCTCGTATGAATCTGATCTCAGGTCAGAATGGGTTAACTCTCAAACTTTTTCCACAAAAACAATCAGTTGGAGTCCAGCAGTTAAAGGTATATTCAGTGATTTCACTTAATTCAAATATCACTTATTTTTTTGTTTTGTTGTGATAATTCTCTCTACTATAGAGTGTGCTGACCATATAAGGAGTTCCTCCCTGTCCCCCAGTTAACCCCTGGGGGGGTCAAAAAACCTTAGGTTTCGTTTTTGGCTCTCTGTCCTGATTGGATGAAAGGCCCAGCCAAAAACGAAACCTAAGGTTTTTTGAGTGAAATCACTGAATATACCTTTATTTGCCCGGGGTTTATTTAATCCATTAAATAAATGTGCCCAGCGATTTATAGCAGTGTGGGCGGAGAGTGGGCGGAGCTTAATGATGACGATGATGATGATGATGTCACACTAACCTGAGAGAGGGGGCGGAGCTGCGAGGCGGCCGACGCCCCCGACGTGATGTTCTTCTTCCTGCCGATTGTGGATTGGTCGCGGTTGGAGGCGGAGACTTCCGTCAGGTCCAACAGGATGCTCTGGACGTCGTAGTGGGCCAGGTTCCTCACCCAAGCCCCTCCCCCCTCCAGGAGGGGGGGCCCGGGGGGCGGCAGGGGGAGGGGCTTGGCCTTCCGGCCCAGACCTTCGGGTTTGGGAGGTTTGGCGGGCTTCGGGGATTCGCCCGTCGTCGTAGCGGAGGCTACGGGGGGGGCCGAGGTGGGGGCGGGGCCGGCAGAGGCCACGCCCCTGAAGAAGGCGTCGGGCTCTGGGGGCGTGTCCTGGACGAGGGGGAGGAGTTAGTTTAGTTCAGTCGGTTCTCCAAATCGTGGTCCGGGGACCCCCAGGGGTCCTTGAGGGAGTTCCAGGGGGTTCTCAGGTAAATGATAGTTATGTTAATTTCTACACTCTCAGAGTTAAATTAACATTGATTTTACAATATAAATTGGGGGTCCCAGGGATATAAATGCTATTAAATGGGGGTCCGTAGACTAATGCATGTCAAACTGGGGGTCCTTGAAATTAAAATGCTTGAGAATCACTGCTAGAGCCGTAAAGATCTTCTCTTATGGGGGTCCCTGGCATATCTGTTCAGATGGGGGTCCCTGGCATGTCTGTTCAGATGGGGGTCCCTGGCATATCTGTTCAGATGGGGGTCCCTGGCATGTCTGTTCAGATGGGGGTCCCTGGCATGTCTGTTCAGATTATTTTCGCTCCTATGCCACCAAAATGTGGAACGCCCTACCAACAGTCATTGAGACATGTGAAACCCTTGACTCCTTCAAAACCGCTCTTAAAGTGCACCTATGGACAGCTGCAATTCGAAACTGGCCCCCGTAAAATCTGAATCCCCTTTCCCCTCACTGTATATGTATCTTTTCCCTTTTTACCTCCTTTATGATGAATTCCTGTTCTGTTCTTTAACTACATAGAAGTGTCTATTTGTACGTCTCTAAATGTTTTGATGAATTGAACATGGTGGACCCTGTTGTAAACGAGTGTAATGCTTAATTGGGTCGTCCACTCACAGTTAACAGTCTTTGTATTGAGTTTGTGCTTGAAATGTACTGTAAATTCTGCAAACTGTTAATACATATTTCAATCAATGAATAAATAATGAATAGATTCTAATCACCTGGAGCCCCAGGAGCAGGAAGGGGTCTTTGAAGCGGTCGGGGGAGCCCAGGAGGACCAGGGGTCCCTCGGGGGTCTCATACGGATGGGGGTGTCTCTCCAGAGACGAGAGGGTCTCACACTGATGGGGGTGTCTCTCCAGAGACGAGAGGCTGCCGTACTCGCGTCGATGCAGCAGCGCCCTCCCCCCTCCCCCTCCCCCCCCCGGGGTGGTGGGGCCCCCCCTCGACGACTTGTCCCCGCCGTGGGGGGTCGCTTTGCCCCCCAACGAGGAGGAGGAGGAGGAGGTCACGTCGACGGGCCCTTCCGATTCGCCCAAAGTGACGTCACTGTTGCTGCGCTGCATCGAGAGAGCGGAGCGCAGGCTGAGGCCCCTCCCCCTCCCACCCCCCTCCTCCCCCTCCTCCTCCTCGGCCCCCCCTCCCCCCCCCTCGCTGTCCCGCCGGGTGGGGGGCCACTCCACCACGCCCAGGGTGGCGATGGGAGGCCGCGCGCCCGGGCGCCGGAACTTACGGATGAAGAGGTCGTCGGACTGCATGACTTCCTGTGGGCGGTGCTACACCACTTCCTGTAGGCGGAGATATATATATATTTTTTTAATCCACGCTGGTTTTAGACGAGAGGCCTCTAGGACCAGGCTTCTGGTCTCTGGACCTGGTCTGGACCTGGTCTCTAGGATCAGGCTTCTGGTCTCTGTTCCTCTGCTGAGGAAACTCTTCCTCAAAGAAAACCTACAGGACTAAATCCTCCTTAAAACTACTCCTTCTACTCTTCGGAGTACCTCTTCTACTACAATACTACTGAATCCCTCTAGGGGTCCCCGGGGTGGACACACGGTCTGGGGGTCCTCGAGGTCTTCCAGGTCCACTGGGCTCTGGGTGGTCCTTCCTATCGTGTCACCCTCCGGGCGCGTCCACTGGCCACCTGCGGTTCAAACACAGTGACATCAGCATGACATCATCATGACATCATAATGGTCAGTACTGTTGACATGTTTTATTATTTGAACAAAAAGAACAAAAAGCATGGCAATACAGAACAAGTAGTTATCATGAAACATGCGTAAGCTAGTGGAATATGTAACAGTTTGGGCTGTTATAGAGCGTTGCAGTCCCTCCCCCTTTCAGAACAACCAACGGCCCAGGAAATGAAATGCAATGCATTCTGACCATAGGACTGAGCACATAGCATTCTGACCTGAGATCAGATTCTAGAAATGTCAGTCGATCTTCGATTTTTCAAAAATAGCAGACCTACAAGCTCGTATCGCGCCACTCGGTGGCGCGATATGAGCTTGTAGATCTGCTATTTTTCAATAGCTAAAGCACGACATGATGCCGACACCAAAATGGGTGACCGGTCAGAATGGGTTAAGTATTTATTTAAAGACAGTTACGCCGCGGACAAAGCCAACTCGGATCGTGACTAATCATGACAATGAACACAATGTTTTGGGGCCGATCAAATCATTAGAAAGAAGAAAATCAAGGCAGGAGACAACACTATTTGTTTCGTTTTTCTTCTTA
>NC_139697.1:107235482-107251369 GCF_964188405.1 Protomyctophum parallelum | reverse complement strand
ACCAAATGGTTTCAGTGTCGCAAAGCCTAGCCTAGCGTAGCACACGTCACATCTCAAAATGGATGGAGAGAGATAGAGAGAGAGAGAGAGAGAGAGGATGTGTGCCGGTGTGTGACAACATATAGCAGATCTACAAGCGAACGCGTCCACACACAGTCCGTCTATTTGTCCCCTGGAGTGCAGTGACAGCATGCACGCAATGTGTGCATCTCATGCATGGTGTGCATGTGTGTGCACGCGTGCATGTGTGAAGCCTCATACATTTCCATGAGAAAAGAGACACAGGGGGTCTGCTAGAAGGAATGTAGAGAGGAGAGGAGAGGAGAATGGAGGAGAGGAGAGGAGAGGAGAATGGAGGAGAGGAGGAGAGGAGAGGAGAGGAGAGGAGAGGAGAGGAGAGGAGAGGAGAGGAGAGGGGAGGGGAGGGGAGGGGAGGGGAGGGGAGGGGAGGGGAGGGGAGGGGAGGGGAGGGGAGGGGAGAGGAGAGGAGAGGAGAGGAGAGGAGAGGAGAGGAGAGGAGAGGAGAGGAGAGGAGAGGAGAGGAGAGGAGAGGAGAGGAGTCCAGATATCCAGATAAAGATGGGTGGGGGGATGGGGCGTTGGGGGGGGTCCTACCTCCACATCTCAGCTGAAGCGTCGGAGCCTTCGTTCTCCCTCCATCTTCATCATCTCTGTCCTCTCCTCCCTCGCCTCCATCCCCCATACCACCAGCATGGTACTGACCTGTCTGCCTGCCTGCCTGTGTCTGTCTGCCTGTCTGTCTGTCTGCCTGCCTGTCTGTCTGTCTTCCGCCAACAGACAATATTCTTATTCTTGTGTGAGATTCTCTCTCTCTGACTAGCTCGCTACAGACAAGCCTCTCTCTCTCTCCCTCTCTCTCTCTCTCTCTCTCTCTCTCTCTCTCTCTCTCTCTCTCTCTCTCTCTCTCTCTCTCTCTCTCTCGTCCACCTTCACTTCCCCTTGCAGGCAATGCTTCTCTCTCTGCAAACCCACACACACACACCACGTGCGCGCGCACGCACACGCAAACACGTGCACGCAAAAAAACAGAAACAGAAAAAGGACTTCCTGACTGGTGGAATAACCCGGTTGCTCTCTCTCTCTCTCTCTCTCTCTCTGTGTCTGTATCTCTCTCTCTCTGTGTCTGTATCTCTCTCTCTCTCTGTCTCTCTCTCTGTCTGTATCTCTTTCTCTCTCTCTCTCTGTCTCTGTCTGTATCTCTCTCTCTCTCTCTCTGATTCTATTCCATTCACATCACACTAAAGCCAACCCCCCTTTCTCTCCACACACACACACACACACACACACACACACACACCCTCCCCCTCTGCTTGTCAGAAAAGGGGCTGAGGGACTAACCGACAACAAACGGACAGCATGAGATCTCCCTCTCTCTCTCCCTCTCTCTCTCTCTGTCTCTGTGTCTCTCTCTCTGTCTCTCTCTCTCTCTCTCTCTCTCTCTCTCTCAGAGGGAGGAAACAGAGACAAAGACAGATTGGAAACATTGAATTATAAAGTGTTACATCTTTAACGTCACGGACTCCTCTGAACCACATGGTACATGTTTACGCACCGCGACACACAGACCTTCTAATTGGGGCTGATTCAGGTGGAGCTGTGAAATCCATCGTTCCATCTTCAACCGCTTATCTGTAGTTGGGTCGCGGGGGGCAACAGAGCTCCAGACCTCCCTCTCCAGAGCAACATTTCCTGAGACAAAACGTGTTTGAGAATTAACCACTGCTCTATGGAATAGTGACACTACGCGCTATAGGTTATGTGCTAGGCTAGGTTTCATCCATTGAAGAGAATTGTGACACTACATGCTAGGCTATGCGCTAGGCTAGGTTTCATCCATTCAACAGAATAGTGACACTACATGCTAGGCTATGCGCTAGGCTAGGTTTCATCCATTCAACAGAATTGTGACACTACATGCTAGGCTATGCGCTAGGCTAGGTTTCATCCATTCAACAAAATAGTGAAGCTATACATGATATGCTACGCGCTAGGCTAGGTTTCATCCATTCAACAGAATAGTGAAGCTATGCGATAGGCTAGGTTTCATCCATTCAACAGAATAGTGAAGCTATACATGCTATGCTACGCGCTAGGCTAGGTTTCATCCATTCAACAGAATAGTGAAGCTATACATGCTATGCTACGCGCTAGGCTAGGTTTCATCCGTTCAACAGAATAGTGAAGCTATGCGCTAGGCTAGGTTTCATCCGTTCAACAGAATAGTAAAGCTACACGCTAGGCTGTGTGAAAAGAGGAGTTAACGGATTTGCCCGTAAACCTCTAGTTTAGCACCATATACAGTTAATATACGGTAATAAACAGGTGTGATGGTACATATACAGTTAATATACGGTAATATACAGGTGTGATGGTACATATACAGTTAATATACGGTAATATACAGGTGTGATGGTACATAAACAGTTAATATACGGTAATATACGGGTGTGACGGTACATATACAGTTAATATACGGTAATATACAGGTGTGACAGTACATATACAGTTAATATACGGTAATATACAGGTGTGATGGTACATATACAGTTAATATACGGTAATATACAGGTGTGACGGTACATATACAGTTAATATAAGGTAATATACAGGTGTGGTGGTACATATACAGTTAATATACAGTAATATACAGGTGTGATGGTACAATTCGGGAGTTTACTGGAGTTTGTTGGAAAGTTTAACGGGAGTTTCCTGTAATATACACATCTGTATGTGTCTCTCCCCTCTCTCTCTCTCCCTCTCTCTCTCTCCCACATCTCTCTCTCTCCCCCTCCGCCTCTCTCCCCCCTCTCTCTCTCTCCTCCCCCCCTCTCTCTCTCCTCCCCCCTCTCTCTCTCTCTCCCCCCCTCTCTCTCTCTCTCCCTCCTCACCCCCCTCTCTCTCTCTCTCCTCACCCCCTCTCTCTCTCTCCTCACCCCCTCTCTCTCTCTCCTCCCCCCTCTCTCTCTCTCCTCCCCCCTCTCTCTCTCTCCTCCCCCCCTCTCTCTCTCTCTCTCTCCTCCCCCTCTCTCTCTCTCCTCCTCCCCCTCTCTCTCTCCTCCCCCCCTCTCTCCCTCCCCCTCTCTCTCCTCCCCCCTCTCTCTCTCTCCTCCCCCATCTCTCTCTCCCCCATCTCTCTCTCTCCCCCCTCCCCTCTCTCCCCCTCTCTCTCTCCCCCTCTCTCCCACACTCTCTCTCCCACACTCTCTCTCCCCTCTTCCCACCTCTCTCTCCCCCCTCTCTCTCTCCCCCTCTCCCACACTCTCTCTCCCCTCTCTTCCCCCCTCTCTCTTCCCCCTCTCTCCTTCCCCCCTCTCTCTCTCCTCCCCCTCTCGCTCTCTCCTCCCCCCCTCTCTCTCTCTCTCCTCCTCCCCCCTCTCTCTCCTCCCTTCTCTCTCGCTCTCTCTCCTCCCCCTCTCTCTCTCTCTCTCTCTCTCTCCTCTCTCTCTCTCTCTCCTCTCCCTCTCTCTCTATCTCTATCTCCTCCCCTCTCTCTGTCTCTCTCTCCTCCACCCTCTCTCTCTCACACTCCCCCCCCTCTCTCTCTCTCTCTCTCTCTCTCTCTCTCTGTCCTACTTATACTAATCCTTTTCCTAGACTGATGACGAGTGGACATTTGGGGGAACTGGTGATGACACACTGTGTGTGTGTGTGTGTGTGTGTGTGTGTGTGTGTGTAGTGTGTGTGTGTGTCTATGTATGTGTATATGTGTGTGTGTGTGTGTGTGTGTGTGTGTGTGTGTGTGTGTGTGTGTGTGTGTGTGTGTGTGTGTGTGTGTCTATGTATGTGTATATGTGTGTGTGTGTGTGTGTGTCTATGTATGTGTATATGTGTGTGTGTGCGCGAGAGTTTAAAGGTTTAGAAAGGTCGTCAAGGGTGAAAATGTGTGTGTTTGTGTAAGAGTGACAGTTTGGTTGTAAAGGCCTTTGTGCCCTCCCCAAACATGTGTGTGTGTGTGTGTGTGTGTGTGTGTGTGGGGGGGGGGGGGTGACCAGTGGACCAATGGGAGGACAGGATTAGAAATGCTCACCTCACTGAGGGGGAGGAGTCATCATGACATCATCACATAGGGTAGAGTGGCCAGCTGGTTCCCGGTTCCATCGGTCTCAATGTGAACCCTGATGTCTGTCAGTCACAATGTGGGACAGACAGGGTCTCAATGTGAACCCTGATGTCTGTCAGTCACAATGTGGGACAGACAGGGTCTCAATGTGAACCCTGATGTCTGTCAGTCACAATGTGGGACAGACAGGGTCTCAATGTGAACACTGATGCCTGTCAGTCACAATGTGGGACAGACAGGGTCTCAATGTGGACTCTGATGTCTGTCAGTCACAATGTGGGACAGACAGGGTCTCAATGTGAACCCTGATGCCTGTCAGTCACAATGTGGGACAGACAGGGTCTCAATGTGAACACTGATGCCTGTCAGTCACAATGTGGGACAGACAGGGTCTCAATGTGAACCCTGATGCCTGTCAGTCACAATGTGGGACAGACAGGGTCTCAATGTGAACACTGATGCCTGTCAGTCACAATGTGGGACAGACAGGGTCTCAATGTGAACACTGATGCCTGTCAGTCACAATGTGGGACAGACAGGGTCTCAATGTGAACACTGATGCCTGTCAGACACAATGTGGGACAGACAGGGTCTCAATGTGAACCCTGATGCCTGTCAGTCACAATGTGGGACAGACAGGGTCTCAATGTGAACCCTGACGCCTGTCAGTCACAATGTGGGACAGACAGGGTCTCAATGTGAACCCTGACGCCTGTCAGTCACAATGTGGGACAGACAGGGTCTCAATGTGAACACTGATGCCTGTCAGTCACAATGTGGGACAGTGTCTCAGTTTGAACTTTTTTTGTCTGGTAAGAGACTCACCGCTTACAAAAACTACAACATGACGTCACTGAGCCGCGGTGGTAAGGGACTCACCGCTCACCCAAACACACCTCTCTGTTTTTACTAAAACTACAACATGACGTCACTGAGCCGTGGTGGTAAGAGACTCACCGCTCACCCAAACACATCTCTGTTTTTACTAAAACTACAACATGACGTCACTGAGCCGCGGTGGTAAGAGACTCACCGCTCACCCAAACACATCTCTGTTTTTACTAAGCACGCACACGTGTGTGTCTGTGCGGTGTGTGTGTGTGTGTGTGTGCGTTTGAAAACAAGTGAAAACTTCTACAGCTGGAGCCAAAGGTTGGCACTATGGCACAACAACCAGTGAAAGCCTGCCACCTTGTGACCATCTGCTGCTATGACATGCTGAACCAGCCCCTAGCATGTAACATGTAACGTGTGCTGTGATGTTCTTACGGTGGGCAGCCATGTTCTGGTTCCAGCGTTCCAGACCCATTCATTCATTTATCACGTCAACCAAATCCCACACAATATCTGGGCCAGTCTCACTACAGCATGGTGGTGTTACGGTGAACTTGGTGACCTGCTGAAATGTGTGACCATGGTGTAGACAATGACATCACAATGACAACACGTCAGTGTCTGAATGTAAATCATTGCAGTTTGTTTATTATCAGAGTTCAACCTATAGCCTGACCTGTTATTCAGGACACACATTAAGTTATGCAAGTAGGTAAGTTGACCACAGTCCACAATAGGGTTTAATATTTTCCCGGATTTGGCTCATTTTAATTCCCGGGAATTTGCGGACCTTTTCCCGGGCTCCCGCAGGAATTCCCGTCAGAAAAGAAAAACAAAAGAGAAGAAAAAAAAAGTGCCCACCAAAATGCATTTATATGTATAGATACTTCATATGTTCAATAGAATTGATATTTTTCGGTTGAAAACGTTTTATTTGAACGAAATATGAACATGAACAGCCTGCAATAAAATAATGTTATAGGACTACTACGCTATTCAGAAAACCTGACGGTGACACTTAATACTCTATGGGTAAAACACACTTCTCGGTTCTCACAGAGACTGATTAGGCTAAATGATTGACACGTGCAGCAGCTTTGTCAATCTTTTGTTTTTTGCCAACGGCTGATTGGCTCTGGCTTATTAGCCAGGCTATAGCAGCTTTGGGAGCGAGCCTGAAGATGTCCAACACGGTTCTGGAGAGAGTGACTCGGTGCTTGTCCAGCGCAGACAGGACATTATACGTTTATACGTTCTCCTCAGACATTCATTATTTAGCTAAAGTGTATAATGAGCTCTGTATCTGGTTAATTGCGGGAGGATGCAGGATTCGCGGAGTCCCGCTGATTTTAGCTTGACCGCCCCGTGCCCGCCCGCAGGTATGTAACCCATTCTGACCTGAGATCAGATTCATACAAGGTTTCCACTGGACACACACTGGTCTGATTAACCCATTCTGACCAGGGATCAGATTCATACGAGGTTTCCACTGGACACACACTGGTCTGATTAACCCATTCTGACCCGAGATCAGATTCATACGAGGTTTCCACTGGACACACACTGGTCTGATTAACCCATTCTGACCCGAGATCAGATTCATACGAGGTTTCCACTGGACACACACTGGTCTGATTAACCCATTCTGACCTGAGATCAGATTCATACGAGGTTTCCACTGGACACACACTGGTCTGATTAACCCATTCTGACCTGAGATCAGATTCATACGAGGTTTCCACTGGACACACACTGGTCTGATTAACCCATTCTGACCTGAGATCAGATTCATACGAGGTTTCCACTGGACACACACTGGTCTGATTAACCCATTCTGACCCGAGATCAGATTCATACGAGGTTTCCACTGGACACACACTGGTCTGATTAACCCATTCTGACCTGAGATCAGATTCATACGAGGTTTCCACTGGACACACACTGGTCTGATTAAATCGGGAATTTGCGTGCCCTGTACCCGGGAGGCCCGTAATCCCGGGATAAACCCTAGTCCACAGTATATAGAATACATCATAGAGCATATACATATTTATATGACTTACACTATAGAGCACGGAAGTCTGACGTCACTTTCAGTAGAGGGCGTCTGTCCCCAGGTTCATGTATTTTTTTAGTTGCATTGTAATCCCCATTGAGGCGATTTGAGATCGCCTCATATAAGAACTGTGTTTGAAAAATATGTCACCCCGGCCGCTTCACTCATATGGATATGAAGAATCAACTGACTGAGAAAAAACGCTAATGTTACTGCTGCTGAATTAGTTAGATTTTCGCTAGAAGCAGACTGTATCATATATGAGTGACTGACTGTTGCAAACGATACAGAGACACCTCCCTGACAATAACGCAGAGACAGCTTGTTTATTTTTGGACCACAACGCTTATGGTAGACGATATTAAGATCACCCCATGTTATTCTCCATAGAGAAATTACTTCCGCGAACCAGGGGAATCGAAGGGATGAGCGAGTTACGTCAGGACTTCGGTGCTCTA
This sequence comes from Protomyctophum parallelum, assembly GCF_964188405.1. Taxonomy (NCBI): domain Eukaryota; kingdom Metazoa; phylum Chordata; class Actinopteri; order Myctophiformes; family Myctophidae; genus Protomyctophum; species Protomyctophum parallelum. Next base: position 107,243,940 of record NC_139697.1, on the reverse strand, counting down.
TTACTTTTAATTATGTACTTAAATTCTCTTACTTACTTACTATCGCTCCTTTTCATGGGAGCATAGGCCGTTGACTACAGTCCGCCAGAGTCCTCCATCCTGGGTCCTCCTTTTCCAGCTGTTTCCTGGGACTTAAATTCTCTGTTATTTTAAGTTCATACCATGTTGGTTATGTTCTGACGTCAAGCAATGACGCTGAAATAACAGTTATAAAGGGGTATAAGGTTATATACGTTTTTTTACTCTTTTCCGAACATTTATAATACTTGCGGCCAGTGAGGCTTGTTTTTTGTTTGTTGTTTTGTGAACATTATTTTATTTGTTCTATATTGCACTTAATTTGATCAAGTTTTCATTAATTACTTCATTCATAATAAAAGTGGACTATCTATTGAAACTATGCATATACTATAGAGTGCTGTGTCTACATAAAATGCTATCTAAGTTAGATAAATTGAGTCTTTGCATTCGCCTGTAAGGTCGCCGAGGCTACGGGCTGAGATGGAGTCTGAAGAGGTGGGTTTTCAGACTATGGTGGAAGATTGTGAGTGAGTCTGTAGTTCTGACTGCAATGGGGAGTTCATTCCATAGTTTAGATTGGGAGTGAGTCTGTAGTTCTGACTGTAATGGGAAGTTCATTCCATAGTTTAGATTGGGAGTGAGTCTGTAGTTCTGACTGTAATGGGAAGTTCATTCCATAGTTTAGATTGGGAGTGAGTCTGTAGTTCTGACTGTAATGGGAAGTTCATTCCATAGTTTAGATTGGGAGTGAGTCTGTAGTTCTGACTGTAATGGGAAGTTCATTCCATAGTTTAGATTGGGAGTGAGTCTGTAGTTCTGACTGTAATGGGAAGTTCATTCCATAGTTTAGATTGGGAGTGAGTCTGTAGTTCTGACTGTAATGGGAAGTTCATTCCATAGTTTAGATTGGGAGTGAGTCTGTAGTTCTGACTGTAATGGGAAGTTCATTCCATAGTTTAGATTGGGAGTGAGTCTGTAGTTCTGACTGTAATGGGAAGTTCATTCCATAGTTTAGATTGGGAGTGAGTCTGTAGTTCTGACTGTAATGGGAAGTTCATTCCATAGTTTAGATTGGGAGTGAGTCTGTAGTTCTGACTGTAATGGGAAGTTCATTCCATAGTTTAGATTGGGAGTGAGTCTGTAGTTCTGACTGTAATGGGAAGTTCATTCCATAGTTTAGATTGGGAAGTGAGTCTGTAGTTCTGACTGCAATTGGAAGTTCATTCCATAGTTTAGATTGGGAGTGAGTCTGTAGTTCTGACTGCAATGGGAAGTTCATTCCATAGTTTAGATTGGGAGTGAGTCTGTAGTTCTGACTGCAATGGGAAGTTCATTCCATAGTTTAGATTAGGAGTGAGTCTGTAGTTCTGACTGCGATGGGAAGTTCATTCCATAGTTTAGATTGGGAGTGAGTCTGTAGTTCTGACTGCAATTGGAAGTTCATTCCATAGTTTAGATTGGGAGTGAGTCTGTAGTTCTGACTGCAATGGGAAGTTCATTCCATAGTTTAGATTGGGAGTGAGTCTGTAGTTCTGACTGCAATGGGAAGTTCATTCCATAGTTTAGATTAGGAGTGAGTCTGTAGTTCTGACTGCGATGGGAAGTTCATTCCATAGTTTAGATTGGGAGTGAGTCTGTAGTTCTGACTGCAATGGGAAGTTCATTCCATAGTTTAGATTGGGAGTGAGTCTGTAGTTCTGACTGCGATGGGAAGTTCATTCCATAGTTTAGATTGGGAGTGAGTCTGTAGTTCTGACTGCAATGGGAAGTCCATTCCATAGTTTAGATTGGGAGTGAGTCTGTAGTTCTGACTGCGATGGGAAGTTCATTCCATAGTTTAGATTGGGAGTGAGTCTGTAGTTCTGACTGCGATGGGAAGTTCATTCCATAGTTTAGATTGGGAGTGAGTCTGTAGTTCTGACTGTAATGGGAAGTTCATTCCATAGTTTAGATTGGGAGTGAGTCTGTAGTTCTGACAGTAATGGGTAGTTCATTCCATATAGTTTAGATTGGGAGTGAGTCTGTAGTTCTGACTGTAATGGGAAGTCCATTCCATAGTTTAGATTGGGAGTGAGTCTGTAGTTCTGACAGTAATGGGTAGTGTAGGAGCCAAAGAGTGCTTACGGCTCATTCAGTCTGGATCGAACCACCGGAGCTGAAATAACGTTGAGCGGTGGTGAGTAACTTGGTGCCACGCTGTGAGCTTGTAGATTTCTGAAAAAAAGTGTAATAATACTTTGGGAAAAAAATAAAAGTAGACAGACGGACAGACAGACAGACAGACAGACAGACAGACAGACAGACAGACAGACAGATATATGATAGATAGATAGATAAACAAGTCTTTTTTTTTATTCTCGTCTTTTTACACATTATTTGTCATTAAAAAAAAGAAATAAAAAGGGACATTACAACTTAAACCAGAAAACCATTAATTTAACACGAATGTCTCCTTTTTTTCAACTTTACTTCGTTTTTTTGTGTTTTCTTTTTCTCTAAGTATAATTCACAACAAAGCATTTAATGTACATTTAAAATGACGACTGTTCATTATGCAGAAACAATGAGTTAACACGATCTGTGCCGACGTGGAGATTCCTCGTCATCAGCTACTAAACTGTCGAGAATCTGGTCACTCCTTGATTTCTATAACAGTTTCACTGCTGATCACGACAACATTCCGACATACTCTTGTTTTCATCGTTTAATTCGCTGTTTTTTGATCACTTTAAAAAGATGCATGGTTTCCGTCGGACACGGTATAGGACACGTTTGGATCACGTGACCGGGAAAAAAAAACGACATCAGTCCCACTGGATTCCTAGGGCTGATGGGAAATGGAGGATTCCTAGGGGCTGATGGGAAACCGAGGATTCCTAGGGCCGATGGGAAACGGAGGATTCCCAGGGGCTGATGGGAAATGGAGGCTTCCTAGGGCTGATGGGAAATGGAGGCTTCCTAGGGCTGATGGGAAATGGAGGCTTCCTAGGGCTGCTGGGAAACGGAGGCTTCCCATGGGGCTGATGGGAAATGGAGGCGCAGAGCAGTGTCAACGAGAGGCAGTGGCGGCGCCCGGGTCTCCCAGTTCCTGTTGTTGTTGTTGTTGTCGTCGGGACAGTGGAATATGTTCGGACAGCGTTACAAACGACTGGAATATATTCAGGCGGATGTTCGTGAAACGGACCTACATATAGTGACTCTTCAACGCTTAGTGAAACGTGACCTCGCCTGTTTCACTGTTCACTTGTTTCACCGTCAACCAGGGGGCGTTCGTTTCAACACCAGGCTCGGGTGCGTTCGTTTCAACACGAGGCTCGGGTGCGTTCGTTTCAACACCAGGCTCGGGTGCGTTCGTTTCAACACCAGGTTCGGGTGCGTTCGTTTCAACACCAGGCTCGGGTGCGTTCGTTTCAACACGAGGCTCGGGTGCGTTCGTTTCAACACCAGGTTCGGGGGCGTTCGTTTCAACACCAGGTTCGGGTGCGTTCGTTTCAACACAAGGTTCGTTTTATCTAGATAAAAAAGGGGGATTGTGTTTTTTCTACTCAGTGGTAGTTAGAGAGAAAGACGGTTCAGTTCTGCCGTCTGTCAGCAGGGGGTGCCGTTTCTACCTTTCTTTTGTTCCAGTCCTTGTTTTTACCACTTGCCCCTCTTGCCCCAGGCCTTGGGGCAGTTGTTCTACCACTTGCCCCTCTTGCTCCAGTCCTTGGGGGTGAAGTGGAGACATTTGGGGTCGATGCGGAGGTGTCTTTTCTGCATGGCTCGCTCATGTCCGTCTACGATGTCCTCCGAGAGCGTCAGGATGTACTGGCCCTAAAAACACAATACAAACACACCGTTATGCCCTATAGCGCCCCCTATAGGAGACTCTGTTATGCCATTTAGACCCGAGGGCGGTTCTACAAATGCCTTCTAAATGTTCTGCAGTCAACCTGTTAATGAATCTCACCTTGTAGTAGTTGATTAGATTAATTAATCTCACCTTGTAGTAGTTGATTAGGTTCAGGTACTGAAGTGTAGAGATGACGTCTTCTTTCTTTACGCTGGTGATTTCACTGATTTCACTGATGGCAGAAAGACAACATCACTGATTTCACTGATGGCAGAAAGACAACATCACTGATTTAACTGATGGCAGAAAGACAACATCACTGATTTAACTGATTTCACTGATGGCAGAAAGACAACATCACTGATTTAACTGATTTCACTGATGGCAGAGAGACAACATCACTGATTTCACTGATTTAACTGATGGCATAAAGACAACATCACTGATTTCACTGATTTAACTGATGGCAGAGAGACAACATCACTGATTTCACTGATGGCAGAAAGACAACATCACTGATTTAACTGATTTAACTGATGGCAGAAAGACAACATCACTGATTTAACTGATGGCAGAAAGACAACATCACTGATTTCACTGATGGCAGAAAGACAACATCACTGATTTCACTGATTTAACTGATGGCAGAAAGACAACATCACTGATTTCACTGATGGCAGAAAGACAACATCACTGATTTCACTGATGGCAGAAAGACAACATCACTGATTTCACTGATTTAACTGATGGCAGAGAGACAACATCACTGATTTCACTGATTTCACTGATGGCATAAAGACAACATCACTGATTTCACTGATTTCACTGATGGCAGAGAGACAACATCACTGATTTAACTGATGGCATAAAGACATCATCACTGATTTAACTGATGGCATAAAGACAACATCACTGATTTCACTGATTTAACTGGTGGCAGAGAGACAACATCACTGATTTCACTGATTTAACTGATGGCAGAGAGACAACATCACTGATTTAACTGATGGCATAAAGACAACATCACTGATTTCACTGATTTAACTGATGGCAGAGAGACAACATCACTGATTTCACTGATTTAACTGATGGCATAAAGACATCATCACTGATTTAACTGATGGCATAAAGACAACATCACTGATTTCACTGATTTAACTGATGGCAGAGAGACAACATCACTGATTTCACTGATTTCACTGGTGGCAGAGAGACAACATCACTGATTTAACTGATTTAACTGATGGCAGAAAGACAACATCACTGATTTCACTGATGGCATAAAGACAACATCACTGATTTCACTGATTTAACTGATGGCAGAGAGACAACATCACTGATTTAACTGATTTAACTGATGGCATAAAGACAACATCACTGATTTAACTGATGGCATAAAGACAACATCACTGATTTCACTGATTTAACTGATGGCAGAGAGACAACATCACTGATTTCACTGATTTAACTGATGGCAGAGAGACAACATCACTGATTTAACTGATGGCAGAAAGACAACATCACTGATTTCACTGATTTAACTGATGGCATAAAGACAACATCACTGACTTCACTGATTTAACTGATGGCAGAGAGACAACATCACTGATTTAACTGATGGCAGAGAGACAACATCACTGATTTAACTGATTTAACGAGGGTCCAAGGGAGCTTCCATATAAAACAGAGATTCTCAAGCTTTTGAATTTCAAGTTTTACAAACATTGATTCAGAGCGCCTGCTGTGCTGTGCCATGCGTGTAAGTGTGTGTGTGTGTGTGTGTGTGTGTGTGTGTGTGTGTGTGTGTGTGTGTGTGTGCGTGTGTGCGTGCGTGAGCGTACATACTTGATGGTGATCTGGGGCCTCTCTCCGTTGTCCGGTTTGAGGTCCATGAGGATCTCCAGGATGGTTTGAGACCAGTAGGACCGATACGACAGCAGACCCAGGTCTGAGAGAGGCTTCTCCGGAGTCCCTGTTTTACCCTCCACCTTAGAGAGCTCATAACCTGAAGATAACCACAATACTATTAACTCTCCACCTTAGAGAGCTCATAACCTGAAGATAACCACAATACTATTAACTCTCCACCTTAGAGAGCTCATAACCTGAAGATAACCACAATACTATTAACTCTCCACCTTAGAGAGCTCATAACCTGAAGATAACCACAATACTATTAACTCTCCACCTTAGAGAGCTCATAACCTGAAGATAACCACAATACTATTAACTCTCCACCTTAGAGAGCTCATAACCTGAAGATAACCACAATACTATTAACTCTCCACCTTAGAGAGCTCATAACCTGAAGATAACCACAATACTATTAACTCTCCACCGTAGAGAGCTCATAACCTGAAGATAACCACAATTTACAATTTAGGCATTTATCAGACGCTCTTAATCCAGAGCGACTTACATTAAGCAAGAGCAAAAAAGCATGGGAATACATCACATAAAAAGCATTTATCATGAAACATGCGTAAGCTAAGAAAGTAACAGTGGAATATCTATATAATGAAACTATACATAACTATATATATAATTAAACTATACATATAAACTATACATATATACTATACTATGCTATACATATGTACTATGACGTGCTATGACTACATACAATGCAATTATAGTGCTGTCTACATAACATGCTATAAGTCTGTATCAAATGCTATCTAAGGCAACATAAATGCTATCTAAGGGGGTGGGGTAAGTGCTACGGGCCATGATGGAGTCTGAAAAGGTGGGTTTTCAGACTACGGCGGAAGATTGGGAGTGATGCTGCAGTTCTGACTGCAATGGGAAGTGCATTCCACAGTTTTGGAGCCAGAAGGGAGAAGAGTTTGGGACGTGTGGAGAGTTGTCCCGGCGTTTTTAGTGAGGGTACTTCCAGCTTCCCTGCGTTGGTCACCACAGTGATATGTGACCAGTGCCAACAAAACATGCCTCATGTCGCCTTTTCCATTTTTCAGATTTTTACAGATTATTAAAGTACAGAATGTAAGCTTTCATATGATGTATCATTCAATGAAATTGGACAATAATTGAAGGAGATATAACCATTTTAAAATGACTGGGGCATTTCACCCAAAGCTGAGAAAAGCCCTTTTCAATATTCACAACATTTTATCACCTTAGAGCTGGACAGAAGTGGGTGTGACAATGGGAGGGACAAGAGACAATAGGACGTTTTAGCTGTCAACAGTGCAACACTAGAAACACTGACATGTTTAAGCCAGTAGAACAAACAATGCAATTTGTAAGGTGCCCCAATAAACCCTTTTGAAAGTACTAAGTATTAAATACTAAGTATAAGTATTCAAGTATTAAATATTAAGTTAAGTGTTCAATTTAACTTATACACTACCTGGTTGTAAATAGCTGCAGTACACCATTTTATGCAGGTCTACTTTAAGCAATCAAAGTCAGACAATTGACCCAGTATTTTAAATAAATAAAATCGACGCATCAGGCTATGATGTTGTGCGCTTGTAGATTTGCTATTTTAATAAACAGATCTGTCCACATGCAGTCACAATGCCTGGTTTCATTTATAGTAATTCCTGTGCATTCGATGGGTGGATTCATACTACATCGGGTGTCTATTTAGTGTGCAAGGCTTACATCCGGTCTAAAGCCCACCCACTGTATGCCCTGATTTATATACACAATACATACACGATCCGTATCCTCCCCTCACCGGATGTTGAATTAACAGTACTAACGGCCGTATTTGAAAAGACGTAGCTCTTTGCTGGGTGCGCGAGGAAAAAAAATTAAGCGATTTTACCTTGATACCGTTTCTTAGAGACGGCCTACACAAACGTTCTATATACCAAATGAAAGCCTGCATTTCATAGTTTACATAGTATATAACCTTTTTTTAAATGAGCAAGAAATGAGCGAGTTGTGATTAAAAGAAAAGACGTGTGATCTCTTTGCTCTTTAACACACGACACAAACGGCTAACTAGGCTAGCTAGCTTCTAGCCTGTTGTTTGTTGGTGAAAGACTCCAAGCTGGGAAGTGTATTTCAGCGAGTAGCTATACGTGGTTTTGTTTATTTTCTGTAAAGTCTAACCCAAATGCCCAGAATACTTCTGTGTTTACAAACACAAGCACGCTAATGGGCGGTGATCAGAGCGTGAAACCTGAGGACAAAGAGATTACAGGACCAATCGTAACCAACATGCAAATCTCGGAACTGCGCTCTTCTGCCTCCATAAACTTGTTAAAAAACAAGCCCACTTTGACGTATAAATGTATACATTTCATTTGCCCAAATGAACAATCTGTTTGAATGAAAACCTTCTTCAACATTCAAACTGTATTAATATGAAAAAAAAGAAAATCACATAAAAAAAAAAAAACGAGTTTATTTATTGATTTAAGGCATGTTCATTCTGGCGACATGAGGCATATTCTGCTGGCACTGGTCACATATTAACCTTCTACAGCTCATAACCTGAAGATAACCACAATACTATTAACTCTCTACCTTAGACAGCTCATAACCTGAAGATAACCACAGTACTATTAACTCTCTCTCTCATAACCTGAACATTAACACATATTATATTAATGATGTTAATGATATTAGAAT
>NC_139697.1:107177982-107230482 GCF_964188405.1 Protomyctophum parallelum | reverse complement strand
ATGAGACTGAACAATACAAATTAATTTACGGCTGTTATCAAAGCAAACCTGGGCTTCCATAACACCTCAACAGGGCCACTGGCTGATCACCTCCATGCCACGCCTCATTGATGAAATAATTTGTTCAAAAGTAGCCCAGACCAAGTATTAACTGTATACTTTTCAGATGGTCGACATTTCTCGTAAAATATTCTAATTCATTGAGATATTTTTTCATTTTTATGAGCTGTATGCCATAATCATCAAGATTAAAACAAGAAAAGGTTTTAAATACTTCACTTTATGCACAATGAATTGAGAAAGATTATATGAAAGTTTCACTTTTTGAATTATATTACAGAAGAAAATCAACTTTTACAAAATATTCTAATTAAGTGAGATGGAGCTGTAGTTCCCAGCAACATCTGGGCACTTTGGCTATTTAGTAATAGTATAGTTATAGTAATTATATTTGAAAACGAATGTGCATGGTACATTTATGTCTACATTAATTAGCCTCTGTGTAGTTTATCACTGTCTTCCCTGTGAGTTCCATTCAATATTATAAAATCAGTATTCATATTCAGTAGAGTTGAGCAGGAGAATGTAGAGGCTGGCAGACAGGAGGACAAGGACCGATGCACGCAGCTAACGGCTACTAGGCTAGTAGCCACTAGCCATATAGAGAGTGCTGCTTGTTATACCAACAACGAGGCAAGCAATACACATTTGCGTTGAAAATAAATCCTTCACAGTATCACTGCACTAAGCTAATTTAAAGGAAACCCTCTGACTGTTCTGGCCTGGGTAGAGGGAAATATGAACGCATTTAGGCTCTCTCTGTCAGCAGCGCAGGAGCAGTGGAGCACCGTGCTCTCTCTCTGAGCGCAGAGAGTGGGGAGTGGGAGGGGCGAGCGCGCACACCACTAGCTTCTTAAAGAGACAGGCTGCATTTTCACCGATTTGGCCATCATATCGCTACACTATACACATACTCCCGTCTCCCCCTTAAATATATTTTTTTGCTAATCTGCGCTGATCTCATAAAAGACCTATGAAATCCTCAGGACGGAAATCCGTCCCCAGGACGGAGAACTTTAAGCCCTGTGCTATGGCTATGGGTTTCTTAGAGTTATTGCACTCCTTTGATTTTATCCAACATGTTGTTGGGCCTACACATAAACATGGGCACACTCTGGACCTGGTGATTTCTAGAGGGCTGAACATCACTGTGGAAAGGACTATTGAAAGGCCTGAGCTATCAGACCACTTTCTGCTGTGTTTTAATATGACTGTCTCTGATCTAGAGAAAAACATCACTGAATATAACATAAAAAAGCGTTTTTTAAGCTCTTCTGCAGCCGACGAGTTCTCTCGTCACCTGGGGCCCCCCCTGCCCGATACTCCCCCAGTGAATGATATGGTTCAAATTTTTAATCTTAAACTAGAGTCAGCTCTTGATATAGTGGCTCCTTTGAAAACAAAAAAGAAACATAACACCAGAGTAACACCCTGGATAAATGAGCTTTCACGCTCACTGAAGCAAGAATGTCGAAGAGCTGAGCGAGCTTGGAGAAAAAACAAACTCACCATCCACCTAGAGATTCTTAAAAAGTCAACAGTCGCCTATAACAAAGCCTTGCGTCTAGCAAGGCAGGCATATTTCTCTGGCATTATTAATGAGAACAAGAAAAATGCTAGAGTCCTATTCTCTACCATTGATCGACTTTTAAACCCCCCCCCCAGTCCTACAAGCAGTCATTCCGGCCTCTAAAGCTAAGTGTAATGAGTTTGCATGCTTTTTTGACAACAAAATTTCAAACATTAGAGCTGATATTATGAATGGTGCTGCTGCTAGCGCAAACCTTCAAACAGCAGCTAATGGTCCCAGGGTAGATCTCTCCAGGGGGAGCCTATCATCGTTCTGCGCAATTGAGGAAGACGAACTCCGCAAAACTATATCACAGATGACATCATCCTCCTGTTCATTAGATACAATTCCCACCAACTTTCTCAAAGAAGTCTTAGACAGTGTGATTGGAGATATCCTAAAAATTGTAAACAGCTCTCTACAATCAGGCGTCTTCCCAGACTCACTGAAGACTGCTGTAGTTAAGCCCCTTCTCAAGAAACACAATCTTGATCCCTCTGTTTTGGGTAACTATCGACCCATTTCAAATCTACCCTTTCTGGGCAAGGTTTTAGAAAAATGCATCTTTCATCAATTGGATGTGTTTCTACAGAACAATAATGTGCACAACAAATTCCAATCTGGCTTTAGGAAAGGTCACAGCACAGAAACAGCACTTGTAAAAGTAATGAATGATCTTAGGGTGTCTGCTGACAAGAAACATGTATCCGTTCTCTTACTTCTAGATCTAACGGCTGCATTTGACACGATTGATCACTCAATTTTAATACAGCGTCTGGAGCACTGGATAGGCCTGTCTGGTACGGCCCTGTCCTGGTTTTCCTCCTACCTATCAAACAGAAGTTACTTTGTCAATCTAGCCGAGTTTGACTCAGACAAACACGACATCAGTTCTGGTATTCCACAGGGCTCGATTCTTGGCCCTCTGCTTTTCTCCTTGTACATACTGCCATTGGGCGAACTCATTGCCAATCACGGAGTCAATTTTCATTTCTATGCTGATGATCAGGGCTCCAGCGTGCGACCTATTAGGTCGCATATGCGACTTAATTTCTTATGGTGATACTTAAAATGTAATGAGGTCGCACCGGTGATACTTGGAAATGTGCGAAAAAAAGAAAGAAAAACGATCTGTTTATTTATTTATTTTTACTCCGTCTCAACACTGAGGCACGGGCGCCGGGCGGCTATTAGTAGTGCGATAATAAAGTATTACTTTCTTTTGGCTCAATCGAATCCCCTCTCTTTCTCTCTCTCTCTGCCTGCCTGCAAAGTCAACGCAAAGACGATAATTGCGCAAACAGGCGCAGGGCGACCTGCCGCGGTACAAACGGGACGAACCGAGGAGAATATATATTCAGGTCTGAACGCAGTTTATCCGACACAAATTAACTAATCTTTCTCAGCTGTAGGCCTACAATTTCACTGGAGCGCAGCGCGCATATCTACCAACCTGTAACTGCATGATGATAAGTCATGATCTACACAGACAGCCGACTCCCGACCATAGACTGTAAGCTCCCGACCCAAACAATGAGTGAGGAGGTAAACTTGTTGTTTGATTAAACATATAATGTGCCACGAAAAATAGCTTCCAAAGCTTGTTATGTTTGCATCGAGGAGGTAGCCTGTGTCCATACATGATGATCGGCCAACAAAATACATTAATCTCCCTCCCAGTGAGTGAAGAGCACTGATGCCTGATTTATTCTTCGTCGTACTAAGTGTGTGCTGAAAATAGCTGATCTACAAGCTCACAACGCGTCGCGTCCGCGACATGTTGTGAGCTTGTAGATCAGCTATTTTCAGCACGCGGAGTTATGCAGGCTCTGAGAGCATTTAGAAACTTTTGCCTTCACAATAAAAGGCCAACTTCACAAGTTGGCCAACTTGGCCCATGAAGACAAGGAAAAGGATTAAGAATTCGGTGGCATTTCACAAAAGCTTTTTTCCAAAATGTAAAAATATTATAATAAGGAATTAATTTGGATAATGGTAATGGGATATTGTACAAATTGTCACTTTATTAATCCCAAAGGTTTGGACTGCATTTCATTTTCAACACAAAACCTTAAACTGACTTTCTGTGTGTGGAATATAAATATTGCCTTTATTGACTGAGTGACTTTGTGTTGGGTTCAAACCATCTACAGTGTTTTGAAGTGTAACCAGGTAGGTTGCTGTTTTTCACACAGTGACCTTTGTAGGGGGTTTTATTATTCAAACCTTTAATGGTGGAAACCACTACAAAAATAAATGGCGCCCGATGTGGGGGCATGATAAGATCATGTAATAATACCACGAAAAAAATGGTGCTACCTAATTTCTGGTGGCGCTACCAAATGAAAAGGTAGGTGGCACCAGTGCTACCTGTGAAAAGGTTAGTCTGGAGCCCTGCTGATGATACCCAATTATATCGATCTGTGGCTCCAGATGATCCCTGTGCTTTAGACCCGCTGCTTACCTGTCTGTCTAGCATCAAATGTTGGATGAGTGAGAACTTTCTCAAGCTAAATGAGGACAAGACAGAAGTTCTCATAATCGGCTCTAGTGAGCAGAAAGAATCAATATTAAGCAGACTTGGCAACCTGACTGTAGACAGTAACAGTACAGTAAAGAACCTGGGGGTTATTATTGATTCCGAATTGAATTTTAATTCACACATTAATCATGTTACCAAGATTGCCTTTTTTCACCTTAGAAATATTGCACGAATCAGAGCCTATGTGTCCTTGGACGATGCAAAAACGCTAATCCACGCCTTTGTTTTTTCTCGGCTTGATTACTGCAATGCACTTTTTTCAGGACTGCCTAAGAAAACAACTGACAGATTACAACTTGTCCAAAATGCAGCAGCCAGAGTTTTAACTAGAACTAAGATGAGAGAACATATTACTCCAGTTTTGGCATCACTGCACTGGCTTCCGGTTGTTTTTAGGATTTATTTTAAAATTATTTTACTTGTCTATAAAGCCCTCAATGGTCTCGCACCTTCCTACCTACATGACTGCCTGCCTAAATATGTCCCAAACCACCCGCTAAGGTCTTCCACTGCTGGCCTGCTCGCTTTGCCTAAAAAAATGGCAACTAAAAAATACGGGGAAGCAGCTTTTTGCTTCTACGGGCCATCGGCATGGAACAAGCTCCCACTGTACCTTCGTCAGGCAGCCTCTGTAGACATTTTTAAAGCTCAGCTCAAGACCCACTTCTACAACATTGCTTTTAAGTGATCTTATATTTTTTGTTATTCATGTCCTCACTGTATTGCATTACTGCTTGTTTTTTAATGTCGTTGCCTTGCTTTTCTTTTATTCTCCATTGTTCTGTAAAGCACTTTGAGCTGCATTTGATGTCATGAAAGGTGCTATACAAATAAAGTTTTATTATTATTATTATTATTACCAACAGCCAATAGGAACTGGCAGCCATGACAACCAACAGCCAATAGGAAAAATAAAATAAAAACAAATTGGAAAATATGTTTTCTGTAGAATTGAGCAAAAACAGGAGTGGGCCCATAAAGGACATAGCAGGGGCTAGGAGAGGACATAGGAGCACATAGGGGCGACTGTGGCTCCAGAGGTAGAGCAGGTCGTCCAATGATCCTATGGCCCCTGGCAGACATGCTAACGCTGCTTTCAGCTTTTCTCCATAGATTGGTTTTCTCTCTGCGCGGTAGAGGGAGGAGGAGGTACCTACGGTAGCTCGGCAGCCTGCAGGCGAGTGCGAGAGAGATTTACCGTAAATGCCCTAGTTAAAAGGGAAAACGATTTTCGATCATCATTTTTTTAAATCGTCCAAATCGAAAAATCGCGATTTCGATTAAAATTCGATTAATCGTGCAGCCCAAGTATGATGATATGATTGACAAACATTTCAGTAAGTGATTTTAGTAAGTGTATGAAAGTAGAAAAATAGAAAAGTTTTAAAAACGCAATAGACAAAGTAGTGTGTTAACACCCATTGGCTCCAAGGCCAAACAAATAAGGTCCCCCTAATTTTTGGGACAATAATATAGTATCCAAAATCTAACGGTTTAAAAAAATCTTTGAAAAACCACAGAAAGCTTAACAGAAAACGTCACACGTAGGCCTGACATCATGTCTACGTCACACGTAGGCCCGCTAACCTATATAAGTGCTGACCCACACAGTAGGACTGCATTCCTTCAGGTCATTCATTCAAGGTATTCAGGACTGCATTATTTTACCGGGAGAAACCTATAAACTGTGTGAAATGCTTCGTTGGACGGTGCACCTAAAAGGGCTTCCAGAGTATGATGCTGCTGTAGCAGTGGACCACAAAGTGTACTGCTTTAAAGGAGACTCCAAGCGTCGGACTGAAGTGCATGTCTTCAACACACTGTCTTTATGCTGGACCAAGTTTCCCCCAGAGACACCTGGAAGAGGACAACGCCCCCTAGAGGTTCACCCCATGAACACCAGCAGCACAGCTGTGCTGATCGACCCTTTCATCTACATCTGCACATGGAACTACAGCTTGGTGCTTTATGCATTTGATGTCGACGACCACAGAATGCTCAGACCCAAGGTTTCTGGGACCGTTCCAGAGGAGAGGTGTTACCACTCAGCCTGTGTTGTTGGGAAGGTCATGTTTATCAATGGAGGATGGACTGGGAGTAGATTCACTAATAACATCTACAAGTTGGACACCAACACGATGGTCTGGGCTTTAATTAACCTCAGAGGAACTCCACATCCTGCTTCAGCAGGTCACTCTGCCACCATCATTGGGACAAAGATGTTTGTATTTGGGGGCTATGAGTGGAGGCAGAACTACAACACCATTAGAGTGTTTGACACAGAGACCAACATCTGGCTGGACACACCTTCTGCACAGCTTGTTCCAGAAGGACGATTTGATCATTCAGCCTTTACCTACAATGGAGAGCTGTACATATTTGGTGGCCGTGGCAGGAACCATTGCCAGACCTTAAATGATCTGTGGAAATTCAGTCCAGAGACCTTCTCCTGGAAGAAGGTTGAGCCCAAGGGGAAACACCCACATGGGATGACTATGTGCTGTTGCATGGTGGGAGATCGTATCATCCTCTTTGGAGAAGACAACAGACCAGTTGACCTGTGTGTCTTAGACTTCAGTCCTAGCCTCAAGACATTATGCAAGCTGGCAGTTATTCAGTACGGTCTGGATCAGTCTGAACTCACACACAACATCAGGTGGGAACTGGCAGCCATGACTACCAACAGCCAATAGGAACTGGCAGCCATGACAACCAACAGCCAATAGGAAAAATAAAATAAAAACAAATTGGAAAATATGTTTTCTGTAGAATCCCGGCTCCTCCTCCTGTCTACATGTCGAAGTGTCCTTGGGCAAGACACTGAACCCCAAATTGCTCCTGATATGCTGGAGCACAATAAAAAATTGTTCTATTCAAACTAGGGCTGACCCCCAAAAATCGATTAATCGATGTTCAATCGATACGCACGGGAATCGATTTTTTTATTTTGAATCGAATAGTCATTTAAAAAAAAGCGTCCACTTTTGGTCCGCGAGACGGCCCCATTTGGTCCGCGAGCCATGCTCGCGCCTCGCAGCACCGCAACGCCTCCTCCCCTCTCCCCCTCACTACTCGTGGTAACAACAAGGAAGTCAACACACACACAGCAGCCTGCACTCATGCAGCCACAAAATAAATCTAAAGTGTGGTTGCATTTTAGAATATGCAAGGAGAACAAAGAACAAGTGGTGTACAGTGTCAACTATGTGACGGAAAATCCGCGGCGAATTTCACGCATGGGACGGGGGAAAAAGCCCCTGACCTCCTGGGCTCCAGGCGCGCTAATTTGAGCCGCGGTCATCCACACTTTTTTTTTTTCGTGTTTTCACATCTGAGTTTCAATCGGAAGAGAAGCTTTGATTATAGGCTATATATTTTTTTTTTCAGAGGTAATGCCTGCGTCAGGCAGTTGACTTGTTACGGTCGGATGTTTTATTAAGCCTAATTATTTGTTCGTCACTGCTTTCATGAAGGCTGCAACAGTTGATGCTTCAATGCTTATCGTTTTAAATAAATGAGACCAATCCAAGCATGCCTTTCTCTCCGCTATTGTTTAAGGTGCGCGCCTCGCATCGCGCACCTCGCACCGCACCCCCCGAGGTGAAGAGTCGAAGATTGGAACAAATTTATATCGAAGCGTCGATCATCAAAAACGTAATCGAAGGTCAGCCCTAATTCAAACACACTCTAGTATTATCATCGTTTGAAAAGAAAAATGTTGACCGTGCCTTTCTTTCATTATGCTCGAGGCAAAGAAAAACACCTATGTCACACGGTCCCTGCAGATGTGCGGGGGAGGGGTGGGGGTGCTGTGGCAAAGAAAAACAACACTGCAAGTTGTTTTTACGGCAAAATAAACTTTGGCTTTTATATCTTTATGAGGATTTTAAGGACAGCCATGGATTACTTTGTTGGAACTCGTCTGATGGAATAACCTTTAATGACCTGGGGCTGCGTCGAGACGAGTGGAGAGTCACAACGTAGGTTAATTAATGCTCATTTATTAATCTAATAATGCTGCCCGCTGAATATACACACACACACACACATCTACACTTCATGGAGACCTGGTGGTCTGATATAAATGAAATAAATACTTTTAATGTGCTCCTGCTACAAGTAGAAAGGACAACTATAACTATCAAAATGATAATGTATTCATCTGATCTATATAAACATAGATGCCGATGGATCTCCGTTCTACACTTGTCAGTTGTCATTGATGCTTGTAGATCAGCCGTTTTGGGCGCTTTGCTCATTTTGCTGCCGTGTTGGGTCAGACTTGCTCCCGTTGCATTGAGCGTTCAGCCTAGTGTCAATTGAATGTCGTAGTACTCGTCTCAAAGTATCGGGCCGCGGTTCCGATACCGAGTACGAGTACTTTAGGCTAGTATGATGATATGATTGTTAAACATTTCAGTAAGTGATTTTAGTAAGTGTATGAAAGTAGAAAAGCTTTAAAAACGCAATAGACAAAGTAGTGTGTTAACACCCATTGGCTCCAAGGCCAAACAAATAAGGTCCCCCTAATTTTTGGGACAATAATATAGTATCCAAAATCTAAGGGTCTAAAATAATCTTTGAAAATCCACAGAAAGCTTAACAGAAAACGTCACACGTAGGCCTGACATCATGTCTACGTCACACGTAGGCCCGCTAACCTATATAAGTGCTGACCCACACAGTAGGACTGCATTCCTTCAGGTCATTCATTCAAGGTATTCAGGACTGCATTATTTTACAGAGAGAAACCTATAAACTACTGTGAGAAATGCTTCGTTGGACGGTGCACCTAAAAGGGCTTCCAGAGACACTGTATGATGCTGCTGTAGCAGTGGACCACAAAGTGTACTGCTTTAGAGGAGACTTTATCGAGTCAGAGCGTCGGACTGAAGTGCATGTCTTCAACACACTGTCCTTATGCTGGACCGAGTTGCCCCCAGAGACACATAGAAGAGGACAACGCCCCCTAGAGGTTCACCCCATGAAAACCAGCCGCACAGCTGTGCTGATCGACCCTTTCATCTACATCTGGGGGGGAGTGACTGACACATGGACCTACAGCACGGTGCTTTATGCATTTGATGTCGACGACCACAGAATGCTCACACCCAAGGTTTCTGGGACCGTTCCAGAGGAGAGGTGGGGCCACTCAGCCTGTGTTGTTGGGAAGGTCATATTTATCCATGGAGGATTCATCTGGACTACATACACTAATGACCTCTACAAGTTGGACACCACCACGATGGTCTGGGCTTTAATTAACACCAGAGGAACTCCACCTCCTGATTCAGTAGGTCACTCTGCCACCATCATTGGGACTAAGATGTTTGTATTTGGGGGCTATGGGAGGGGTCAGAACTACAACACCATCACAGTGTTTGACACACAGACCAACAGCTGGCTGGACACGCCTTCTGCACAGCTTGTTCCAGAAGGACGTTATGATCATTCAGCCTTTACCTACAATGGAGAGCTGTACATATTTGGTGGCCGTGGTGGGAACCATTGCCAGACCTTAAATGATGTGTGGAAATTCAGTCCAGAGACCTTCTCCTGGAAGAAGGTTGAGCTCAAGGGGAAACATCCACATAGGATGGAGGATATGTGCTGTTGCATGGTGGGAGATCGTATCATCCTCTTTGGAGCAGACAACAGACCAGGTGACCTGTATGTCTTAGACTTCAGTCCTAGCCTCAAGACATTATGCAAGCTGGCAGTTATTCAGTACGGTCTGGATCAGTCTGAACTCCCACACAACATCAGGTGGGAACTGGCAGCCATGACTACTACATGGTGCCTCTATGCCAATGATTAGCATTTATCGCCCGCCAAAATGCAGTAAAGCAATATTTCTAACAGAAATATCAGAACTTCTATCTATCTGCTCCACTAACTATGACAGAACTCTTATCTCAGGTGATCTTAATCTTCACCTGGATGATGCTACAGATGCTATGGCTATGGGTTTCTTAGAGTTATTGCACTCCTTTGATTTTATCCAACATGTTGTTGGGCCTACACATAAACATGGGCACACTCTGGACCTGGTGATTTCTAGAGGGCTGAACATCACTGTGGAAAGGACTATTGAAAGGCCTGAGCTATCAGACCACTTTCTGCTGTGTTTTAATATGACTGTCTCTGATCTAGAGAAAAACATCACTGAATATACCATAAAAAAGCATTTTTTAAGCTCTTCTGCAGCCGACGAGTTCTCTCGTCACCTGGGGCCCCCCCTGCCCGATACTCCCCCAGTGAATGATATGGTTCAAATTTTTAATCTTAAACTAGAGTCAGCTCTTGATATAGTGGCTCCTTTGAAAACAAAAAAGAAACATAACACCAGAGTAACACCCTGGATAAATGAGCTTTCACGCTCACTGAAGCAAGAATGTCGAAGAGCTGAGCGAGCTTGGAGAAAAAACAAACTCACCATCCACCTAGAGATTCTTAAAAAGTCAACAGTCGCCTATAACAAAGCCTTGCGTCTAGCAAGGCAGGCATATTTCTCTGGCATTATTAATGAGAACAAGAAAAATGCTAGAGTCCTATTCTCTACCATTGATCGACTTTTAAACCCCCCCCCCAGTCGTACAAGCAGTCATTCCCGGCCTCTAAAGCTAAGTGTAATGAGTTTGCATGCTTTTTTGACAACAAAATTTCAAACATTAGAGCTGATATTATGAATGGTGCTGCTGCTAGCGCAAACCTTCAAACAGCAGCTAATGGTCCCAGGGTAGATCTCTCCAGGGGGAGCCTATCATCGTTCTGCGCAATTGAGGAAGACGAACTCCGCAAAACTATATCACAGATGACATCATCCTCCTGTTCATTAGATACAATTCCCACCAACTTTCTCAAAGAAGTCTTAGACAGTGTGATTGGAGATATCCTAAAAATTGTAAACAGCTCTCTACAATCAGGCGTCTTCCCAGACTCACTGAAGACTGCTGTAGTTAAGCCCCTTCTCAAGAAACACAATCTTGATCCCTCTGTTTTGGGTAACTATCGACCCATTTCAAATCTACCCTTTCTGGGCAAGGTTTTAGAAAAATGCATCTTTCATCAATTGGATGTGTTTCTACAGAACAATAATGTGCACAACAAATTCCAATCTGGCTTTAGGAAAGGTCACAGCACAGAAACAGCACTTCACAAAGTAATGAATGATCTTAGGGTGTCTGCTGACAAGAAACATGTATCCGTTCTCTTACTTCTAGATCTAACGGCTGCATTTGACACGATTGATCACTCAATTTTAATACAGCGTCTGGAGCACTGGATAGGCCTGTCTGGTACGGCCCTGTCCTGGTTTTCCTCCTACCTATCAAACAGAAGTTACTTTGTCAATCTAGCCGAGTTTGACTCAGACAAACACGACATCAGTTCTGGTATTCCACAGGGCTCGATTCTTGGCCCTCTGCTTTTCTCCTTGTACATACTGCCATTGGGCGAACTCATTGCCAATCACGGAGTCAATTTTCATTTCTATGCTGATGATACCCAATTATATCGATCTGTGGCTCCAGATGATCCTTGTGCTTCAGACCCGCTGCTTACCTGTCTGTCTAGCATCAAATGTTGGATGAGTGAGAACTTTCTCAAGCTAAATGAGGACAAGACAGAAGTTCTCATAATCGGCTCTAGTGAGCAGAAAGAATCAATATTAAGCAGACTTGGCAACCTGACTGTAGACAGTAACAGTACAGTAAAGAACCTGGGGGTTATTATTGATTCCGAATTGAATTTTAATTCACACATTAATCATGTTACCAAGATTGCCTTTTTTCACCTTAGAAATATTGCACGAATCAGAGCCTATGTGTCCTTGGACGATGCAAAAACGCTAATCCACGCCTTTGTTTTTTCTCGGCTTGATTACTGCAATGCACTTTTTTCAGGACTGCCTAAGAAAACAACTGACAGATTACAACTTGTCCAAAATGCAGCAGCCAGAGTTTTAACTAGAACTAAGATGAGAGAACATATTACTCCAGTTTTGGCATCACTGCACTGGCTTCCGGTTGTTTTTAGGATTTATTTTAAAATTATTTTACTTGTCTATAAAGCCCTCAATGGTCTCGCACCTTCCTACCTACATGACTGCCTGCCTAAATATGTCCCAAACCACCCGCTAAGGTCTTCCACTGCTGGCCTGCTCGCTTTGCCTAAAAAAATGGCAACTAAAAAATACGGGGAAGCAGCTTTTTGCTTCTACGGGCCATCGGCATGGAACAAGCTCCCTCTGTACCTTCATCAGGCAGCCTCTGTAGACATTTTTAAAGCTCAGCTCAAGACCCACTTCTACAACATTGCTTTTAAGTGTTCTTATATTTTTTGTTATTCATGTCCTCACTGTATTGCATTACTGCTTGTTTTTTAATGTCGTTGCCTTGCTTTTCTTTTATTCTCCATTGTTCTGTAAAGCACTTTGAGCTGCATTTGATGTCATGAAAGGTGCTATACAAATAAAGTTTTATTATTATTATTATTATTATTATTACCAACAGCCAATAGGAACTGGCAGCCATGACAACCAACAGCCAATAGGAAAAATAAAATAAAAACAAATTGGAAAATATGTTTTCTGTAGAATTGAGCAAAAACAGGAGTGGGCCCATAAAGGACATAGCAGGGGCTAGGAGAGGACATAGGAGCACATAGGGGCGACTGTGGCTCCAGAGGTAGAGCAGGTCGTCCAATGATCCTATGGCCGCTGGCAGACATGCTAACGCTGCTTTCAGGTTTTCTCCATAGATTGGTTTTCTCTCTGCGCGGCAGAGGGAGGAGGAAGTACCTACGGTAGCTCGGCAGCCTGCAGGCGAGTGCGAGAGAGATTTACCGTAAATGCCCTAGTTAAAAGGGAAAACGATTTTCGATTATCATTTTTTTAAATCGTCCAAATCCAAAAATCGCGATTTCGATTAAAATTCGATTAATCAAGTATGATGATATGATTGACAAACATTTCAGTAAGTGATTTTAGTAAGTGTATGAAAGTAGAAAAATTGAAAAGTTTTAAAAACGCAATAGACAAAGTAGTGTGTTAACACCCATTGGCTCCAAGGCCAAACAAATAAGCTCCCCCTAATTTTTGGGACAATAATATAGTATCCAAAAACGGTTTAAAAAAATCTTTGAAAAACCACAGAAAGCTTAACAGAAAACGTCACACGTAGGCCTGACATCATGTCTACGTCACACGTAGGCCCGCTAACTAGGGATGTTGAAAAATGTTGAAAATCGACTCGATTATCGACTCATGCCTCCCGCGACTCAAAACGTATGAGTCGAAAAATCGTTTTTATTTGTATTATTATTTCAGTCAGTGCCGCTCGTCACATGCAAGTTAACTTTGAGCAGAGCCTGTGGCTCTGAGTTTGAGAATAGACCCCATCGTCCAAGGGTGTGTGTGTGTGTGTGTGTGTGTGTGGTGGGGGGTGGTATCTTAGCAACACTGAATGATCTGTCCCATTGGTCGTGTGCTCGTATCATGAGCCAATGGCTGCAGCTCTGAGCTTCCCAGACCCAGACCCAGGTTCACATCTCATCTACACATGCCGTAAAGTGAGCTGACAGGCTAGCCACAGGTCTGCTCTGTAATGAGCGGTGAGCGCTCTTCTCTTCTTGTGAAGAAAGCAGGACAGATCGTTGTCAAATAACCGTCATTTATACTGTATTTATTCTCCGACCCGACATTAAAATACGGAACAACGTGCGTCCCGTATGAGTTCATTACGGGGCTCGTGACAGGCTGCAGACACTTGAGAGTTGGGACTAGCGGCTAGCCGATAGCGCCGCTGCTCCTTCAGTTTCATTGTTTACAAAATAAAGTTTATTTTGTATTATTGGGATTTGATCATTGATGCGAATTCTAAACATATGGATGCAGCTGCAGAAGTTGTGTTGCTTAAAGGAATGCATAGTTGCGTTCTCCTCAACTGCTGCGCAGCAACAACAAAAATATAAAAATGGAAAAAAAAGGAAAAAAGTCGTTCGACACGTCGATTTTCGGCCTCGATTCGTCGATTGGCCAAATATGAGTCGTTTGGCATCCCTACCGCTAACCTATATAAGTGCTGACCCACACAGTAGGACTGCATTCCTTCAGGTCATTCATTCAAGGTATTCAGGACTGCATTATTTTACAGAGAGAAACCTATAAATTACTGTGAGAAATGCTTCGTTGGACGGTGCACCTAAAAGGGCTTCCATGATGCTGCTGTAGCAGTGGACCACAAAGTGTACTGCTTTAAAGGAGACTCCAAGCGTCGGACTGAAGTGCATGTCTTCAATACACTGTCTTTATGCTGGACCAAGTTGCCCCCAGAGACACCTGGAAGAGGACAACGCCCCCTAGAGGTTCACCCCATGAACACCAGCAGCACAGCTGTGCTGATCGACCCTTTCATCTACATCTTCACATGGAACTACAGCTCGGTGCTTTATGCATTTGATGTCGACGACCACAGAATGCTCAGACCCAAGGTTTCTGGGACCGTTCCAGAGGGGAGAAACGACCACTCAGCCTGTGTTGTTGGGAAGGTCATGTTTATCAATGGAGGATGGACGGGGAGTAGATTCACTAATAACATCTACAAGTTGGACACCACCACTATGGTCTGGGTTTTAATTAACCTCAGAGGAACTCCACCTCCTGCTTCAGCAGGTCACTCTGCCACCATCATTGGGACAAAGATGTTTGTATTTGGGGGCTATGAGTGGAGGCAGAACTACAACACCATTAGAGTGTTTGACACAGAGACCAACATCTGGCTGGACACACCTTCTCCACAGCTTGTTCCAGAAGGACGTTTTGATCATTCAGCCTTTACCTACAATGGAGAGCTGTACATATTTGGTGGCCGTGGCAGGAACCATTGCCAGACCTTAAATGATCTGTGGAAATTCAGTCCAGAGACCTTCTCCTGGAAGGTTGAGCCCAAGGGGAAACACCCACATGGGATGACTAAGAAGTGCTGTTGCATGGTGGGAGATCGTATCATCCTCTTTGGAGCAGACAACAGACCAGGTGACCTGTATGTCTTAGACTTCAGTCCTAGCCTCAAGACTTTATGCAAGCTGGCAGTTATTCAGTACGGTCTGGATCAGGCTGAACTCCCACACAACATCAGGTGGGAACTGGCAGCCATGACAACCAACAGCCAATAGGAACTGGCAGCCATGACAACCAACAGCCAATAGGAAAAATAAAATAAAAACAAATTGGAAAATATGTTTTCTGTAGAATTGAGCAAAAACAGGAGTGGGCCCATAAAGGACATAGCAGGGGCTAGGAGAGGACATAGGAGCACATAGGGGCGACTGTGGCTCCAGAGGTAGAGCAGGTCGTCCAATGATCCTATGGCCCCTGGCAGACATGCTAACGCTGCTTTCAGCTTTTCTCCATAGATTGGTTTTCTCTCTGCGCGGCAGAGGGAGGAGGAGGTACCTACGGTAGCTCGGCAGCCTGCAGGCGAGTGCGAGAGAGATTTACCATAAATGCCCTAGTTAAAAGGGAAAACGATTTTCGATTATCATTTTTTTAAATCGTCCAAATCCAAAAATCGCGATTTCGATTAGAATTCGATTAATCGTGCAGCCCAAGTCTGATGATATGATTGACAAACATTTCAGTAAGTGATTTTAGTAAGTGTATGAAAGTAGAAAAATAGAAAAGTTTTAAAAACGCAATAGACAAAGTAGTGTGTTAACACCCATTGGCTCCAAGGCCAAACAAATAAGGTCCCCCTAATTTTTGGGACAATAATATAGTATCCAAAATCTAACGGTTTAAAAAAATCTTTGAAAAAACACAGAAAGCTTAACTCCTTGATGGCCAAGGCTACGTCAAGCCCATAGACTGCCATGTTAATTGACGTAGTAAATCAACAAATCCCTCCAAGCCAATGACGTTATCTGCGTAGTAGACGTACTGCCCTGTCAGTACGTCTTTTTATAACAAAATATTGCAATTGTTTGACATTTTTTTAATTATTTGTATGTAATCTACCAAAAACCGGCCGAAACCCGCGCGATCGTGCACTATCGTGCACGCGCGCCGTCTCTATGTGATCCGCGGCAAAAAATGTGATATTTTGGGATGTTCCTGGCCGTTTTTAAGCTTAATCTGACTAAGTTATGACAAAGCTAATGTTAGTTTAGCAATCCGGACGGACAAGCTATAAGCTAGGGGTCAAATTAGCTTCCTTTGTTTACCTCGTTTGACAGGAAGTGATTTAGCCAGATTTAACACTTTTGTCAAAATCAGAATAATGGAACGTTCCTGCCATCAAGTGGAATTTCTGGGTATTACTTTGAAATCGAAAGTAAAACTTGATGTATTGTATTTAGATCGCTGATCCCTCTTATTGCATTAAAATGACGAATTAAGAAATGGGGCATTGGCCAGCATTGGCCAGATTTGGCGACTTTTTGAATGGCAATCGAAAAATGTGAGATATGACCACAATGTCACGAAATGTCTCATTTTATAGCTCCAAGTCACTACTTTACAATGAAAAAATAATTATGATTATAGCTTGTTCCATCGTTTACTTATAAGCTTTTTAGTAGACCTTGGTTTCAGTGATAAGTCAAACCAAGGTGTACTAAAGTGCTTATAAGTAAACGAAGGAACATGCTAGGAACATATTTTGTTTTTCGGTGTAAACTAGAGATGTGCAGCTTTAAAATTAGATATTTCGTGACATTGTGGTCATATCGCACATTATTCTATTGTCATTCAAAAAGTCAGCCAAAGCTGGCCTAAGGCACAATAAGATGTTATTAAAGGTTGGCAACTTGGCCATTAGTGGGTTAACAGAAAACGTCACACGTAGGCCTGACATCATGTCTACGTCACACGTAGGCCCGCTAACCTATATAAGTGCTGACCCACACAGTAGGACTGCATTCCTTCAGGTCATTCATTCAAGGTATTCAGGACTGCATTATTTTACAGAGAGAAACCTATAAACTACTGTGAGAAATGCTTCGTTGGACGGTGCACCTAAAAGGGCTTACAGAGTATGATGCTGCTGTAGCAGTGGACCACAAAGTGTACTGCTTTAAAGGAGACTCCAAGCGTCGGACTGAAGTGCATGTCTTCAATACACTGTCTTTATGCTGGACCAAGTTGCCCCCAGAGACACCTGGAAGAGGACAACGCCCCCTAGAGGTTCACCCCATGAACACCAGCAGCACAGCTGTGCTGATCGACCCTTTCATCTACATCTGCACATGGAACTACAGCTCGGTGCTTTATGCATTTGATGTCGACGACCACAGAATGCTCAGACCCAAGGTTTCTGGGACCGTTCCAGAGGAGAGGTGTTACCACTCAGCCTGTGTTGTTGGGAAGGTCATGTTTATCAATGGAGGATGGACTGGGAGTAGATTCACTAATGACATCTACAAGTTGGACACCAACACGATGGTCTGGGCTTTAATTAACCTCAGAGGAACTCCACCTCCTGCTTCAGCAGGTCACTCTGCCACCATCATTGGGACAAAGATGTTTGTATTTGGGGGCTATGAGTGGAGTCAGAACTACAACACCATTAGAGTGTTTGACACAGAGACCAACATCTGGCTGGACACACCTTCTGCACAGCTTGTTCCAGAAGGACGATTTGATCATTCAGCCTTTACCTACAATGGAGAGCTGTACATATTTGGTGGCCGTGGCAGGAACCATTGCCAGACCTTAAATGATCTGTGGAAATTCAGTCCAGAGACCTTCTCCTGGAAGAAGGTTGAGCCCAAGGGGAAACACCCACATGGGATGACTAAGATGTGCTGTTGCATGGTGGGAGATCGTATCATCCTCTTTGGAGAAGACAACAGACCAGTTGACCTGTGTGTCTTAGACTTGAGTCCTAGCCTCAAGACATTATGCAAGCTGGCAGTTATTCAGTACGGTCTGGATCAGTCTGAACTCACACACAACATCAGGTGGGAACTGGCAGCCATGACTACCAACAGCCAATAGGAACTGGCAGCCATGACAACCAACAGCCAATAGGAAAAATAAAATAAAAACAAATTGGAAAATATGTTTTCTGTAGAATCCCGGCTCCTCCTCCTGTCTACATGTCGAAGTGTCCTTGGGCAAGACACTGAACCCCAAATTGCTCCTGATATGCTGGAGCACAATAAAAAATTGTTCTATTCAAACTAGGGCTGACCCCCAAAAATCGATGAATCGATGTTCAATCGATACGCACGGGAATCGATTTTTTAATTTTGAATCGAATAGTCATTTAAAAAAAAGCGTCCACTTTTGGTCCGCGAGACGGCCCCATTTGGTCCGCGAGCCATGCTCGCGCCTCGCAGCACCGCAACGCCTCCTCCCCTCTCCCCCTCACTACTCGTGGTAACAACAAGGAAGTCAACACACACACAGCAGCCTGCACTCATGCAGCCACAAAATAAATCTAAAGTGTGGTTGCATTTTAGAATATGCAAGGAGAACAAAGAACAAGTGGTGTACAGTGTCAACTATGTGACGGAAAATCCGCGGCGAATTTCACGCATGGGACGGGGGAAAAAGCCCCTGACCTCCTGGGCTCCAGGCGCGCTAATTTGAGCCGCGGTCATCCACACTTTTTTTTTTTCGTGTTTTCACATCTGAGTTTCAATCGGAAGAGAAGCTTTGATTATAGGCTATATATTTTTTTTTCAGAGGTAATGCCTGCGTCAGGCAGTTGACTTGTTACGGTCGGATGTTTTATTAAGCCTAATTATTTGTTCGTCACTGCTTTCATGAAGGCTGCAACAGTTGTTGCTTCAATGTTTATCGTTTTAAATAAATGAGACCAATCCAAGCATGCCTTTCTCTCCGCTATTGTTTAAGGTGCGCGCCTCGCATCGCGCACCTCGCACCTCGCACCGCACACCCCCCCCCCCCCCCCGTTGGGTTTCGAAGATTGGAACAAATTTATATCGAAGCGTCGATCATCAAAAACGTAATCGAAGGTCAGCCGTAATTCAAACACACTCTAGTATTATCATCGTTTGAAAAGAAAAATGTTGACCGTGCCTTTCTTTCATTATGCTCGAGGCAAAAAAATAACACCTATGTCACACGGTCCCTGCAGATGTGCGGGGGAGGGGTGGGGGTGCTGTGGCAAAGAAAAACAACACTGCAAGTTGTTTTTACGGCAAAATAAACTTTGGCTTTTATATCTTTATGAGGATTTTAAGGACAGACATGGATTACTTTGTTGGAACTCGTCTGATGGAATAACCTTTAATGACCTGGGGCTGCGTCGAGACGAGTGGAGAGTCACAACGTAGGTTAATTAATGCTCATTTATTAATCTAATAATGCTGCCCGCTGAATATACACACACACACATCTACACTTCATGGAGACCTGGTGGTCTGATATAAATGAAATAAATACTTTTAATGTGCTCCTGCTACAAGTAGAAAGGACAACTATCACTATCAACATGATAATGTATTCATCTGATCTATATAAACATAGATGCCGATGGATCTCCGTTCTACACTTGTCAGTTGTCATTTATGCTTGTAGATCAGCCGTTTTGGGCGCTTTGCTCATTTTGCTGCCGTGTTGGGTCAGACTTGCTCCCGTTGCATTGAGCGTTCAGCCTAGGGCTGACCCAAAAAAATCGATTAATCGATGTTCAATCGATACGCAAGGGAATCGATTTTTTAATTTTGATTCGAATAGTCATTAAAAAAATAGCGGCCGCTTTTGGTCCGCGAGACGGCCCCATTTGGTCCGCGAGCCATGCTTGCGCCTCGCAGCACCTCGCAACGCCTCCTCTTTCCCCGTGTTAAAAACAAGGAAGCGCACCACAGCTCAGTGGACATTAAATATAGGCTACCATGTTTTATAAGTCATAAAAACATTACTTACACCCAAATGAAAATATAAACTTCACAGATTATAGATCACATGGAACTATAACAATCTGTTGAGTATTGCCTGAATAATGCCACTATAAAATCTCAACTTTTATCGACGTGCCTTTGCGCTGAGAACCTTGCGGAGCCTGGCGGTGTAGGCTACATTATACTTGTGATTCCTGCTTGGATTCACATGGTGAGTGCGCGCACCGAAAATTCAAAGATCTGCAATCTCATGCGCTGCGTTGTGCATATTGGCTGAGTATAATGGCACGAATGAAACTAGGCCTATAGATTTATTTTGGCGATGCGGAGAATTGTAATTATGTAGCCTATTTGCCTGTGTTTTTTCTTTTAATTATGTTTTTTTTTGTGCGCCGATGGTGACGCTCCACTTGTTTCAGCCTGTAGGCCTACAGCACTTTGGTCAGCTTTTATTGTTTTAAATGTGCTATATAAATAAAGTTTGATTTAGGCCTATATTGGAGCAGGTGCTGGCAAATAACTAATTACTGTAATGCCATGCAGTGAAGTTGCGCAAATGTCCACTCAATTAGCAAACGGAGCTGCTCTCATGCGCTCTGCACTGTCTGCAGCACAATTACTGCAGATCTCTTCTTAAAGTTTACTTATTATGGTTTACTTTCAACCATAAACCATAATATGATTGACAAACCTTGGATTATAATTCTTCATCGACCAACAGCGCATGCAGCATGACTATGAGGTAATTTAACTATGTGGGATTTCTCCATCGGCATCGCATGTCGATAAAAATGGGATTTCACTAGTGGCATTATTCAGGCAATACTCAACAGATTGTTATAATTCCAAGTGATCTATAATCTGTGCAGTTTATATATTTTTTCCCATACGCACACTCACAGTCACATTAACTTTATGATCAATCAAATTAACCGTGGTTGATTTTATTTCTGACAAGTGTCAGGCTTGAAGAGTTCATTCATGTTACCGTTCGTTTACAATTGACAGAGGAGTTTGGATTATATATATTTTTATTTGATGGAGAGGTAATGCCTGTTTCAGGCGCTGTTTAATTGTTAAATAAAAGACCAATCCAATATGCGATCCTCTCTCCTCTCTCTTTAAAATAAATGATACCAATCGAAGCATGCCTTTCTCTCCGCTATAGCGTTGTTTAAACCAAAGAGTCACTGCTCGCATCGCGCACGCACGCACCCCCCCCCCCCCCCCCCGTTGGGTTTCGAAGCGTCGAAGTTCGAAACAAATTAATATCGATTAATCGATCATTAAAAACGTAATCGAAGGTCAGCCCTAGTTCAGCCTAGTGTCAATTGAATGTCGTAGTACTCGTCTCAAAGTATCGGGGCCCGGTTCCGATACCGAGTACGAATACTTTAGGCTAGTATGATGATATGATTGATAAACATTTCAGTAAGTGATTTTAGTAAGTGTATGAAAGTAGAAAAATAGAAACGTTTTAAAAACGCAATAGACAAAGTAGTCAATCTAACGGTTTAAAAATATCTTTGAAAAAACCACAGAAAGCTTAACAGAAAACGTCACACGTAGGCCTGACATCATGTCTACGTCACACGTAGGCCTGCTAACCTATATAAGTGCTGACCCACACAGTAGGACTGCATTCCTTCAGGTCATTCATTCAAGGTATTCAGGACTGCATTCCTTTACCGGGAGAAACATATAAACTACTGTGAGAAATGCTTCGTTGGACGGTGCACCTAAAAGGGCTTCCAGAGACACGGTATGATGCTGCTGTAGCAGTGGACCACAAAGTGTACTGCTTTAGAGGAGACTTTATCGAGTCAGAGCGTCGGACTGAAGTGCATGTCTTCAACACACTGTCCTTATGCTGGACCGAGTTGCCCCCAGAGACGCATAGAAGAGGACAACGCCCCCTAGAGGTTCACCCCATGAAAACCATCCGCACAGCTGTGCTGATCGATCCTTTCATCTACATCTGGGGGGGAGTTACTGACACAAGGAACTACAGCAGGTTGCTTTATGCATTTGATGTCGACGACCACAGAATGCTCACACCAAAGGTTTCTGGGACCGTTCCACAGGGGAGGTACAGCCACTCAGCCTGTGTTGTTGGGAAGGTCATGTTTATCCATGGAGGATGGACAGGGAATAGATACACTAATGACATCTACAAGTTGGACACCACCACGATGGTCTGGGCTTTAATTGACACCAGAGGAACTCCACCTCATGCTACACACCGTCACTCTTCCACCATCATCGGGACAAAGATGTTTGTATTTGGGGGCTATGGGGGGTGGAGTCAGTACTATAACACCATTAGAGTGTTTGACACAGAGACCAACAGCTGGCTGGACACACCTTCTCCACAGCTTGTTCCAGAAGGACCTTATGATCATTCAGCCTTTACCTACAATGGAGAACTGTACATATTTGGTGGCCGTGGCAGGAACCATTACCAGACCTTAAATGATGTGTGGAAATTCAGTCCAGAGACCTTCTCCTGGAAGAAGGTTGAGCCCAAGGGGAAACACCAACATGGGATGACTAAGAAGTGCTGTTGCATGGTGGGAGATCGTATCATCCTCTTTGGAGCAGACAACAGACCAGGTGACCTGTATGTCTTAGACTTCAGTCCTAGCCTCAAGACATTATGCAAGCTGGCAGTTATTCAGTACGGTCTGGATCAGTCTGAACTCCCACACAACATCAGGTGGGAACTGGCAGCCATGACTACCAACAGCCAATAGGAACTGGCAGCCATGACAACCAACAGCCAATAGGAAAAATAAAATAAAAACAAATTGGAAAATATGTTTTCTGTAGAATTGAGCAAAAACAGGAGTGGGCCCATAAAGGACATAGCAGGGGCTAGGAGAGGACATAGGAGCACATAGGGGCGACTGTGGCTCCAGAGGTAGAGCAGGTCGTCCAATGATCCATGGGTCGGCGGTTCGAATCCCGGCTCCTCCTCCTGTCTACATGTCGAAGTGTCCTTGAGCAAAGACACTGAACCCCAAATAGCTCCCGATGTGCTGGTTGGTACCTTGCATGGCTTCCGCCGCAATCAGTGTGTGAATGTGTGTGTGAATGGGTGAATGTAATGCACAATCTATGTAAAGCGCCTTGGATAAAGGCATCCAAAAGAATGTGTCACTCTCTCGGTTCTGCACCGCTTGCTGGAGAAGTATATATCACTGTCGAGGGCAGCGCCACTAATCTCCTCCCCACGCCCCCCACACACACCAGAGAGAGAGAGAGAGAGAGAGAGAGAGACGAACGCATAGGCAATCAAGACCATTAATGACAGCTGTGTAGGGGTGAGGATTGTGTGATGATTCTAATGTACAGGATTCTATAGGTCACCACTTTTGGTGTGACACACAGACACACGGCTTATTGCCTGAAATGATTTAGAAAAAATATAAAATTCAATTTTCTTTCTTATTAGCATGGAGTGACCTGGTGGTCTGATATAAATGAAATAAATACTTTTAATGTGCTCCTGCTACAAGTAGAAAGGACAACTATAACTATCAAAATGATAATGTATTCATCTGATCTATATAAACATAGATGCCGATGGATCTGGTTACTATACTTTGGTCCGACGGAGCATTGGTCCGATCGACAACCTACCTCAAACCCTCACCCTAACCCTAACCTCCCCCGAGGCAGACACCTAAACCTAACCTCAAACCCTCACCCTAACCCTAACCTCCCCCGAGGCAGACACCTAAACCTAACCTCAAACCCTCACCCTAACCTACCCGGGGCAGACACCTAAACCTAACCTCAAACCCTCACCCTAACCCTAACCTCCCCCGGGGCAGACACCTAAACCTAACCTCAAACCCTCACCCTCTCCCTAACCTACCCGGGGCAGACACCTAAACCTACCTCAAACCCTCACCCTAACCCTAACCTCCCACGGGGCAGACACCTAAACCTAACCTCAAACCCTCACCCTAACCTCCCCCGGGGCAGACACCTAAACCTAAACCCAACCCTCTCCCTAACCCTAACCTTCCCCGGGGCAGACACCTAAACCTAACCCCAACCCTCTCCCGACCCGCAGCACACCTCGGATCATAGTTCTACACTTGTCAGTTGTCATTTATACTTTGTACTTTAGGCTAGTATCGGTCGAGTACCCGATACCAGTATCGGTATCGGAAACATCTGTACTATAAGTCCATGGATTTGAAAAGGAAACAAACAAATCTAAGAAATACCAGAAAAAAAGAAAGAAATAGAACTGAGAATATCTGATCTTCAAGCTTGCAACGCTGCGCAACGTGACGCGTCGTGCGCTTGTAGTTCTATAGATATATTTTTTTTTAATAAATATCTAGCGTTGTGCGCTTGTAGATCTGCTATTTTCACTAGTTTGGGTGAAACGTGTAATCTCTGAGGAACCATTGGTCTACAGGGCTGTCAATCATCAGTATGAGGGACCAATCAGAACTCACTTTGTTTTTCCTGCCGTCGATCTCAAAAAACGAGATGGTTCCTTTACGATAGATCTCGTTCCCTGGAGGATGTCGAAGATGGCATTTAGTCTGGAAGACAAGACAATACATTTAGTCTGGAAGACAAGACAATACATTTAGTCTGGAAGACAAGACAATACATTTAGTCTGGAAGACAAGACAATACATTTAGTCTGGAAGACAAGACAATACATTTAGTCTGGAAGACAAGACAATACATTTAGTCTGGAAGACAAGACAATACATTTAGTCTGGAAGACGAGACAATACATTTAGTTAGTCTGGAAGACAAGACAATACATTTAGTCTGGAAGACAAGACAATACATTTAGTCTGGAAGACGAGACAATACATTTAGTCTGGAAGACAAGACAATACATTTAGTTAGTCTGGAAGACAAGACAATACATTTAGTCTGGAAGACAAGACAATACATTTAGTCTGGAATACAAGACAATACATTTAGTCTGGAAGACAAGACAATACATTTAGTCTGGAAGACAAGACAATACATTTAGTCTGGAAGACAAGACAATACATTTAGTCTGGAAGACAAGACAATACATTTAGTCTGGAAGACAAGACAATACATTTAGTTAGTCTGGAAGACAAGACAATACATTTAGTCTGGAAGACAAGACAATACATTTAGTCTGGAATACAAGACAATACATTTAGTCTGGAAGACAAGACAATACATTTAGTCTGGAAGACAAGACAATACATTTAGTCTGGAAGACAAGACAATACATTTAGTTAGTCTGGAAGACAAGACAATACATTTAGTCTGGAATACAAGACAATACATTTAGTCTGGAAGACAAGACAATGCATTTAGTCTGGAAGACAAGACAATACATTTAGTCTGTTAGACAAGACAATACATTTAGTCTGGAAGACAAGACAATGCATTTAGTCTGTTAGACAAGACAATACATTTAGTCTGGAAGACAAGACAATACATTTAGTCTGGAAGACAAGACAATACATTTAGTCTGGAAGACAAGACAATACATTTAGTCTGGAAGACAAGACAATGCATTTAGTCTGTTAGACAAGACAATACATTTAGTCTGGAAGAGAAGACAATACATTTAGTCTGGAAGACAAGACAATACATTTAGTCTGGAAGACAAGACAATACATTTAGTCTGGAAGACAAGACAATACATTTAGTCTGGAAGACAAGACAATACATTTAGTCTGGAAGACAAGACAATACATTTAGTCTGGAAGACAAGACAATACATTTAGTCTGTTAGACAAGACAATACATTTAGTCTGGAAGACAAGACAATACATTTAGTTAGTCTGGAAGACAAGACAATACATTTAGTCTGGAAGACGAGACGATACATTTAGTCTGGAAGACGAGACGATACATTTAGTCTGGAAGACAAGACAATACATTTAGTCTGGAAGACAAGACAATACATTTAGTCTGGAAGACAAGACAATACATTTAGTCTGGAAGACGAGACAATACATTTAGTCTGGAAGACAAGACAATACATTTAGTCTGGAAGACGAGACAATACATTTAGTCTGGAAGACAAGACAATACATTTAGTTAGTCTGGAAGACAAGACAATACATTTAGTCTGGAAGACAAGACAATACATTTAGTCTGGAAGACGAGACAATACATTTAGTCTGGAAGACGAGACAATACATTTAGTCTGGAAGACGAGACAATACATTTAGTCTGGAAGACGAGACAATACATTTAGTCTGGAAGACAAGACAATGCATTGTGGAGAAGACAATAGAATATGTGGAAAACGCAAGCGCACGAACACACACACACACACACACACAAACACACACACACACACACACACACACACACACACACACACACACACACACACACACACACACACACACACACACACACACACACACACACACACACACACACACACACACACACACACACACACACACACACACACCAGGTGCCTCTGCAGACACTGGCAGAATTCACAGAGGTAGAGGATGGGCAGGGCGGTCAGCTCCTGGCCCTAACCCCATAACCCATAACCCCTAACCCCTAACCCCTAACCCCTAAACCCTAACACACACTCACACAGACAGGGACACTCACCAGGTGCCTCTGCAGACACTTGAGGCTCTTGAGGTACTTGAGGCAGAATTCACAGAGGTAGAGGATGGGCAGGGCGGTCAGCTCCTGGCCCTAACCCCATAACCCCATAACCCATAACCCCTAACCCCTAACCCCTAAACCCTAACACACAGAGACACTCACCAGGTGCCTCTGCAGACACTTGAGGCTCTTGAGGTACTTGAGGCAGAATTCACAGAGGTAGAGGATGGGCAGGGCGGTCAGCTCCTGGCCCTAACCCCATAACCCCTAACCCCTAACCCCTAACACACACTCACACAGACAGAGACACTCACCAGGTGCCTCTGCAGACACTTGAGGCTCTTGAGGTACTTGAGGCAGAATTCACAGAGGTAGAGGATGGGCAGGGCGGTCAGCTCCTGGCCCTAACCCCATAACCCCTAACCCATAACCCCTAACCCCTAACCCCTAAACCAGGGGTATTCAACTAGATTAGGTCGGGGGCCACAACTGTAGAATGATTGTGTGTGGAGGGCCGCAAGCGTGCGCGCGAAGCGCGGATTTTTTTGGATTCTACAAATGTATTTTGTGTTCAAACACAAAGATCTATGTAGGCCAGGGGTCCTCAACTAGAAATGCTGAAGGTCCACAAATAATAAGTAGTATAAATAAGTTTTGAATAAGACCATGGTCCAGTCTCATGCGCGCGCAAATACAATTGCGGGTCGCGGGCCCCATGGGGTGGGGCTTCCCCCCTCGCCCCCCACCCCTAGAAACAACTATGGCTGATTACTGTCATTATGATAATCTAGCACTTTATATATCGCGCACATCATACCTGTAACTTTCTCTCTTAAAAAAAAAAAAAAAAAAAAAAAGTTTTTTTTTTTTTTTTTTTTTTTTTTAATTATTATTCCAAGGGCCACTAGGGGGCGCTCCGCGGGCCGCATTTGGCCCGCGGGCCGCCAGTTGAATAGCCCTGCCCTAAACCCTAACACACAGACAGGGACACTCACCAGGTGCCTCTGCAGACACTTGAGGCTCTTGAGGTACTTGAGGCAGAATTCACAGAGGTAGAGGATGGGCAGGGCGGTCAGCTCCTGGGGGTAGGGGGAGAAGTACCAGGGCTTGAGGCGGTGCCGGCCCAGCTCCATGCAGTCGATGTTCTTCATGCGCGTCACGATGTCGTCGTGGCTGCGGTCCGACACCAGGGAGCCCGTCATGCGCGGCGCCGTGGGGATGCCGTCCGAGCTGTCCTGGGAGTCCTGACAGAGAGGGACGGGTTCTTAACCCATTCTGACCTGAGATCAGATTCTATAAACGTCTTCTACATCCTGGACAGTTTTCTGATAAAGCTATGTTTCTGTGTCTGTCGTTCTTCGATTTTTCAAAAAATAGCAGACCTACAAGCTCGTATCGCGCCACTCGGTGGCGCGATATGAGCTTGTAGGTCTGCTATTTTTAAATAGCTAAAGCATAACATGATGCCGACACCAAAACGGGTTCCCGTTCAGAATGGGTTAAAGGGATGTACCTTGTTCTATAGTAAAGTGTTATTTTTTTTAATATATTTTTTATCACACGATTTTTTGTAACCAATTTTTCACCCCTGTGTCGATCATCTAATGTGATCCTGGCTCTACACACCCTCCACCAACCTAGTCCCCATATATGGGGGACAAGGGGAGACCAACCTAGTCCCCATATATGGGGGACAAGGGGAGAGCAACCTAGTCCCCATATATGGGGGACAAGGGGAGACCAACCTAGTCCCCATATATGGGGGACAAGGGGAGAGCAACCTAGTCCCCATATATGGGGGACAAGGGGAGACCAACCTAGTCCCCATATATGGGGGACAAGGGGAGACCAACCTAGTCCCCATATATGGGGGACAAGGGGAGACCAACCTAGTCCCCATATATGGGGGACAAGGGGAGAGCAACCTAGTCCCCATATATGGGGGACAAGGGGAGAGCAACGGACTTGAACTCATGCTTCCTTCATGCCTGAGTGTCCAAGTTGCTCCTTTACACCTGACAGGGGGGAGTTTCCCTGGTTGGACGTAGCGCGTGGAAGGAACACGCTATTCCAACCAGTTCCTTTCCCCTCCATCAGGCGCCCCGGCTGGCCAGGGGGAGGCAGTTTAGAGACCAGGATTACTGCATGTTTTTTGTGAGGGTACCTACCCTAGGGGACACGGGGAGAACATGCAAACTCCACACAGAAAGGCCCTTTCGCCAACCCCCGCCTCGCGTATGGGCACTGATGACGCGGAGGAGGAAACATGCCGCCAGCACCCACAGCGTCCCGAGCGGGAATTGAACCCAGGACCTTCTAGCTGTGAGGCGACAGCACTACCAACTGTGCCACCGTGCCCCCTATAGTAAAGTGTTAGTGCAGAGGGGGACCTTTTAAAGGGACGTACCTCGTCGGTGCAGAGGGGGACCTTTTAAAGGGACGTACCTCGTCGGTGCAGAGGGGGACCTTTTAAAGGGACGTACCTCGTCGGTGCAGAGGGGGACCTTTTAAAGGGACGTACCTCGTCGGTGCAGAGGGGGACCTTTTAAAGGGACGTGCCTCGTCGGTGCAGAGGGGGACCTTTTAAAGGGACGTGCCTCG
This sequence comes from Protomyctophum parallelum, assembly GCF_964188405.1. Classification (NCBI taxonomy): domain Eukaryota; kingdom Metazoa; phylum Chordata; class Actinopteri; order Myctophiformes; family Myctophidae; genus Protomyctophum; species Protomyctophum parallelum. The sequence continues at coordinate 107,201,236 of NC_139697.1, read as the reverse complement.
TCGGTGCAGAGGGGGACCTTTTAAAGGGACGTGCCTCGTCGGTGCAGAGGGGGACCTTTTAAAGGGACGTACCTCGTCGGTGCAGAGGGGGACCTTTTAAAGGGACGTACCTCGTCGGTGCAGAGGGGGACCTTTTAAAGGGACGTGCCTCGTCGGTGCAGAGGGGGACCTTTTAAAGGGACGTACCTCGTCGGTGCCGCCGCAGTTGGCCTTCCTCTTGCGTCCGGGCTGCGAGGGGAGGAGGCGACGTGCAGTTCCATTCTGCTGCTGTAGGGGGAGACAGAGAGACGTCACATGAGGAGTGCTTCTCAACCACTGACTCCAGGTCCAGTTTATTCTTACCGTAGTGAGTGATGCCAGCGGGTCCAGGCCCAGGTCTTACCTCTCTCTCTATGTGTTTATATGATGTGTAGTGACTCCAGGTCCACTTTATTCTTACCGTAGTGAGTGATGCCAGCGGGTCCAGGCCCAGGTCTTCCCTCTCTCTCTCTCTGTGTTTATATGATGTGTAGTGACTCCAGGTCCAGTTTATTCTTACCGTAGTGAGTGATGCCAGCGGGTCCAGGCCCAGGTCTTCCCTCTCTCTCTTGGTGCCGAAGGCCTCTCTGACGACGGGGAACACGGAGGCCTGAGACGCCTCGGCCGAGCCGGGAAGACACGGAACGGAGCTGACCGCCTGGGAGGGGAGTGGCGCCGGACCGGAGTCCGCCTTACGCTTCTGGAGGGAGGAGGGGTACACATTAAACCCTTCTGGAGGGAGGAGGGGTACACATTAAACCCTTCTGACCGGGAACCCATTTTGGTGTCAGCATCATGTTATGCTTTAGCTATTTAAAAATAGCAGATCTACAAGCTCGTATCGCGCCACCGAGTGGCGCGATACGAGCTTGTAGGTCTGCTATTTTTGAAAACGACTGACATTTTTAGAATCTGATCTCAGGTCAGAATGGGTTAATCAGACCAGTGTGTGTCCAGTGGAAACCTCGTATGAATCTGATCTCAGGTCAGAATGGGTTAAACCCTTCTGGAGGGAGGAGGGTACACATTAAACCCTTCTGGAGGGAGGAGGGTACACATTAAACCCTTCTGGAGGGAGGAGGGTACACATTAAACCCTTCTGGAGGGAGGAGGGTACACATTAGACCCTTCTGGAGGGAGGAGGGTACACATTAAACCCTTCTGGAGGGAGGAGGGTACACATTAAACCCTTCTGGAGGACCCAGAGGTACACATTAAACCCTTCTGGAGGGAGGAGGGTACACATTAAACCCTTCTGGAGGGAGGAGGGTACACATTAAACCCTTCTGGAGGGAGGAGGGTACACATTAAACCCTTCTGGACGACCCAGGGGTACACATTAAACCCTTCTGGAGGACCCAGGGGTACACATTAAACCCTTCTGGAGGACCCAGGGGTACACATTAAACCCTTCTGGAGGGAGGAGGGAACACATTAAACCCTTCTGGAGGGAGGAGGGTACACATTAAACCCTTCTGGAGGGAGGAGGGTACACATTAAACCCTTCTGGAGGGAGGAGGGTACACATTAAACCCTTCTGGAGGGAGGAGGGTACACATTAAACCCTTCTGGAGGGAGGAGGGTACACATTAAACCCTTCTGGAGGACCCAGAGGTACACATTAAACCCTTCTGGAGGGAGGAGGGTACACATTAAACCCTTCTGGAGGGAGGAGGGTACACATTAAACCCTTCTGGAGGACCCAGAGGTACACATTAAACCCTTCTGGAGGGAGGAGGGTACACATTAAACCCTTCTGGAGGACCCAGAGGTACACATTAAACCCTTCTGGAGGGAGGAGGGTACACATTAAACCCTTCTGGAGGGAGGAGGGTACACATTAAACCCTTCTGGAGGGAGGAGGGTACACATTAAACCCTTCTGGAGGGAGGAGGGTACACATTAAACCCTTCTGGAGGGAGGAGGGTACACATTAAACCCTTCTGGAGGGAGGAGGGTACACATTAAACCCTTCTGGAGGGAGGAGGGTACACATTAGACCCTTCTGGAGGGAGGAGGGTACACATTAAACCCTTCTGGACGACCCAGGGGTACACATTAAACCCTTCTGGAGGACCCAGGGGTACACATTAAACCCTTCTGGAGGACCCAGGGGTACACATTAAACCCTTCTGGAGGGAGGAGGGAACACATTAAACCCTTCTGGAGGGAGGAGGGTACACATTAAACCCTTCTGGAGGGAGGAGGGTACACATTAAACCCTTCTGGAGGGAGGAGGGTACACATTAAACCCTTCTGGAGGACCCAGAGGTACACATTAACCCCTTCTGGAGGGAGGAGGGTACACATTAAACCCTTCTGGAGGGAGGAGGGTACACATTAAACCCTTCTGGAGGGAGGAGGGTACACATTAAACCCTTCTGGAGGACCCAGAGGTACACATTAAACCCTTCTGGAGGGAGGAGGGTACACATTAAACCCTTCTGGAGGGAGGAGGGTACACATTAAACCCTTCTGGAGGACCCAGAGGTACACATTAAACCCTTCTGGAGGGAGGAGGGTACACATTAAACCCTTCTGGAGTAGGGCTGTCAGTTCACCTCTATGATCCAATTCGAATTTCATTGCTTCATTATTTGTAATTTTCGAAAATATTCGAATATTTACATTGTTTATTTTAGCTCATATTTAGCCTATAATAATACACAGAATATAATACGATGCATGTTCCCTTCCAAACGACAAAGCAGTACTTTCAGCACACGTAATAATGGTTTTCACGGCACAAAATAGCGTTTAAACTGTTTTATTGAGCACAGTGCACTCAGCACGGTAAGATTGTTGTCTGTCTATAGTGCAAATGCATTTTACAGTGAACGTGAAACGTAAAATGACAGGCCTAGCGCGAGACCCACCGAATGCTTGTGTTTCCACGGACATATACCGCGGGCTTGTCAGCGGCGGTACCGCGAGGCCACGGGGCCTAGAACGCACGAAAATCGAGCCTCCGAAAATATTTTCGAGACATTTCGACGTTTTTGACCGCGTGCTCAGCCTTTGCAATCGGGGCCCTTCTCAGCTTCGTGTAGCTGGCTAGTCTCCGCTCATTTATCACCGGGCCACTAAGCCGTCTCTATTACGGTCGCGAGGCCACGGGGTCCAGAACCCGGCCCACATTCGCTCGAGACGTGAACGTGCACGTTTTCACATCCAGTGGAAGCGGCCGGGGAGATTTCACAGCGGTAGATTCGTTACTCAATACATTTAGTGAGCGGATAAAATAACATAAAACAAAATAAAAATATTAAATAGAATTAATAAATGATAAAAGCTCCATTCGAATGGCAATTTTAGCTTTCGAATATATATATATATTTTAATATTCGAATTTCTTTCATATTATGAAATTCGTTCTGACAGCCCTATTCTGGAGGGAGGAGGGACCCAAAAGGTACACATTAACCCATTTAGGCCTGACGTCGAAAAAAAAAAAAAAAAAAGTATTCTAAATCCTGACAGTTTCTATATCAGTGGTGCTCAATATTCCATGTCAAGGACCCCCAGAATTATCTGTATTTGGTCGCGGCCCCTCATCTGAAAGTATGTTGTACAGGAACCCCCCCAGAAGCAAAGATTTGAGTTAAAAAACGCTCACTACAGTGGAGAGGTCAATAGATCTATAGATAATGACCTGGTCAGTACTACAGTGGAGAGGTCAGTAGATCTATAGATAATGATCTGGTCAGTACTACAGTGGAGAGGTCAGTAGATCTATAGATAATGATCTGATCAGTACCTGAAAAGTATTACATTTCAGATCTATAAGCTCACACCACGTCGTTGTCACGCTGTGAGCTCATTGGCCATCCTCAGACCAGATCTATAAGCTCACACCACGTCGTTGTCACGCTGTGAGCTCATTGGCCATATTCAGACCGCAGCCATCTTGCCAGCAGGTGCTGCTTCCCACACAGAAAAGTCCTCTCTAATTATATTAACCCATTCTGACCTGAGATCAGATTCTAAAAACGTCTTCTACATCCTGACAGTTTTCTGAAAAAGCTATGTTTCTATGTCAGTCGTTCTTCGATTTTTTCAAAGATAGCAGACCTACAAGCTCGTAAGCGCGCCACTCGGTGGCGAATATATATTCAGGTCTGAACGCAAGCTTATCCGACACAAATTAACTATTCTAAAACGGGTAGTCCCAATACTTGATTCTGATTGGCTGGTTACCGTCACGTGACCGGTGTAAATTCCACCGATAACCCACTCCTTCAATCACTGGGACTACTTGCCGAGCAAAACAAGGAAGTGATGTGGCTCGCTCTGGTGGCGCAAAGCGTAGCTACATTTGTATGTACCCCAATTTGGGGTATGTGGGGGGGGGGGGGTATTAATACCACGCTATACAAAGAAAGAAATGGTGCTACCTAATTTGTGGTGGCGCTACCAACTGAAAAGGTAGGTGGTAAGGAAAGGAAAGGTACCATGTTTACCCAGGGTAACTGGACTAAGGAAAGGAAAGGTACCATGTTTACCCAGGGTAACTGGACTAAGGAAAGGAAAGGTACTATGTTTACCCAGGGTAACTGGACTAAGGAAAGGAAAGGTACTATGTTTACCCAGGGTAACTGGACTAAGGAAAGGAAAGGTACTATGTTTACCCAGGGTAACTGGACTAAGGAAAGGAAAGGTACTATGTTTACCCAGGGTAACTGGACTAAGGAAAGGAAAGGTACTATGTTTACCCAGGGTAACTGGACTAAGGAAAGGAAAGGTACTATGTTTACCCAGGGTAACTGGACTAAGGAAAGGAAAGGTACTATGTTTACCCAGGGTAACTGGACTAAGGAAAGGAAAGGTACTATGTTTACCCAGGGTAACTGGACTAAGGAAAGGAAAGGTACCATGTTTACCCAGGGTAACTGGACTAAGGAAAGGAAAGGTACTATGTTTACCCAGGGTAACTGGACTAAGGAAAGGAAAGGTACTATGTTTACCCAGGGTAACTGGACTAAGGAAAGGAAAGGTACTATGTTTACCCAGGGTAACTGGACTAAGGAAAGGAAAGGTACTGTGTTTACCCAGGGTAACTGGACTAAGGAAAAGAGGTACCACGTTTACCCAGGGTAACTGGACTAAGGAAAGGAAAGGTACTATGTTTACCCAGGGTAACTGGACTAAGGAAAGGAAAGGTACTATGTTTACCCAGGGTAACTGGACTAAGGAAAGGAAAGGTACTATGTTTACCCAGGGTATCTGGACTAAGGAAAGGAAAGGTACTATGTTTACCCAGGGTAACTGGACTAAGGAAAGGAAAGGTACTATGTTTACCCAGGGTAACTGGACTAAGGAAAGGAAAGGTACTATGTTTACCCAGGGTAACTGGACTAAGGAAAGGAAAGGTACTATGTTTACCCAGGGTAACTGGACTAAGGAAAGGAAAGGTACTATGTTTACCCAGGGTAACTGGACTAAGGAAAGGAAAGGTACTATGTTTACCCAGGGTAACTGGACTAAGGAAAGGAAAGGTACTATGTTTACCCAGGGTAACTGGACTAAGGAAAGGAAAGGTACTATGTTTACCCAGGGTATCTGGACTAAGGAAAAGAGGTACCACGTTTACCCAGGGTAACTGGACTAAGGAAAGGAAAGGTACTATGTTTACCCAGGGTAACTGGACTAAGGAAAGGAAAGGTACTATGTTTACCCAGGGTAACTGGACTAAGGAAAGGAAAGGTACTATGTTTACCCAGGGTAACTGGACTAAGGAAAGGAAAGGTACTATGTTTACCCAGGGTAACTGGACTAAGGAAAGGAAAGGTACCATGTTTACCCAGGGTAACTGGACTAAGGAAAGGAAAGGTACTATGTTTACCCAGGGTAACTGGACTAAGGAAAGGAAAGGTACTATGTTTACCCAGGGTAACTGGACTAAGGGAAGGAAAGGTACTATGTTTACCCAGGGTAACTGGACTAAGGAAAGGAAAGGTACTATGTTTACCCAGGGTAACTGGACTAAGGAAAGGAAAGGTACTATGTTTACCCAGGGTAACTGGACTAAGGAAAGGAAAGGTACTATGTTTACCCAGGGTAACTGGACTAAGGAAAGGAAAGGTACTATGTTTACCCAGGGTAACTGGACTAAGGAAAGGAAAGGTACCATGTTTACCCAGGGTAACTGGACTAAGGAAAGGAAAGGTACTATGTTTACCCAGGGTAACTGGACTAAGGAAAGGAAAGGTACTATGTTTACCCAGGGTAACTGGACTAAGGAAAGGAAAGGTACTATGTTTACCCAGGGTAACTGGACTAAGCTCAATAACTTGTTTACAGCCAGGCCCTGCTCATAAAACATTTCATTTCATGTGTTGTGAGCTTATAGATCGGCGTTGTGAGCTTATAGATCGGCGTTGTGAGCTTATAGATCGGCGTTGTGAGCTTATAGATCGGCGTTGTGAGCTTATAGACTATAGACTAAATTAATTTAATGTGGAAGGCCCTACCAACAGACATCCATGACTGACGACTTTAATCCATGTTATTATACAGTATGTGGAAGTAAACGATCAGGAAAATATAACTTATTTCCACAACTTGTAGAAACCGATGGTAGATGATAATGATAATGATAATGATATTGATATTGATATTGATATTGATATTGATATTGATATTGATAATGATAATAATATTAATTACCGGGGTGGGGAGGGTCTTGCCTCTAGAGGGAGCAGTAGTCGACTGTAGTTTCTGAAAAGAAGAGGAGGAGTTAACCCACATTCATGAAGCCAGGATTATTAAAGCCTGGTTTATTAAAGCCAGGTTTATTAAAGACAGGTTTATTAAAGCCAGGTTTATTAAAGCCTGGTTTATTAAAGACAGGTTTATTAAAGCCAGGATTATTAAAGCCTGGTTTATTAAAGACAGGTTTATTAAAGACAGGTTTATTAAAGCCAGGTTTATTAAAGCCAGGATTATTAAAGCCTGGTTTATTAAAGCCTGGTTTATTAAAGACAGGTTTATTAAAGCCAGGTTTATTAAAGACAGGATTATTAAAGCCAGGTTTATTAAAGCCAGGTTTATTAAAGACAGGATTATCATCACTAGAGCTGTACGTTAGAGCTGGGATACCCGACCGAAAACCGTCGGGTCCCATGGGTACCCGACGGGTCGGGCTAGGGTAAGGCTCATTATCATAATTGGTGGTCGGGCTTCGGTTCGGGCCAGTTGATATATAGAAAATAAAGTGTAAATATGAATAAAAACGATCCGACTAGTCTGTCTCTCTGTGTTTCCTGGTTAACCAGGACGCATGGTGCACTTTAGAGTAGCCTTTATATTAAGGTGGTGCAGCGTGACAATGCTCTGTCTGCATTAAGCAGCAGCACAGCTTTCAACAACGCAAGCTTGCAACGCACATGCTGCAAGCAGCAGCAGCGAACGTAAACCCATGTGAAATTGTGAACCTCAGTCCCTACGCTAATTCTGTAGGTCTGAAGCTACAGAATGAGCGTATAGCACTGAGGTTACATTATATGGGGCGCAGCTGGAAGAACCACTGAAGAGAGGAGGACGGCGTTAGCCTAGGTTGAACTCACCCACGGCCTCCTCCTCCATGACAACATGTAAACCGCGATTTTTGGATTAATATAAATAGTTTGATTTATTAGATGTTGAACAGTGAAGAGTTGAGTAGTTACTCGATCCTGCCCCAAATGGACCATCGCAAATTAGGCTACCAATAATGGCCTCCCGCTGGCGCGGATTGTTTGATTGAATAGCAGTTTGCAACTTTGCACGAACAAGCTGTGTGGATTAAATATTGCCAATGCAGAGTTGCCGATGTCAAATCAATCATCAATGCTGGTAAAACTGCAGGAGTGTGTGTGTGTGTGTGTGTGTGTGTGTGTGTGTGTGTGTGTGTGTGTGTGTGTGTGTGTGTGTGTGTGTGTGTGTGTGTGTGTGTGTGTGTGTGTGTGTGTGTGTGTGTGCACTGTGCTTTGTTGTGTGCACGGCGTGTCAGTTATACTATAGCTATTTATTAATCAACGACGGCTATAGATATAAAATGGACCCCTTTCATGGTAGCCTCGGTCCCAGGCTTACTTATCTGCGAAAAGAAAAGCCTGGTCACAACCTAAGGCAGAGAAGCTATCAGCGGTTGTATCCTCCGGAACAGCCGTCGAATGTATTTCCCCCGGATACGATATTTTCCCGACAAATCACAACACTTGTTTCATTCGCGGAGAATGTAAACTGATTTGTAAAGCATCAACGATTTCACTTCCGCTAAAATCCCGTAACTTCCGCTGATAGTCTTTTCAGCTTAGGTCTTGCCCAGGGTGCTTTCATGGTATAATTTACAAGACATAGTGTGGCATAATATGTCTAAAGGTAGCAGCCAGGCAAAGCTGTATGCTGTCAGTGTAAATTAAAGTGCCTTCCTCAAAGAAAAATGTAGGGGGAAAAAGTGTCGGGTATCGGGCACGGGCCGGGCGCATATATTAATAATTAAGGTCGGGCTCGGTTCGGTTCGGACACAAAGCTGTCGGTGTCGGGCTCGGTTCGGACACAAAGCTGTCGGGCTCGGTTCGGTTCGGACACAAAGCTGTCGGTGTCGGGCTCGGTTCGGTTCGGACACAAAGCTGTCGGTGTCGGGCTTGGTTCGGACACAAAGCTGTCGGGCTCGGTTCGGTTCGGACACAAAGCTGTCGGTGTCGGGCTTGGTTCGGACACAAAGCTGTCGGTGTCGGGCTCGGTTCGGTTCGGACACAAAGCTGTCGGTGTCGGGCTTGGTTCGGACACAAAGCTGTCGGGCTCGGTTCGGTTCGGACACAAAGCTGTCGGTGTCGGGCTCGGTTCGGACACAAAGCTGTCGGTGTCGGGCTCGGTTCGGTTCGGACACAAAGCTGTCGGTGTCGGGCTCGGTTCGGTTCGGACACAAAGCTGTCGGTGTCGGGCTCGGTTCGGGCTGTATAAAGTCGGCCCGATCCCAGCTCTACTGTAGGTCCCCGTCGGCCACCGGCCTACTGGAGAGCGATGCAACTTGGGAACCTAATAATACCCGTCGTCAACAGCACCCGTTTTAACTGTCTGTCTGTGTCCCTTTACACGTGCCGTAAAGTTGAGCCGACAGCCACAGGTCTGCTCTGTTCTGAGCGGTGAGCGCTCTTCTCTTCTCGTGAAGAAAGCAGGACAGAGTTGTCAAATAAATCGCGCTGTCATTCATACTGTATTAATTCTCCGACCCGACATTAAAATACGGAACAACGTGCGTCCCGTATCAGTTCTTTACGGGGCTCGTGACGGGCTGCAGACACAGAGTTGGGACTACTAGCCGATAGCGACGCTGCTCCTTCAGTTTAGTTGTTTACAAAATAAAGTTCATTTTTTAATATTGGGATTTGATCATTGATGCAAATTCTAAACATATGGATGCAGCTGCAGAAGTTGTGTTGCTTAAAGGAATGCATAGTTGCGTTCTCCTCAACTGCTGCGCAGCAACAACAACAATATAAAAATATATTTAAAAAAAAAAGGAAAAAAGTCGTTTGACACGTCGATTTTCAGCCTCGATTCGTCGATTGGCCAAATATGAGTCGTTTGGCATCCCTAGTATATGGAGATATTTTACTCATGATCAGAGCTTCCGTTGCTCCAGACTGTACGACGGAAGCATTTATATTTTACTCATGATCAGAGCTTCCGTTGCTCCAGACTGTACGACGGAAGCATTTATATTTCACTCATGATCAGAGCTTCCGTTGCTCCAGACTGTACGACGGAAGCATTTATATTTTACTCATGATCAGAGCTTCCGTTGCTCCAGACTGTATGACGGAAGCATTTATATTTTACTCATGATCAGAGCTTCCGTTGATCCAGACTGTACGACGGAAGCATTTATATTTTACTCATGATCAGAGCTTCCGTTGCTCCAGACTGTATGACGGAAGCATTTATATTTTACTCATGATCAGAGCTTCCGTTGCTCCAGACTGTATGACGGAAGCATTTATATTTTACTCATGATCAGAGCTTCCATTGCTCCAGACTGTATGACGGAAGCATTTATATTTTACTCATGATCAGAGCTTCCATTGCTCCAGACTGTACGACGGAAGCATTTATATTTTACTCATGATCAGAGCTTCCGTTGCTCCAGACTGTATGACGGAAGCATTTATATTTTACTCATGATCAGAGCTTCCATTGCTCCAGACTGTACGACGGAAGCATTTATATTTTACTCATGATCAGAGCTTCCGTTGCTCCCATAGACTGTAAATAAATATGGACAAAGCGTTCCCCGGGTCTAACATGGACGTAAAATGAAGCCTGTTATTCCTGCACTGTAAGTCGCCATCTTTCTAGATCCGTTTGGGCCCAGCTGAGCCATTGGCTGGCTCCGTTTAGGCCCAGCTGGCCATTGGCTGCCCAGACAACGAGGCGGGACTTCCCCCCTTCTTCTCCGTTGGTTTTTATTTTGACTCGAGTGGGTGGGGACTCCCGATCATAGACTGTAACGGTAGCCACGCCCCTCAGAACATACGCGACTTTATGATCATTTTTTTTATAAATGGGACCATAATTTTCCAAAAAGAATATTATGACATTAGAAATGAGACTTTAAACTAGTGACTGGAAGCAGAAAGTATTCATGACCATGTTTATTAAGGTAATACAGTCTAGGTGAAGTTGGGCCCAAATACATGGACTTCTATGGGGCTATGGGTTTTTTTTGGGTCCAGTGACAGCGCCACAACAGGCCATTATATGAACTTTCAGGAGTTTCAGGCTTCACAAAATATCTGTCTGACTGCCCCCCTGGTTGCTCCAGACTGTATGACGGAAGCATTTATATTTCACTAGTTATCAGAGCTTCCGTTGCTCCAGACTGTATGACAGTATGGTTAGGGGGTTAGGGGGTTAGGGGTTAGGGGGTTAGGGGTTAGTGCTCTTACCAGGTCCCGGTCAGGAGAGCCCGGCCTGGACTCTGACAGGCCGTTCTTGGTGGGCGTCTTGGCTTCCTTCTTGGGGAACTGGAGCTTCTTGGTGTCCAGACGGTCCGGAGTGACCCACTCATCCAGGCGCTTGTTGACTGGAACACAGAACACAGCCCTGTAGTACCCAGTATGACCAGTAGAAGGCAGTAGAGACCCACACAGCCCTGTAGTACCCAGTATGACCAGTACTGTCACTGTACTGTACTGCCAGCACCCAAAATCATTATATAATAGTTAATGTGTTTGTGTGCGCATGTTAGGCTGCGCAACAGTGACAGCTGGTGGTGAAAACCGACCAAACGCTATTTTGCTCGGACACAGCCAGCCAGGGACCCAGTCAGAGACACACATAGAAATAACGTTGAGCGGTGGTGAGTAAAAACAGAGAGAAGGGCTGGAGCGGTGGCGGTGGTTTGCTCTTCACCGCGGCTTGTGACGTCATGTTGTAGTTCGGTGGTCACCCCACCACCGAAAATCCAAACTATGTATGAGCCTTTACAGTCAATGTAGTGGACATAGTATTAGTAAAGTATACACTTACAGTCAATGTAGTGGACATAGTATTAGTAAAGTATACACTTACAGTCAATGTAGTGGACATAGTATTAGTAAAGTATACACTTACAGTCAATGTAGTGGACATAGTATTAGTAAAGTATACACTTACAGTCAATGTAGTGGACATAGTATTAGTAAAGTATACACTTACAGTCAATGTAGTGGACATAGTATTAGTAAAGTATACACTTACAGTCAATGTAGTGCACATAGTATTAGTAAAGTATACACTTACAGTCAATGAAGTGGACATAGTATTAGTAAAGTATACACTTACAGTCAATGTAGTGCACATAGTAGACCTTCCTTCCAGGGATGTCCTTCACACTCAGAATTTCAGCCAACGCTGAAAAAACAAACAAAGACAAACTGAAATCAGCAGCAGTTTAAAATATCATATATACCATATATACTAAAATATAGATATTAGTCTACCAATTAGTCTGCCCAAATATGTCCCAAACCGCCCCCTAAGGTCTTCCACTGCTGGCCTGCTCGCTTTGCCTAAAAACATGGCAACAATAAAATACGGGGAAGCAGCTTTTTGCTTCTACGGGCCGACGGCGTGGAACAAACTCCCACTGTACCTTCGACAGGCAGCCTCTGTAGTTTATCAAACTCCCACTGTACCTTCGACAGGCAGCCTCTGTAGTTTAACAAACTCCCACTGTACCTTCGACAGGCAGCCTCTGTAGTTTATCAAACTCCCACTGTACCTTCGACAGGCAGCCTCTGTAGTTTAACAAACTCCCACTGTACCTTCGACAGGCAGCCTCTGTAGTTTAACAAACTCCCACTGTACCTTCGACAGGCAGTCTCTGTAGTTTAATAACACTGTACCTTCGACAGGCAGCCTCTGTAGTTTAATAACACTGTACCTTCGACAGGCAGCCTCTGTAGTTTAATAACACTGTACCTTCGACAGGCAGCCTCTGTAGTTTAATAACACTGTACCTTCGACAGGCAGCCTCTGTAGTTTAATAACACTGTACCTTCGACAGGCAGCCTCTGTAGTTTAACACATTGAGTACGCCGACTGCCTTCAAAATATAGGCTATAGAATACCGGAGGTGTCTGATCGCTTTTACTTTGAAAGCCATGAACCGGAAACACTTTCCTAAAAAAGTTGACTTTACAAAGTGACCTCAACATCCCCGATCATCTTAATATATTGTTTTACGCTCCAAAAAGCGTTCATATTTTGCGGGAGAGACGGATGAGGAGCAGAAAATAAGCGCCAGCATATCGCTCTATTCATCACCACGGAGAGCGCCCTGGATTAGGAGCTACGAGTCATTCTTTCCGTCTCGCTAACGTGGGAGTCAATAACAAGCTAATAGTTGCACTGAGCGTTAGCATACGGCAGAGGGAAGCAAAGTGCCAAAAAAAATAATAGGAAAATTCTGAATATTCTTGCGTCGCTGGGACGTCGCTAGGACGTCGCTAGGACGTCCTCACACGTCATTGAGACTATATGATCGGGTATCCTATGACGTGCTCACACGTGTTTTGTACTGTAAGTGTTAATAACACTGTACCTTCGACAGGCAGCCTCTGTAGTTTAATAACACTGTACCTTCGACAGGCAGCCTCTGTAGTTTAATAACACTGTACCTTCGACAGGCAGCCTCTGTAGTTTAATAACACTGTACCTTCGACAGGCAGCCTCTGTAGTTTAATAACACTGTACCTTCGACAGGCAGCCTCTGTAGTTTAATAACACTGTACCTTAGACAGGCAGCCTCTGTAGTTTAATAACACTGTACCTTCGACAGGCAGCCTCTGTAGTTTAATAACACTGTACCTTCGACAGGCAGCCTCTGTAGTTTAATAACACTCTACCTTCGACAGACAGCCTCTGTAGTTTAATAACACTGTACCTTCGACAGGCAGCCTCTGTAGTTTAATAACACTCTACCTTCGACAGACAGCCTCAGTAGACATTTTTAAAGCACAGCTTAAGACCCACTTCTACACTCTTGCTTTTAATTGATCTTTTAAATTCCTTTATTATTCGTTATTCATGTCCTCACTGTATTGCATTACTGCTACTATTTTTTTATGTTCATGCCTTGCTTTTCTTTTCTTTTATTCTCCATTGTTCTGTAAAGCACTTTGAGCTGCATTTCATGTCATGAAATGTGCTACAAATAAAGTTGTATTATTATTATTATTATTATTATTAATTAGGCATGTTAACGACTTTCTCAACTCACAATACCATTTGAATCAGACACTAGGGTCACACTCAATTATTTTCCAGACAAATTACAGATTGTTTTTTTTTTCTCTCTTACACAAATTCAGTATTTATCTTTTGTTTTCTCTTATCCTAATCTAATCTATTCTCTACAAAGACCCTGTATTTTTGGGCTGTGTTTTGCATCGTGATACATTCATATCTATCTATCTATCTATCTATCTATCTATCTATCTATCTATCTATCTATCTATCTATCTATCTATCTATCTATCTATCTATCTATCTATCTATCTATCTATCTATCTATCTATCTATCTATCTATCTATCTATCTATCTATCTATCTATCTATCTATCTATCTATCTATCTATCTATCCATCCATCCATCCATCCATCCATCCATCCATCCATCCATCCATCCATCCATCCATCCATCCATCCATCCATCCATCCATCCATCCATCCATCCATCCATCCATCCATCCATCCATCCATCCATCCATCCATCCATCCATCCATCCATCCATCCATCCATCCATCCATCCATCCATCCATCCATCCATCCATCCATCCATCCATCCATCCATCCATCCATCCATCCATCCATCCATCCATCCATCCATCCATCCATCCATCCATCCATCCATCCATCCATCCATCCATCCATCCATCCATCCATCCATCCATCCATCCATCCATCTAATCTATAGCGAAACATTCATTAACTTGATTTAAATTGTCACCAGTTTGAATCGATTGTAATAAATGTATGATAAATGGTTACATGCCTACTAGCAAACGTGTGTAAAAATAAATATATATAGATATTAAATAAAGTTACATTTCACATTTACGGCAAATCTCAAAGGCCCTAAACATCTGACCGTTGATGCTGGGTCAGCATGGTGCACGCACACACACACAGCCATGTGCATGGTGCACGCACACACACACACAGCCATGTGCATGGTGCACGCACACACACACACAGCCATGTGCATGGTGCACGCACACACACACACAGCCATGTGCATGGTGCACGCACACACACACACACAGCCATGTGCATGGTGCACGCACACACACACACACACACACAGCCATGTGCATGGTGCACGCACACACAGCCATGTGCATGGTGCACGCACGCACGCACACACACACACACACACACACACACAGCTATGTGCATGGTGCACGCACGCACACACACAAGCAGCCATGTGCATGGTGCACGCACGCACACACACACACACACACAGCCATGTGCATGGTGCACGCACGCACACACACACACACACACAGCCATGTGCATGGTGCACGCACACACAGCCATGTGCATGGTGCACGCACGCACGCACACACACACACACACACACACACACAGCTATGTGCATGGTGCACGCACGCACACACACAAGCAGCCATGTGCATGGTGCACGCACGCACACACACACACACACACAGCCATGTGCATGGTGCACGCACACACAGCCATGTGCATGGTGCACGCACGCACACACACACACACACACACACAGCTATGTGCATGGTGCACGCACGCACACACACAAGCAGCCATGTGCATGGTGCACGCACGCACACACACACACACACACAGCCATGTGCATGGTGCACGCACGCACACACACACACACACACACAGCCATGTGCATGGTGCACGCACGCACACACACACACACACACACACAAGCAGCCATGTGCATGGTGCACGCACGCACACACACACACACACACACACACACACAGCCATGTGCATGGTGCACGCACACACACACACACAGCCTTGTGCATGGTGCACGCACGCACACACACACACACACACACTCTGTCAAGTGCATACTTGCTTGTTGCACACTAGTAGGCCATAGTGCAAGCACTTTCGACCGCTACAAACTGTTAAATCTCAGTTTCTCTGTGAAGGAACTGTTAACTGTGAGTGGACGACACCATTAAGCATTACACTTGTTTACAAGAGGGTCCACCTTGTTCAATTCATCAAAACATTTAGAGACGTACAAATAGACACTTCTTATATAGCCAAAAAAAAGAGAAGAGGAATTCATCATAGCTCTTGCTGCTTTTGATGAATTGAACATGGTGGACCCTCTTGTAAACAAGTGTAACGCTAGTTTATTGAGTCGTCCACTCACAGTTAACAGTCTTTGTATTGAGTTGTGCTTGAAATGTAGCCTACTGGAATTCAATCAATAAAGCTATGATCAGGATGTGCAACAAACCATGTGCAACCCAGATTCTGCACAAACAAGGGACTAAATTCCTTTCGCTGCCATGCCACAAAATGTGGAACGCCCTACCAACAGTCATTAAGACATGTAAATCCCTTGACTCCTTCAAAACCGCTCTCAAAGGGCACCTACGGATGGCTGCAGTTAGAAACTGGCCCCCGTAAAATCTGAATCCACCACCTACCCCCCTTTTCCCCTCACTGTATAGGTTTCTTTTCCCTTTTTACCTCCTTTATGATGAGTTCCTGTTTTGACTATATATAGTTGTGTATATTCGTACATCTCCAATTGTTTTGATTAATTGAAAATGGTGGGCCGTATTGTAAAATAAAAAAGTGTAATGCTTTATGGCGTCGTCCACTCACAGTTAACAGTTGTTGTATTGAGTTGTACTGTAATTCTGCAAACTGTTAATAAATACTTCAATCAATCAAAAGCAGTAAAGCTATGTGTCTGTTCTTTGACTATATAGAAGTGTCTATTTGTACGTCTCTAAATGTTTTGATGAATTGAACATGGTGGACCCTGTTGTAAACAAGTGTAATGCTTAATTGGTTCGTCCACTCACAGTTAACAGTCTCTGTATTGAGTTTGTGCTTGAAATGTACTGTAATTCAGCAAACTGTTAATCAGACCAGTGTGTGTCCAGTGGAAACCTCGTATGAATCTGATCTCAGGTCAGAATGGTTTAATAAATACTTCAATCAATCAATCAATCAATAAAGCTATGTGTCTGTTCTTTGACTATATAGAAGTGTCTATTTGTACGTCTCTAAATGTTTTGATGAATTGAACATGGTGGACCCTCTTGTAAACAAGTGTAATGCTTAATTGGGTCGTCCACTCAGTTAACAGTTTTTGTATTGAGTTTGTGCTTGAAATGTACTGTAATTCTACAAACTGTTAATAAATATTTAAATCAATCAATCAATAAAGCTATGTGTCTTTAACCATGGTTCACAACAACAAACCACCACTAACTCAACCCGTCAGACAATAAACAACAACAAAACAACACGAGCTGTCATTTAAATCATTACTGTTCAACTAAACAACACCAGTGATCACATCACAGTTATATCATCCTCAGTGTCATTATAATAACAACAACAAAGCTGGCGTTAGCACGTTAGCCTAGCCTAGTATCAACACACACACACACACACACACACACACACACACACACACACACACACACACACACACAGCTGCCTAGCATAAACAATAACAACTGACGCTAGCCTCGGCTAACTTAGCATCAAAACACACACACACACACACACACACACACACACACACAGTCACACACACACACACACACACACACACACACACACACACACACACACACACACACACACACACACACACACACACACACACACACACACACACACACACACACACACACACACACACACACACACAGTTAGCCTAGCCTTAGCATTAGCATTGTGATGCTAACTCACGCCACTCGTCTTCGTTCTCCTGGTTCTTCCGGAGGACAGGCAGCCTGCATCCTTCCACCACGTCGCCCTGAGGAGACGTTAATGACGTTAATAACATGTTCGTTGTGTTTGTGTGAGACGTTAATAACATGTGGAAGTGGAACAACAGTCAAACCCACCAGCGTTAAGCTGCCGTCCGCCATTTTCATCCTCCTGCAGTGATGGACTGGAGTCACGTGACCACAATATTGTGTCCGTATAGGAGACGATGTGGTTCTCACAGTGGGGGGTCCGGCCCGTCCGGGGGCCCCTGAGGGAGTCCTAGGGGGTCCGGGGACCCCCAGGGGGTCCCTGAGGGAGTCCTAGGGGGTCCGGGGACCCCCGGGGGTCCTGAGGGAGTCCTAAGGGGTCCGGGAGGAAGTTCCAGGGGGTCCGTGGTCCTTGAGGGAGTCTCAGGGGGGTCCGGGGACCCCCAGGGGTCCCTGAGGGAGTTCCAGGGGGTACGGGGACCCTGCAGGCAGGGGTCCTTCAGGGAGTTCCAGGGGGTCCCCAGCTAAATATAGTTAGGAACCAGCAAATGATGAATTGATGAATTGAACAATGTGGACCCTGTTGTAAACAAGTGTAATGCTTAATTGGGTCGTCCACTCACAGTCTTTGTATTGAGTAAAGTTTGTGCTTGAAATGTACTGTAATTCTGTACTGGCTACTGTACTGTACTGTACTGTACTGTACTGTACTGTACTGTACTGTACTGTACTGTACTGTACTGTACTGTACTGTACTGTACTGTAACTGTTAATAAATATTTCAATCAATCAAAACCCTTATGGCTATGTAACTGAGATATAAGTTGAGCTGCATTTTGTGTTGAACAAACGTGTTTATAAATCCATGTCGTTACACACGTGCATCTCCACTAGATACAATTTACAATTTACAATGTAGGCATTTAGCAGACGCTCTTAATCCAGAGCGATTTACATTAAGCAAGAACAAAAAGCATGGGAATACATCACATAAAAAGCATTTATCATGAAACATGCGTAAACTAAGAACGTAACAGTGGAATATCTATATAAGGATAAAGGGTGCTGGGGTTGCGCCCCGGAAATAGCAGATCTACAAGCTCTCAACGCGTCGCAGCTTGACGCGTTGAGAGCTTGCAGATCTGCTATTTTTCGTTATTTTTGTCCAAAAGTGCCCTTTTACGGGATTTCAGCCCCTGCCCCTCTAACAATTAACAATTAATTCACATCTATTCATTATTAATAGTTATAAATGAAATAAACAACTATAGTTTAATTCACATCAATTCATTATTAATAGTTATAAATGAAATAAACAACTATAGTTTAATTCACATCAATTCATTATTAATAGTTATAAATGAAATAAACAACTATAGTTTAATTCACATCAATTCATTATTAATAGTTAAAAAACGACTAGTTTAATTCACATCCATTCATTAATAATAGTTATAAATTAAATAACGACTAGTTTAATTCACATCCATTCATTGTTAATAGTTATAAATTAAATAACGATTAGTTTAATTCACATCCATTCATTATTAGTAGGTTAATAACTAGTTTAATTCACATCCATTCATTATTAATAGTTATAAATTAAATAACGACTAGTTTAATTCACATCCATTCATTATTAATAGTTATAAATTAAATAACTACTAGTTTAATTCACACCCATTCATTATTAGTAGTTAAATAACTAGTTTAATTCATATCCATTCATTATTAATAGTTATAAATTAAATAACGACTAGTTTAATTCACATCCATTCATTATTAGTAGTTAAATAACTAGTTTAATTCACATCCATTCATTATTAATAGTTATAAATTAAATAACGACTAGTTTAATTCACATCCATTCATTATTAGTAGTTAAATAACTAGTTTAATTCACATCCATTCATTTAAAGTTTATTTTCATTTGAGCACCGTCGTATGACAGAAAATAGCAGATCTACAAGCCCACAACACGTCATGGTTGCAACGCGCTGTGAGCTGGTAGATCATCACATTTGTGCTCCGTCGCAGGACGGCGTCGAGCGCCGAAAATAGCAGATCTACAAGCCCACAACACGTCGTGGATGCAACGCGCTGTGGGTTTGTAGAACTGTTGAGCTGAGCTGAGCTTTGAGCTGCACTGTGATGCAGAATGCAGTGAAAAGTGGGTATTAACGCCATCTGGTGGTGGAATTATACTGACAGAGCTACAATTATACTTCTCCGTCCAACAGTGTTTCACAACAATGTTGTCAAAGGCGCGTGCTCTTTCACCCACTTCCGGTGAATGGTTTACAAAATAAAATCTAATACGACGTGTCAAGTTAATTCTTCAAAAGAACGACGTGTTTCCGCTTTCCTTTCAAAATACAACCGACCCACCGGAAACAGCCGAATTGAGCATGCGCAGTGTGCGTTAATAAAACTAAATAATAATAATAAAATGTATTTATTTATTTGTAGCACCTTTCATGAAATGAAATGAAATGCAGCTCAAAGTTGGAGAAAAAAGAGAAAAGAAAAGAAGGAATAAAACATTAAAATAATAGCAGTAAATAATACAGTGAGGACATTATTAATAATAAGTTAGCTTTAGCTATCGATAGCTTTATGCTATCTTCATGGGTATTAATACGTGTTTAAGTGTTTTATTGTTCTTCTAAAAAATAGAAGATTATTTAACACAAACTTTCGATTCAAATAAAGAAAGTTTTACAACAAATAAAGTGTCTTTTTTACGTCATGAAGACACACAGCTACTAGCTAGCGGCTAGCTGGCTAGCTAGTCTTCTGTGACTCGGCACTGCGGCTGCGCAGTCGTCGAAAACAGCCGAAGTACGAACCCTAAACATCGGCTGTTTTCGACGCGCGTCACCGTCGTACGGATGAAGTACACATGCTGTTTTCGACGCGCGTCACCGTCGTACGGATGAAATACACATGCTGTTTTCGACGCGCGTCACCTTCGTACGGATGAAATACACATCGGCTGTTTTCGACGCGCGTCACCGTCGTACGGATGAAATACACGCTGCCGCATACTGCAGTTGTCTGTTGTCACCACCAGGTGGCATCAGAGACTACATTCTGCTGTATCTGTGCTGTGTTGTATGTTTAGAATGCAGGTTCCCAAAGTGGGGTCCGGGGACCCATAGGGGTCCTTGAGGGAGTTCCAGGGGGTCCCCAGCTAAATGATCGTTTGGAACCAAATGGACCCTTATGGGTCTGTAACTCTGTGTACAGATGGAACCAAATGGACCCGTTATGGAACCAAATATTTGGTTCTATTTCTATTTTCTACACTCTCAGTGTTAAATTAACATTGATTTTACAATATAAATTGGGGGTTCCATAGATAGAAATTGTTTTATTGGTTAAATAAAATATATGCTAAGAATAGTTTAATTCACATCAATTCATTATTAATAGTTAAATAACGACTAGTTTAATTCACATCCATTCATTAATAATAGTTATAGGCCTAAATGAATTAACGACTAGTTTAATTCACATCCATTCATTATTAATAGTTATAAATTAAATAACGACTAGTTTAATTCACATCCATTCATTATTAGTAGGTTAATAACTAGTTTAATTCACATCCATTCATTATTAATAGTTATAAATTAAATAACGACTAGTTTAATTCACATCCATTCATTATTAGTAGTTAAATAACTAGTTTCATTCACATCCATTCATTATTAGTAGTTATAAATTAAATAACGACTAGTTTAATTCACATCCATTCATTATTAATAGTTATAAATGAAATAACTAGTTTAATTCACATCCATTCATTATTAATAGTTATAAATGAAATAACTAGTTTAATTCACATCCATTCATTATTAATGGGGAGAGAGTATGTTTTGCACTCCGTCCGTGTGTGTTATCTAGTTATAGTTATGTAATCACGCCGGATCTGTCATACAGTACATGTAGGCATGTAGCTTAATGTATGACAGTTCATCTTTATAACATTACTAAGCATTATGAATATACTGTTACGTCACAAACTATCATATCCTGGTGGAGACCTGTGTCCCGAGGGGCACTTTTTCTACTTAATACTCATCTGGAGAATTCACTAGTTGAAAATGTAGTCCTCCATTTAGCTGGGTTATTTCCCCATGCAAGTATTCAGCAAAGTTATTTATACAACAAGTTGACAGCGGTAAAACACACCGTCGAAGCTCCGCGGTAAGCAGAACATATATACAGTAAGCCTGTGACATGTTCAAAATATAGACATGAATAACAAAGTCAGTCGGGATCGGGATGTATATTGAGAATTCCACTTAAATGTGAAATACATCCTCTATTGAGAAAACAACAATATATGTAGACAAATATGTAGACACTTCATACATTTGGAAACATATTTTTTATTCAAATCAATATAGTCTTCAGTTCATTTCATATTATTTTAAAACTACAGTTGAATTTCAATGGACTTCAATGGGCTGGCCTGCAGTACACCGTTCTAACGGAGCAGAAGTGGGGGCGCTGTCTCATTTGTAGTCCCCGTGTGTCTCTATTGGACTGAAGCCCCATGAAGTGAACTCTGTCTAGGGCCCTTTCTGAAACCAGTCCCTTGACTTGAAGTGCTCTCGGGAGGTTCCCTCGTCAGGAAGTGCCCCTCCAGCTGAATCCAGTTCCCTTGATTAGGGTGCTGGGTATAAAAAACGGATACACTCGCCCTCCATGTGCAGAAACAGGAAACGGACACCATTTGTTGCCATGGTTACCATCATGCAATTGTGTTACCTGCATGTTATTTTGTTTGTACAGTTATATATTGCATTGCATCGTGTATGTTTGTGTGACATGTGGATTTCATTAATATGGAAAAAGGAAATACAGCGTGACTGTCAAAAAGATCATGTCATATACATCCATGGTGTTTATAAATCATTGTTAAAAGTTGTTTTGTTTGTGTGGTTTCATTTATAGTTTTTTCACGGTGGGGTAAATAAAGAGCCTTTGTGAAGTTGGAGCGTTGTCTATTCTGCATCAGATGAAGATTGTTTAGGAGGAGTTTATTTATCATTTATTTGTGGTGGTTCTTACATTTGTAGGTGGCGGTTTCCATGCGGACAGAGAGCAGGGCTGCACAAGGCAATGGAGTCTAGATCGGCACAGACTCACTCTTGAGGGCTTTATAAGCCACTTCCACTCAAGGCTGCTTGGTTTCGGACGACACTTAATATGGCGCAGCCTCGCGTGAACGCGCATATGGAGGGTAAGTGTGTAGGGCGAGTGGCGAGGAGCTGGTTTCAGAAAGGGGATAGGGCTCTGATTAGGCCTACATGTCAGAACTGGGACTTGTAGTTCACTACACTATAGGGCCTTGTAGTTCACTAAACTATAGGGCATAGCAGGGTGGACCCTGGGTAATCTAAAGGACCGTATTATGACTAGCCATTTAAAAATCAGCATCGTGAGTTTATAGATCTGATATTTTATAAAGATCGGTAAACATTTGGGAAAAAAATAACATTCTGCATAATGAGTATATATACTTTCTACTTTAAGTACATCAATACATACTTTTGTACTTTTACTCAAGTAGGTTTTTATTCTGGACTTTTTAACTTTTACGTAAAAAGAGTATTTATTTCTACCTGGAAATATTGAGGTAGAAATAACAACAGTGGTTCCCAAACCTTTTCATACCAAGGACCCCCATTTGAAAACATATGCCAGGGACCCCCATTTGAAAACATATGCCAGGGACCCCCAT
>NC_139697.1:107157982-107175482 GCF_964188405.1 Protomyctophum parallelum | reverse complement strand
TCATTTAGAGCTAGTCATACGTATACTAAATACATAATCAGTAAAATAAAATAGCAAATTGTGCCTGATCTGCTGGGACCAGAGTATGCGGTGTGTATATGTATGACTAGCTCTCAATGATGACGTAAGAAATATGGTCATTTATGTAATCTGGTCCCAGCAAACCAGGCACAAATCTGCTGTTTTATTTGCATACGCATCAAGTGGTGGGTTGGCTGGCACAGTTTTTGGCGCAAAGTAACCACAGTATACCGCTAATCAACTTACAACTACATACTCTATATAGTATATGTATATGTACACGTATGTCTTACGTCACCTTCATGTCAAGATTAGGCTTTAAACAATTAAATACAAATCCAACTACAGACAGGAAGTATTTTAGATCATGTATATTTTAACAAATGTGAAAGTATTATTACAGAAATTGAAGTTAGAGACACATATTACTCTGATCATGATTTAGTATTAATATCACTATATTCCAAGATGAAATACATTTAAAACAATTGACAATTTAGAATAAATAATAGAATAATTATACTGTATAACATATTTTAATTCAGTTTATATACTTATTTTTTCTTTAAAGAACTAAAAAGGGATCTAGAATATATATCGATAAAACTGTATTTCTTATATAGATAGAAACTTGAACCATACTTAATAATACTAGGTGTTTATATGCATAAAGTAGATAGGTAACAAATAGTTACACCTAATAATTAGACATTTCAAACGTTCCTTCACAGAGATACTGAGATTTGACAGTTTGACAGCGGTCGAAAGTACTTGCGCGCTCTGCTTGCGCACTAGTTGGCCATTTATGGCCTACTAGTGTGCAACAAGCAAGTATGCACTCGACAGAGTGCAGTTCTAGTTATTATTATTATTATTATAATAACTTACATCGTTCTCAGAGGTTCCACAGATGTTACAACATTTACATTCGATGCATTGCCATCGGTAAGTCTTCACTGCAGCCATCATCACTGGAGTGAACTGCAGACACGACGGGTGACCTGCAGAGGGCGCACAAGAGCACAGTAGTGAACCAGAATTGCCTACATGGTAATGAGGCATTGTCTACATGAGGCATTGTACATGCTAATAAGGCATTGCCTTACATGAGGCATTGTCTACATGCTAATGAGGCATTGTCTACATGGTGATGAGGCATTGCCTACATGGTAATGAGGTATATGGTAATGAGGTATATGGTAATAAGGCATTGCCTTACATGAGGCATTGTCTACATGCTAATGAGGCATTGCCTACATGCTAATGAGGCATTGCCTACATGCTAATGAGGTATATGGTAATGAGGTATTGCCTACCTGATCGTCCACAGTCGGAGCAGGACACCAGCTGCTCTGATTGGCCGGTCTTCAGGTTGTTGTCAGAGTCTCCCAGACAGAAGTCACAGTATCTGTTAGGAAGAGCCAGACCATCTGGGCCTCTCCCTGGGCGAGAGACATAGACAATACATTACATACCAGAGAGAGAGAGACCATCTGGGCCTCTCCCTGGGCGAGAGACATAGACAATACATTTACATACCAGAGAGAGAGAGACCATCTGTAAAACAACTGCCCTTTTACCCGTCTGTAAAACAACTGCCCTTTTACCCGTCTGTAAAACAACTGCCCTTTTACATGTCTGTAAAACAACTGCCCTTTTACCCGTCTGCAAAACAACTGCCCTTTTACCCGTCTGTAAAACAACTGCCCTTTTACCCGTCTGTAAAGCAACAACTGCCCTTTTACCCGTCTGTAAAACAACTGCCCTTTTACCCGTCTGTAAAACAACTGCCCTTTTACCCGTCTGTAAAACAACTGCCCTTTTACCCGTCTGTAAAACAACTGCCCTTTTACACGTCTGTAAAACAACTGCCCTTTTACCCATCTGTAAAACAACTGCCCTTTTAACCCTCTGTAAAACAACTGCCCTTTTACCCGTCTGTAAAACAACTGCCCTTTTACCCGTCTGTAAAACAACTGCCCTTTTACATGTCTGTAAAACAACTGCCCTTTTACCCGTCTGTAAAACAACTGCCCTTTTACCCGTCTGTAAAACAACTGCCCTTTTACCTGTCTGTAAAACAACTGCCCTTTTACCCGTCTGTAAAACAACTGCCCTTTTACCCGTCTGTAAAACAACTGCCCTTTTACCCGTCTGTAAAACAACTGCCCTTTTACCCCGTCTGTAAAACAACTGCCCTTTTACCCCGTCTGTAAAACAACTGCCCTTTTACCCCGTCTGTAAAACAACTGCCCTTTTACCCGTCTGTAAAACAACTGCCCTTTTACCCGTCTGTAAAACAACTGCCCTTTTACCCGTCTGTAAAACAACTGCCCTTTTACCCGTCTGTAAAACAACTGCCCTTTTACATGTCTGTAAAACAACTGCCCTTTTACCCGTCTGCAAAACAACTGCCCTTTTACCCGTCTGTAAAACAACTGCCCTTTTACCCGTCTGTAAAGCAACAACTGCCCTTTTACCCGTCTGTAAAACAACTGCCCTTTTACCCGTCTGTAAAACAACTGCCCTTTTACCCGTCTGTAAAACAACTGCCCTTTTACCCGTCTGTAAAACAACTGCCCTTTTACACGTCTGTAAAACAACTGCCCTTTTACCCATCTGTAAAACAACTGCCCTTTTAACCCTCTGTAAAACAACTGCTCTTTTACCCGTCTGTAAAACAACTGCCCTTTTACCCGTCTGTAAAACAACTGCCCTTTTACATGTCTGTAAAACAACTGCCCTTTTACCCGTCTGTAAAACAACTGCCCTTTTACCCGTCTGTAAAACAACTGCCCTTTTACCTGTCTGTGAAACAACTGCCCTTTTACCCGTCTGTAAAACAACTGCCCTTTTACCCGTCTGTAAAACAACTGCCCTTTTACCCGTCTGTAAAACAACTGCCCTTTTACCCGTCTGTAAAACAACTGCCCTTTTACCCCGTCTGTAAAACAACTGCCCTTTTACCCCGTCTGTAAAACAACTGCCCTTTTACCCCGTCTGTAAAACAACTGCCCTTTTACCCGTCTGTAAAACAACTGCCCTTTTACCCGTCTGTAAAACAACTGCCCTTTTACCCGTCTGTAAAACAACTGCCCTTTTACCCGTCTGTAAAACAACTGCCCTTTTACCCGTCTGTAAAACAACTGCCCTTTTACCCGTCTGTAAAACAACAACTGCCCTTTTACCCGTCTGTAAAACAACTGCCCTTTTACCCGTCTGTAAAACAACTGCCCTTTCACCCGTCTGTAAAACAACTGGACTTTTACCCGTCTGTAAAACAACTGCCCTTTTACCCGTCTGTAAAACAACTGCCCTTTTACCCGTCTGTAAAACAACTGCCCTTTTACCCGTCTGTAAAACAACTGCCCTTTTACCCGACTGTAAAACAACTGCCCTTTTACCCGTCTGTAAAACAACTGCCCTTTTACCCGTCTGTAAAACAACAACTGCCCTTTTACCCGTCTGTAAAACAACTGCCCTTTTACCCGTCTGTAAAACAACTGCCCTTTCACCCGTCTGTAAAACAACTGCCCTTTTACCCGTCTGTAAAACAACTGCCCTTTTACCCGTCTGTAAAACAACTGCCCTTTTACCCGACTGTAAAACAACTGCCCTTTTACCCGTCTGTAAAACAACTGCCCTTTTACCCGTCTGTAAAACAACAACTGCCCTTTTACCCGTCTGTAAAACAACTGCCCTTTTACCCGTCTGTAAAACAACTGCCCTTTCACCCGTCTGTAAAACAACTGCCCTTTTACCCGTCTGTAAAACAACTGCCCTTTTACCCGTCTGTAAAACAACTGCCCTTTTACCCGTCTGTAAAACAACTGCCCTCTCCAGACCATGAATGCAGCGTTTACTATGACATGGTGAAAGAAATGCTAAATGCCCTTCCTCTCCTTTCCTTGCCACGCCAGAAGGAAGGCAGCGTTCAGGAGAATTATTTTCTTTTGCAGTATCTTTGCGTTGAACAAAGTGTTTATAAATCCATGTTGTTACACTAGTTTCCACTAGCTAAAGAGTGCTGGGTTTTCGCTAAAAGTCTAAAAGTGCCCTCTTGAGCTCGAGATGCGTTCGGAAGATCTACGTACGTTTCGGTTGGTCAGCCGCCGGGGGGCGCGGGGCAGGCTCCTCCTCCTCCTCCTCCTCCTGGTGGGCGTGTCGTTCCTTCGGGGGAGGCGGGCCTCCGAGGTGGGAGTGGGCGTGTCCTTCCTTCGGGGGAGGCGGGCCTCCGAGGTGGGAGTGGGCGTAGTGGTAGCTGAGGCCGGGTCGGTTCTTGTAGCGCTTCCCGCAAACTGACGCCAAAAACACCCAAATACAACATGTATGAAAACTACCAGTAGAACTACAACCACCGGTAGAACTACAACTAGCAGTAGAACTACAACTAGCAGTAGAACTACAACTACCAGTAGAACTACAACTACCAGTAGAACTACAACTAGCAGTAGAACTACAACTAGCAGTAGGACTACACACTGGCACCAAAAACACCCAAATACAACATGTATGAAAACTACCAGTAGAACTACAACTAGCAGTAGAACTACAACTAGCAGTAGAACTACAACTAGCAGTATACCTGCAACTACCAGTAGAACTACACACTCGCACCAAAAACACCAGCATCTGGATGACATTTTACTCTTTGCTAAATAAGACTGAGGCTGGGGAACGTGTAGTAATATAAGCACGCATGCACACACGCACACATGCATGGCTCAAGCACGGCGCCCACGCACGCACGCACACACACACACACACACACACACACACACACACACACACACACACACACACACACACACACACACACACACACACACACACACACACACACACCTATAGAGGTAAAGAGAAAGGTAGAAATATACCTCTTTCAGGTATGGAAGGTTTGGAAATATGACCCTTTTGTTTTAAAGAGTCTGGAAGAGAGAGACAGAGAGAGGCAGAGAGACAGAGAGAGAGAGAGAGACAGAGAGACAGATAGACAGAGAGACAGAGAGAGGCAGAGAGACAGAGAGAGAGACAGATAGACAGAGAGAGAGAGAGAGATAGACAGAGAGAGAGAGAGAGAGAGAGACAAATAGAAAAAAAGACAGACACAGAAAACAGAGAAAAAAAGCATCTGTCAAAGTTCAAGTCGTTAAAAGGATGAAGACAGTTAAGCCCCGCCCCTAAAATGATGACGGACAGTTTAAGACCCGCCCCTAAAAGGATGAAGACAGTTTAAGCCCCGCCCCTAAAGGGATGACGGACAGCCTAAGCCCCGCCCCCTGTAGACTCACTGTCACAGGCGTAGGGTTTGTCTCGGTCTTCCAGAGCCGACGAATCCGCTTTTTTCCGACTTCTGCCGACTCCGCCCCCTCGGCCCTGGAACGACATGACAAACCAATCAAACTACATGATTTATGTTGACTCCGCCCCCTCCAGGAAGAAACCCTAAATACAAAGTTAATATAAAGACGACTCCAGGGTGTCTAAAGAAGTACTGTCACCTCATAGACACTGTACTGGTGTCTGAAGAGGTACTGTCACCTCATAGACACTGTACTGGTGTCTAAAGAAGTACTGTCACCTCATAGACACTGTACTGGTGTCTAAAGAAGTACTGTCACCTCATAGACACTGTACTGGTGTCTAAAGAGGTACTGTCACCTCATAGACACTGTACTGGTGTCTAAAGAAGTACTGTCACCTCATAGACACTGTACTGGTGTCTAAAGAGGTACTGTCACCTCATAGACACTGTACTGGTGTCTAAAGAAGTATTGTCACCTCATAGACACTGTACTGGTGTCTAAAGAGGTACTGTCACCTCATAGACACTGTACTGGTGTCTAAAGAGGTACTGTCACCTCATAGACACTGTACTGGTGTCTAAAGAGGTACTGTCACCTCATAGACACTGTACTGGTGTCTAAAGAGGTACTGTCACCTCATAGACACTGTACTGGTGTCTAAAGAAGTACTGTCACCTCATAGACACTGTACTGGTGTCTAAAGAGGTACTGTCACCTCATAGACACTGTACTGGTGTCTAAAGAGGTACTGTCACCTCATAGACACTGTACTGGTGTCTGAAGAGGTACTGTCACCTCATAGACACTGTACTGGTGTCTAAAGAGGTACTGTCACCTCATAGACACTGTACTGGTGTCTAAAGGGGTACTGTCACCTCATAGACACTGTACTGGTGTCTAAAGAGGTACTGTCACCTCATAGACACTGTACTGGTGTCTAAAGAGGTACTGTCACCTCGTAGACACTGTACTGGTGTCTAAAGAGGTACTGTCACCTCATAGACACTGTACTGGTGTCTGAAGAGGTACTGTCACCTCATAGACACTGTACTGGTGTCTAAAGAGGTACTGTCACCTCATAGACACTGTACTGGTGTCTAAAGAGGTACTGTCACCTCATAGACACTGTACTGGTGTCTAAAGAGGTACTGTCACCTCATAGACACTGTACTGGTGTCTAAAGAGGTACTGTCACCTCATAGACACTGTACTGGTGTCTAATGAGGTACTGTCACCTCATAGACACTGTACTGGTGTCTAAAGAGGTACTGTCACCTCATAGACACTGTACTGGTGTCTGAAGAGGTACTGTCACCTCATAGACACTGTACTGGTGTCTAAAGAGGTACTGTCACCTCATAGACACTGTACTGGTGTCTAAAGAAGTACTGTCACCTCATAGACACTGTACTGGTGTCTAAAGAGGTACTGTCACCTCATGGACACTGTACTGGTGTCTGAAGAGGTACTGTCACCTCATAGACACTGTACTGGTGTCTAAAGAGGTACTGTCACCTCATAGACACTGTACTGGTGTCTAAAGAAGTACTGTCACCTCATAGACACTGTACTGGTGTCTGAAGAGGTACTGTCACCTCATAGACACTGTACTGGTGTCTGAAGAGGTACTGTCACCTCATAGACACTGTACTGGTGTCTGAAGAGGTACTGTCACCTCATAGACACTGTACTGGTGTCTAAAGAGGTACTGTCACCTCATAGACACTGTACTGGTGTCTAAAGAGGTACTGTCACCTCATAGACACTGTACTGGTGTCTAATGAAGTACTGTCACCTCATAGACACTGTACTGGTGTCTAAAGAGGTACTGTCACCTCATAGACACTGTACTGGTGTCTAAAGAGGTACTGTCACCTCATAGACACTGTACTGGTGTCTAAAGAGGTACTGTCACCTCATAGACACTGTACTGGTGTCTAAAGAGGTACTGTCACCTCATAGACACTGTACTGGTGTCTAAAGAAGTACTGTCACCTCATAGACACTGTACTGGTGTCTAAAGAAGTACTGTCACCTCATAGACACTGTACTGGTGTCTAAAGAAGTACTGTCACCTCATAGACACTGTACTGGTGTCTAAAGAGGTACTGTCACCTCATAGACACTGTACTGGTGTCTAAAGAGGTACTGTCACCTCATAGACACTGTACTGGTGTCTAATGAGGTACTGTCACCTCATAGACACTGTACTGGTGTCTAATGAGGTATTGTCACCTCATAGACACTGTACTGGTGTCTAAAGAGGTACTGTCACCTCATAGACACTGTACTGGTGTCTAAAGAGGTACTGTCACCTCATAGACACTGTACTGGTGTCTAAAGAGGTACTGTCACCTCATAGACACTGTACTGGTGTCTGAAGAGGTACTGTCACCTCATAGACACTGTACTGGTGTCTAAAGAAGTACTGTCACCTCATAGACACTGTACTGGTGTCTGAAGAGGTACTGTCACCTCATAGACACTGTACTGGTGTCTAAAGAAGTACTGTCACCTCATAGACACTGTACTGGTGTCTGAAGAGGTACTGTCACCTCATAGACACTGTACTGGTGTCTAATGAAGTACTGTCACCTCATAGACACTGTACTGGTGTCTAAAGAAGTA
The DNA here is from genome assembly GCF_964188405.1 of Protomyctophum parallelum. Taxonomy (NCBI): domain Eukaryota; kingdom Metazoa; phylum Chordata; class Actinopteri; order Myctophiformes; family Myctophidae; genus Protomyctophum; species Protomyctophum parallelum. The sequence continues at coordinate 107,167,527 of NC_139697.1, read as the reverse complement.
CTGTCACCTCATAGACACTGTACTGGTGTCTAAAGAAGTAATGTCACCTCATAGACACTGTACTGGTGTCTAAAGAGGTACTGTCACCTCATAGACACTGTACTGGTGTCTAAAGAGGTACTGTCACCTCATAGACACTGTACTGGTGTCTAAAGAGGTACTGTCACCTCATAGACACTGTACTGGTGTCTAAAGAGGTACTGTCACCTCATAGACACTGTACTGGTGTCTAAAGAGGTACTGTCACCTCATAGACACTGTACTGGTGTCTAAAGAGGTACTGTCACCTCATAGACACTGTACTGGTGTCTAAAGAGGTACTGTCACCTCATAGACACTGTACTGGTGTCTAAAGAAGTACTGTCACCTCATAGACACTGTACTGGTGTCTAAAGAGGTACTGTCACCTCATAGACACTGTACTGGTGTCTAAAGAGGTACTGTCACCTCATAGACACTGTACTGGTGTCTAAAGAAGTACTGTCACCTCATAGACACTGTACTGGTGTCTAAAGAGGTACTGTCACCTCATAGACACTGTACTGGTGTCTAAAGAGGTACTGTCACCTCATAGACACTGTACTGGTGTCTAAAGAGGTACTGTCACCTCATAGACACTGTACTGGTGTCTAATGAGGTACTGTCACCTCATAGACACTGTACTGGTGTCTAAAGAGGTACTGTCACCTCATAGACACTGTGCTGGTGTCTAAAGAGGTACTGTCACCTCATAGACACTGTACTGGTGTCTAAAGAGGTACTGTCACCTCATAGACACTGTACTGGTGTCTAATTAGGTACTGTCACCTCATAGACACTGTACTGGTGTCTAAAGAGGTACTGTCACCTCATAGACACTGTACTGGTGTCTAAAGAGGTACTGTCACCTCATAGACACTGTACTGGTGTCTAAAGAGGTACTGTCACCTCATAGACACTGTACTGGTGTCTAATTAGGTACTGTCACCTCATAGACACTGTACTGGTGTCTAAAGAGGTACTGTCACCTCATAGACACTGTACTGGTGTCTAAAGAGGTACTGTCACCTCATAGACACTGTACTGGTGTCTAAAGAGGTACTGTCACCTCATAGACACTGTACTGGTGTCTAATTAGGTACTGTCACCTCATAGACACTGTACTGGTGTCTAAAGAGGTACTGTCACCTCATAGACACTGTACTGGTGTCTAAAGAGGTACTGTCACCTCATAGACACTGTACTGGTGTCTAAAGAGGTACTGTCACCTCATAGACACTGTACTGGTGTCTAAAGAGGTACTGTCACCTCATAGACACTGTACTGGTGTCTAATTAGGTACTGTCACCTCATAGACACTGTACTGGTGTCTAAAGAGGTACTGTCACCTCATAGACACTGTACTGGTGTCTAAAGAGGTACTGTCACCTCATAGACACTGTACTGGTGTCTAAAGAGGTACTGTCACCTCATAGACACTGTACTGGTGTCTAATTAGGTACTGTCACCTCATAGACACTGTACTGGTGTCTAAAGAGGTACTGTCACCTCATAGACACTGTACTGGTGTCTAAAGAGGTACTGTCACCTCATAGACACTGTACTGGTGTCTAATTAGGTACTGTCACCTCATAGACACTGTACTGGTGTCTAAAGAGGTACTGTCACCTCATAGACACTGTACTGGTGTCTAAAGAGGTACTGTCACCTCATAGACACTGTACTGGTGTCTAAAGAGGTACTGTCACCTCATAGACACTGTACTGGTGTCTAATTAGGTACTGTCACCTCATAGACACTGTACTGGTGTCTAAAGAGGTACTGTCACCTCATAGACACTGTACTGGTGTCTAAAGAGGTACTGTCACCTCATAGACACTGTACTGGTGTCTAAAGAGGTACTGTCACCTCATAGACACTGTACTGGTGTCTAAAGAGGTACTGTCACCTCATAGACACTGTACTGGTGTCTAAAGAAGTACTGTCACCTCATAGACACTGTACTGGTGTCTAAAGAGGTACTGTCACCTCATAGACACTGTACTGGTGTCTAAAGAAGTACTGTCACCTCATAGACACTGTACTGGTGTCTAAAGAGGTACTGTCACCTCATTGACACTGTACTGGTGTCTAAAGAGGTACTGTCACCTCATAGACACTGTACTGGTGTCTGAAGAGGTACTGTCACCTCATAGACACTGTACTGGTGTCTAAAGAGGTACTGTCACCTCATAGACACTGTACTGGTGTCTAAAGAAGTACTGCCACCTCATAGACACTGTACTGGTGTCTAAAGAGGTACTGTCACCTCGTAGACACTGTACTGGTGTCTAAAGAGGTACTGTCACCTCATAGACACTGTACTGGTGTCTAAAGAGGTACTGTCACCTCATAGACACTGTACTGGTGTCTAAAGAGGTACTGTCACCTCATAGACACTGTACTGGAGTCTAAAGAGGTACTGTCACCTCATAGACACTGTACTGGTGTCTGAAGAGGTACTGTCACCTCATAGACACTGTACTGGTGTCTGAAGAGGTACTGTCACCTCATAGACACTGTACTGGTGTCTAAAGAGGTACTGTCACCTCATAGACACTGTACTGGTGTCTGAAGAGGTACTGTCACCTCATAGACACTGTACTGGTGTCTGAAGAGGTACTGTCACCTCATAGACACTGTACTGGTGTCTAAAGAGGTACTGTCACCTCATAGACACTGTACTGGTGTCTAAGAAGTACTGTCACCTCATAGACACTGTACTGGTGTCTAAAGAGGTACTGTCACCTCATAGACACTGTACTGGTGTCTAAAGAGGTACTGTCACCTCATAGACACTGTACTGGTGTCTAAAGAAGTACTGTCACCTCATAGACACTGTACTGGTGTCTAAAGAAGTACTGTCACCTCATAGACACTGTACTGGTGTCTAAAGAAGTACTGTCACCTCATAGACACTGTACTGGTGTCTAAAGAGGTACTGTCACCTCATAGACACTGTACTGGTGTCTAAAGAAGTACTGTCACCTCATAGACACTGTACTGGTGTCTAAAGAGGTACTGTCACCTCATAGACACTGTACTGGTGTCTAAAGAGGTACTGTCACCTCATAGACACTGTACTGGTGTCTAAAGAGGTACTGTCACCTCATAGACACTGTACTGGTGTCTAAAGAGGTACTGTCACCTCATAGACACTGTACTGGTGTCTAAAGAGGTACTGTCACCTCATAGACACTGTACTGGTGTCTAAAGAGGTACTGTCACCTCATAGACACTGTACTGGTGTCTAATGAGGTACTGTCACCTCATAGACACTGTACTGGTGTCTAAAGAGGTACTGTCACCTCATAGACACTGTGCTGGTGTCTAAAGAGGTACTGTCACCTCATAGACACTGTACTGGTGTCTAAAGAGGTACTGTCACCTCATAGACACTGTACTGGTGTCTAATTAGGTACTGTCACCTCATAGACACTGTACTGGTGTCTAAAGAGGTACTGTCACCTCATAGACACTGTACTGGTGTCTAAAGAGGTACTGTCACCTCATAGACACTGTACTGGTGTCTAAAGAGGTACTGTCACCTCATAGACACTGTACTGGTGTCTAATTAGGTACTGTCACCTCATAGACACTGTACTGGTGTCTAAAGAGGTACTGTCACCTCATAGACACTGTACTGGTGTCTAAAGAGGTACTGTCACCTCATAGACACTGTACTGGTGTCTAAAGAGGTACTGTCACCTCATAGACACTGTACTGGTGTCTAATTAGGTACTGTCACCTCATAGACACTGTACTGGTGTCTAAAGAGGTACTGTCACCTCATAGACACTGTACTGGTGTCTAAAGAGGTACTGTCACCTCATAGACACTGTACTGGTGTCTAAAGAGGTACTGTCACCTCATAGACACTGTACTGGTGTCTAAAGAGGTACTGTCACCTCATAGACACTGTACTGGTGTCTAATTAGGTACTGTCACCTCATAGACACTGTACTGGTGTCTAAAGAGGTACTGTCACCTCATAGACACTGTACTGGTGTCTAAAGAGGTACTGTCACCTCATAGACACTGTACTGGTGTCTAAAGAGGTACTGTCACCTCATAGACACTGTACTGGTGTCTAATTAGGTACTGTCACCTCATAGACACTGTACTGGTGTCTAAAGAGGTACTGTCACCTCATAGACACTGTACTGGTGTCTAAAGAGGTACTGTCACCTCATAGACACTGTACTGGTGTCTAATTAGGTACTGTCACCTCATAGACACTGTACTGGTGTCTAAAGAGGTACTGTCACCTCATAGACACTGTACTGGTGTCTAAAGAGGTACTGTCACCTCATAGACACTGTACTGGTGTCTAAAGAGGTACTGTCACCTCATAGACACTGTACTGGTGTCTAATTAGGTACTGTCACCTCATAGACACTGTACTGGTGTCTAAAGAGGTACTGTCACCTCATAGACACTGTACTGGTGTCTAAAGAGGTACTGTCACCTCATAGACACTGTACTGGTGTCTAAAGAGGTACTGTCACCTCATAGACACTGTACTGGTGTCTAAAGAGGTACTGTCACCTCATAGACACTGTACTGGCTGGTGTCTAAAGAAGTACTGTCACCTCATAGACACTGTACTGGTGTCTAAAGAGGTACTGTCACCTCATAGACACTGTACTGGTGTCTAAAGAGGTACTGTCACCTCATAGACACTGTACTGGTGTCTAAAGAGGTACTGTCACCTCATTGACACTGTACTGGTGTCTAAAGAGGTACTGTCACCTCATAGACACTGTACTGGTGTCTGAAGAGGTACTGTCACCTCATAGACACTGTACTGGTGTCTAAAGAGGTACTGTCACCTCATAGACACTGTACTGGTGTCTAAAGAGGTACTGTCACCTCATAGACACTGTACTGGTGTCTAAAGAAGTACTGTCACCTCATAGACACTGTACTGGTGTCTAAAGAGGTACTGTCACCTCGTAGACACTGTACTGGTGTCTAAAGAGGTACTGTCACCTCATAGACACTGTACTGGTGTCTAAAGAGGTACTGTCACCTCATAGACACTGTACTGGTGTCTAAAGAGGTACTGTCACCTCATAGACACTGTACTGGAGTCTAAAGAGGTACTGTCACCTCATAGACACTGTACTGGTGTCTGAAGAGGTACTGTCACCTCATAGACACTGTACTGGTGTCTGAAGAGGTACTGTCACCTCATAGACACTGTACTGGTGTCTAAAGAGGTACTGTCACCTCATAGACACTGTACTGGTGTCTAAAGAGGTACTGTCACCTCATAGACACTGTACTGGTGTCTGAAGAGGTACTGTCACCTCATAGACACTGTACTGGTGTCTAAAGAAGGTACTGTCACCTCATAGACACTGTACTGGTGTCTAAAGAAGTACTGTCACCTCATAGACACTGTACTGGTGTCTAAAGAGGTACTGTCACCTCATAGACACTGTACTGGTGTCTAAAGAGGTACTGTCACCTCATAGACACTGTACTGGTGTCTAAAGAGGTACTGTCACCTCATAGACACTGTACTGGTGTCTAAAGAAGTACTGTCACCTCATAGACACTGTACTGGTGTCTAAAGAAGTACTGTCACCTCATAGACACTGTACTGGTGTCTAAAGAGGTACTGTCACCTCATAGACACTGTACTGGTGTCTAAAGAGGTACTGTCACCTCATAGACACTGTACTGGTGTCTAAAGAGGTACTGTCACCTCATAGACACTGTACTGGTGTCTAAAGAGGTACTGTCACCTCATAGACACTGTACTGGTGTCTAAAGAGGTACTGTCACCTCATAGACACTGTACTGGTGTCTAAAGAGGTACTGTCACCTCATAGACACTGTACTGGTGTCTAAAGAGGTACTGTCACCTCATAGACACTGTACTGGTGTCTAAAGAAGTACTGTCACCTCATAGACACTGTACTGGTGTCTAAAGAAGTACTGTCACCTCATAGACACTGTACTGGTGTCTAAAGAAGTACTGTCACCTCATAGACACTGTACTGGTGTCTAAAGAGGTACTGTCACCTCATAGACACTGTACTGGTGTCTAAAGAGGTACTGTCACCTCATAGACACTGTACTGGTGTCTAAAGAGGTACTGTCACCTCATAGACACTGTACTGGTGTCTAAAGAGGTACTGTCACCTCATAGACACTGTACTGGTGTCTAAAGAGGTACTGTCACCTCATAGACACTGTACTGGTGTCTAAAGAGGTACTGTCACCTCATAGACACTGTACTGGTGTCTAAAGAAGTACTGTCACCTCATAGACACTGTACTGGTGTCTAAAGAAGTACTGTCACCTCATAGACACTGTACTGGTGTCTAAAGAAGTACTGTCACCTCATAGACACTGTACTGGTGTCTAAAGAGGTACTGTCACCTCATAGACACTGTACTGGTGTCTAAAGAGGTACTGTCACCTCATAGACACTGTACTGGTGTCTAATGAGGTACTGTCACCTCATAGACACTGTACTGGTGTCTAATGAGGTACTGTCACCTCATAGACACTGTACTGGTGTCTAAAGAGGTACTGTCACCTCATAGACACTGTACTGGTGTCTAAAGAGGTACTGTCACCTCATAGACACTGTACTGGTGTCTAAAGAGGTACTGTCACCTCATAGACACTGTACTGGTGTCTAAAGAGGTACTGTCACCTCATAGACACTGTACTGGTGTCTAAAGAAGTACTGTCACCTCATAGACACTGTACTGGTGTCTGAAGAGGTACTGTCACCTCATAGACACTGTACTGGTGTCTAAAGAAGTACTGTCACCTCATAGACACTGTACTGGTGTCTGAAGAGGTACTGTCACCTCATAGACACTGTACTGGTGTCTAATGAAGTACTGTCACCTCATAGACACTGTACTGGTGTCTAAAGAAGTACTGTCACCTCATAGACACTGTACTGGTGTCTAAAGAGGTACTGTCACCTCATAGACACTGTACTGGTGTCTAAAGAGGTACTGTCACCTCATAGACACTGTACTGGTGTCTAAAGAGGTACTGTCACCTCATAGACACTGTACTGGTGTCTAAAGAGGTACTGTCACCTCATAGACACTGTACTGGTGTCTAAAGAGGTACTGTCACCTCATAGACACTGTACTGGTGTCTAAAGAGGTACTGTCACCTCATAGACACTGTACTGGTGTCTAAAGAGGTACTGTCACCTCATAGACACTGTACTGGTGTCTAAAGAGGTACTGTCACCTCATAGACACTGTACTGGTGTCTAAAGAGGTACTGTCACCTCATAGACACTGTACTGGTGTCTAAAGAGGTACTGTCACCTCATAGACACTGTACTGGTGTCTAAAGAGGTACTGTCACCTCATAGACACTGTACTGGTGTCTAAAGAGGTACTGTCACCTCATAGACACTGTACTGGTGTCTAAAGAGGTACTGTCACCTCATAGACACTGTACTGGTGTCTAAAGAGGTACTGTCACCTCATAGACACTGTACTGGTGTCTAAAGAGGTACTGTCACCTCATAGACACTGTACTGGTGTCTAAAGAGGTACTGTCACCTCATAGACACTGTACTGGTGTCTAAAGAGGTACTGTCACCTCATAGACACTGTACTGGTGTCTAAAGAGGTACTGTCACCTCATAGACACTGTACTGGTGTCTAAAGAGGTACTGTCACCTCATAGACACTGTACTGGTGTCTAAAGAGGTACTGTCACCTCATAGACACTGTACTGGTGTCTAAAGAGGTACTGTCACCTCATAGACACTGTACTGGTGTCTAAAGAGGTACTGTCACCTCATAGACACTGTACTGGTGTCTAAAGAGGTACTGTCACCTCATAGACACTGTACTGGTGTCTAAAGAGGTACTGTCACCTCATAGACACTGTACTGGTGTCTAAAGAGGTACTGTCACCTCATAGACACTGTACTGGTGTCTAAAGAGGTACTGTCACCTCATAGACACTGTACTGGTGTCTAAAGAGGTACTGTCACCTCATAGACACTGTACTGGTGTCTAAAGAGGTACTGTCACCTCATAGACACTGTACTGGTGTCTAAAGAGGTACTGTCACCTCATAGACACTGTACTGGTGTCTAAAGAGGTACTGTCACCTCATAGACACTGTACTGGTGTCTAAAGAGGTACTGTCACCTCATAGACACTGTACTGGTGTCTAAAGAGGTACTGTCACCTCATAGACACTGTACTGGTGTCTAAAGAGGTACTGTCACCTCATAGACACTGTACTGGTGTCTAAAGAGGTACTGTCACCTCATAGACACTGTACTGGTGTCTAAAGAGGTACTGTCACCTCATAGACACTGTACTGGTGTCTAAAGAGGTACTGTCACCTCATAGACACTGTACTGGTGTCTAAAGAGGTACTGTCACCTCATAGACACTGTACTGGTGTCTAAAGAGGTACTGTCACCTCATAGACACTGTACTGGTGTCTAAAGAGGTACTGTCACCTCATAGACACTGTACTGGTGTCTAAAGAGGTACTGTCACCTCATAGACACTGTACTGGTGTCTAAAGAGGTACTGTCACCTCATAGACACTGTACTGGTGTCTAAAGAGGTACTGTCACCTCATAGACACTGTACTGGTGTCTAAAGAGGTACTGTCACCTCATAGACACTGTACTGGTGTCTAAAGAGGTACTGTCACCTCATAGACACTGTACTGGTGTCTAAAGAGGTACTGTCACCTCATAGACACTGTACTGGTGTCTAAAGAGGTACTGTCACCTCATAGACACTGTACTGGTGTCTAAAGAGGTACTGTCACCTCATAGACACTGTACTGGTGTCTAAAGAGGTACTGTCACCTCATAGACACTGTACTGGTGTCTAAAGAGGTACTGTCACCTCATAGACACTGTACTGGTGTCTAAAGAGGTACTGTCACCTCATAGACACTGTACTGGTGTCTAAAGAAGGTACTGTCACCTCATAGACACTGTACTGGTGTCTAAAGAGGTACTGTCACCTCATAGACACTGTACTGGTGTCTAAAGAGGTACTGTCACCTCATAGACACTGTACTGGTGTCTAAAGAGGTACTGTCACCTCATAGACACTGTACTGGTGTCTAAAGAGGTACTGTCACCTCATAGACACTGTACTGGTGTCTAAAGAAGGTACTGTCACCTCATAGACACTGTACTGGTGTCTAAAGAGGTACTGTCACCTCATAGACACTGTACTGGTGTCTAAAGAGGTACTGTCACCTCATAGACACTGTACTGGTGTCTAAAGAGGTACTGTCACCTCATAGACACTGTACTGGTGTCTAAAGAGGTACTGTCACCTCATAGACACTGTACTGGTGTCTAAGAAGGTACTGTCACCTCATAGACACTGTACTGGTGTCTAAGAGGTACTGTCACCTCATAGACACTGTACTGGTGTCTAAAGAAGTACTGTCACCTCATAGACACTGTACTGGTGTCTAATGAGGTACTGTCACCTCATAGACACTGTACTGGTGTCTAATGAGGGAGTACTGTCACCTCATAGACC